>NW_018164596.1:216357-264434 GCF_001263595.1 Phalaenopsis equestris | reverse complement strand
AGTGTAGATGTTAGCTCTCAGGCGAGGGGAACATGGGAGCTCCGAAGTGAGAGCCGGTATCCTCCCAGCGTAGCCGTAGTTTTAATAAACAAGCATAAGATTAGTCAATGTTCTTTATGCCTGAAATAAAGGGTAAAGAATATGTATGCTCCTATTTGACACAATATAATTTGAACTAATTCACTTTATCCATTAACTATAATTTCTTGACAAGGAGAAGGATGCTTTCTTATATATTGAATATCACATTTAAACATTCATTAGTATCATTCGTTATTTAATAATTATTAAAATTACATATTTATTACAATTACCTATTAGTGACAGATAAGCAATTGAACTTCGTTGTTGTGATTAAAGTATTGTTTTTTTCTAAAATCTTAGTTCGTAGATCTAATCCTACTCCCTGTGGGATCGATATCTAGGACTCCATTATAACCCTGTATTACTCGAGCGATACGTATACTTGCGTTGATAAGTATGACTTTACAATTATTGAATATTTATTAAGTCCATATTTATCTTATATTTTTAGCCATCTATAAAGTCGCGGTCAAGTTTTTGGCACCGTTGCCGGGGAGTGAGTGAGTGAGTAATGGACAAATTAGGATTATTAGAAAATTTTTACTTGAACTGCAACTTATTTTCATATTTAGTTAATTATATTAATGTGTACTAATTTCAAATTAAAATTACTTATTTATTTGAACTAATATCATTATTTAATAGTTATTAAAATTACATATTTATTGCAATTGCCTATTAGTGATAGATAAGCAAATTGAACTTCGTTGTTGTTATTAAAGTATTGCTTTTTCTAAAGTCTTAGTTCGTAGATCTAATCCTACTCCCTATGGGATCGATATCTAGGACTCTATTAGAGCTTTATATTACTTGAGCGATATATATACTTACATTGATAAGTGTGACTTTAGAATTATTGAATACTTATTACGTCCATATTTATCTTATATTTTTAAGCATATATAAAGTCGCGGCCAGAGAACATTGCATGTCAGGAACTCCATAAATGCTCCTCCGGTTGATGCTTGTGTAGGAACCTCGATGTTGCACATTGGGCAACCCCTGTAAATTTCATCTGTTATTGCTGCTAGTATTTGCTCTACAAGAAACTTGGACTCATCCTCTATAGCAGGCGGACTAGTAGAAGTCTCTCTCATGCAAGGATCATAAATTTTCACTTCAGAGATTAGGGAAAGTGTATTTTCTGCCTCCTTCATGCGTCTCTTTTCCACTCGTACAAAAGCTCTGAGTTTGCATCAATTAGCATTTCGAAGATGAGTTCTTCTTAATAGTGCATCCGACACCCTTTCCTCATCAACACTGATTAGATTACCTGTTGGTACAGTTATCATGGATGACAAATTACTGGTCCCCTCCATCGGATTCTATTGTGCTATGGCTTTCTTCCTCTTTGGCGAGGAGTCGTCTTTTGTACCGATCCTCAATAGTGACGATAGCCCTTCCTTCTCTTGGTGGCTGATTATGTCCATTAGGGGACCCTCATAGTTTACATCGACCTGACTAAAGTCTAAGTGAAAATCTACGATGTCACTCTGAGCTGACCTTTCTCTGTTCAGTTCAAGATTCAAGCAATCTCTAAAGGCAAAAATCAACTTTCGTCTCAATATTTTTCTTCAGAAGACATAAGACATTAGTGCCCTGAAATTCACATGAACAAGAACGAAAATGAAGTACTCATTAAATAAGAATTTTAATTTATACATGTGCAAATTTTATTTATGTAATGTAATTTAATTTAATGAAATTTGAAAATCAGAAATAGAAGAAGGGAAAATACAGTGAGCACATTCCAAAATTTTCATTTTATTGAGGTTGATTTATTACAAAATTTTGGACCCAGTTACAAATGCTTGGCCAAATAAATAATCCCAGAACAATCAAAATTTCAAAAGGTTGGTTTCAATCAACGTCACGTCAGGTAATATATCTTCAAGTAGCGACCACTGACTGGCAGCATAGGTCTTTTGCCTCAAAAATCCACCAACTGGTAAGCTCCTCCTGAGTAAACTTCCTCTATGATGAATGGTCCCTCCAAAGTTGGTTCAAATTTGTCACCTATTTTGTGATGTGTAAGAATAGGTCTTTTGAGAACGAGAATAAGGTCACCAACTTTAAACGTCCTCGGGGGGACCAATTTATCATGAGCCTGCACCATCCTTTCTTGGTAGAGTTCTAAATATTTTTGTGCTTCTAATCATTTTCCTTCAAGATTGTCCAATTCTTCAAGTCTGAGTTTTGTACTTTCTTTTGGTAAAATTTGGTTGGCAACGGCGACTCTGAGAGAAGATGTCTAAACCTCAAACGGTAGTACGACCTCAGACCCGTACACAAGTGCGTAAGGTGTACATTGAGTGGGAGTTCTGAACGTTATCTGGTAGGTCCACAAAGCTTCTAATAGTTTATTATGCCAATCTCTTTTGTTTCCGTCCAATGTCTTCTTTAAGATTTGTACAAGCATTGTTGAAGCCTTATGCTAGTCCGTTCAACAATTGTATTGGTTTTCCTCGTCCAGGTCTCCGACCTCGATCTCGGGTGTATGGGCTAAAAGAACCTCTACCAGCTTGTTGTGAAGAAATAATAGTAGATCATTGAAGCAGAGTTGAATGGAATCTTTTTTATGATTCTTCTGAATCCTGCACTTCATTTACCGTAATTTCATGGGAAAAGACATTCTTCTTGAGAGGCGCATTGTAGGTGACGTCTTCATGAATGCCCATTTCTTGAACAAAAAATGTTTGTAAATCTCCTTTAATGTAATGTTCTTGTCCTTTTTTGAAATATTTGATGCATTGGTGTAGAGTCAACGAAACCATATTAGGTCTCTGTATCGATGATGTGAAATTTTACAGTTGTTACTAGTTCTTCAGCTTTCATTAACAGTGTAATTGTTCCAAGGGCTCTTTCTCGCTTTTAATTTAATTCTCTTAACATCATTTTATCGGCTGTAAGCTCTTAAGCTTCAATATCCAAATATACCAATGTCCTTAGACTCATTAAGTTAAGTTATGCTCCCGAATCTACCAAAACTCTGGACAATACAAATATGCTGATACTAAAGGAGCTGTAGAGTGGTCGGTATTGATTAGTGGTACCGAGCGACAGGTCTTCATCTGTGAATGTTATCCCAGACTGTTCCTTTCATGAACAAACTTGATCTGAGGATGTGCTGGCCAACTGAGCTAAGCAAATCTCTAGGTCAATTAAGGCTATAACCAGAGAGTATCTCATCTCTTTTGATAGGATCAGAGCATCATAAATGATAGGATCAGAGCATCATAGGATCAGAGCATCATAAATGCTTAATTTGGCTGACAACCTCCTAAGATGAGCTAGCACGTTATAATCCACATTATATAATCCTTCAATCTTCACTTAGTTATGTGGTTCTTCCACTGGCGGAGGTGGTGGTAGTTCTTCTTGAGTGACTATCTATTTTCCTTTATCCATCGGAGCTGACCTTAAGAGTAACACTTTCTCACTCCATAGATTTATTTCCGTGATTTCTTTTTCCTGAGATGCTGTAGGCAAAATTTTTGGTGTCTCTTCTTCTTCATCAGAGAGAACCAAGTTGATAGCAAGTGGTGCAACGTGGCACTCGAGGACTGGCTCCTCACTCCTGATGCTATCATAACCGGTGTTGTCGATGTCTTCTTCATTCTCGTTAATGGGTTCATTGAACTTAAGTACGATTTGAGGATCTATTTGTGAATCGAGATCGGAGTTAGATTGAGCAAAGTCAGTTACATTATCAATAAAAATAGTTAAAACGTAGCTAAAATCATAATCATTATATTCATAATACCCCTGTGGGGCAAAAAGATAATCATACATGGTTAAGGGTTCGAGGATTTTCTTCCTCGAATCCGAGATAACCAATCTAACAGAGGCAGCCCCCCTGCGCTATCAGTATTCATGACGTCATTCTTCTCTTTCTCTTCTGGTTGTGCTGGTTTCTTTGGCGAAATATCCATCTTGGGCTCAGCAGGCTGTAGACTCTGAGCGGTTTCCTGACCTGAAGTGGTCTGAATCAGATCCGGTATCTTCTTGGATGACTTGCTCCAAACTGTACTCTATCCATCTTTTTCTGAATACAGATTTATCGGAGTGATTAGCACGATAAAAATCATATTCACAGAACCTTTTTCAGGTTATTTTAAATATTCCTTTGGGATTGTTATATTTCATTCTTTAAAATTTCTCTCGAGCCAGACCTTGAAAACGAAGCAAACCCTCTATCGTATGTCCCAACATCCTGTGGTAGGGGCAGAAATTGGGATACTCGTCAATTTCTTCTAGCTTTTTTGGCTTTAGTAATCTGAACTCGAGCTTTTTCATTAAGTTTTTGAACATCTTTGGCATAACCTCACTTTGAAAGAATATATCCTCCATTTTCATTCTAAAAGAGTTGGACCCGTTCTACCTTCTACTTGGTACGGTCCCCCCTGATGTGACTGATGGCTAGACTAGTCATACTACTGTGTTGTTGCTGAGCATGCTGTGATGATTGCTGGGAACTCTAGTGAGAATGTTCTGCTTGTATCTTTATAGGCTGCTTTCCCTTATTGATTGTTGTCACTATCCTGAACTTCTTCTCGAATATCTTGGTTGTCCTGGTCTTTTCTAACTTCTCTTGGGAATCCATATGCTTGAATTCCTCTTGTAAACTATTGGCTTTGCTTAGCAGCTTCTCAAAGGACTTGATGGTGAGTCCCTTAAGCATGAACTTAAGCATGAAAGCTAGCATGAAAGCTACTGGCCCATGAAAGCTTTTGAGTAGAATCTCAATCACATGTTGTTCCTGTAGTCGAGGTTCACATTTGATGCTAAGGTTTCTCCACCTCGGGATGTAATCCTCTGAGGTCTTGTTAGGCTTTTGCTTCTTCACTATGAGATCTCCAATAGAAGCATGATGATGTGCTCCAACAAACATCTTCACAAATAATTGTTCTAACTCGGTAAATGTCTTGATCAATCCGTTGGGTAGCTCGACATACCAATCACATGCAATCCCTGATAGGCTGCTGACAAACTGTCGGAAGAGTAAAGCTTCGTTTCCCCTTATGTTTCCACAACTGGCTCGAAAATGTGTTATATGTTATTTTTGGTAGGATTTTTGGTCCCATCGAATGTCTTAAAGTTTGGTGACACAAAACCCTTAGGGTAGAGTACGACATTGAATTCTTTTGGGTAAGGTCCACCCCTTGAAATCAATGCACCACCATTAGATTGGGTTCAGGCCTCCCGAACTTGCTGTTTGACCAACTGTTTAATGTTTTTCTCTGATATGGTACTCAGTGAGGAATCCTTCTTTTGCTGGTCCTCCCCATTGGTGGAGGCGACTTCTCTGCTTTCATGGCTGGTTAACTCCCGGAGATGCTAACTGCTGCGATTGGGATTGTCCTTGTACTGTAGCCATGGCGGCCATCTCCTCCATTCTCTTTTCCATTTGACTAATTTGTTCATCTCTTAAGAAAATGGCCTTGCGCAAATCATCCGCGCACAGATGTAGCAGCTCTAGTCTCGATGACATGAACATCCATGAAATCTTCATCTAGATAATCATTGAAATCAAAATATTCATCATCATCGATGGCTACTCCATGCTCCTTAGCTAACTCAAAAATTTCAGTCCTGAGCTTTTTTACTTTCTCTTCAATTATTTCTTCCTGGATCATTTTGAGATCTGGAGGATTTTCCTGAAGATCCTCTCCTTGTCCATCAAATTTTGCAGCCATAGCTACAACTATATTTGATATTTTAGCCTTCGCTCCATTCCACATTCTTGCCCTACGGGCTCATTAAACCGTATTGGTACCCTGACCTTGGTATCCATACCTTCTTCTTTGACAGTAATGTCTTAAGACGGGGTGTCTCAACTGAGACATCAATATGCCGAAGAGAGGCATGCTCCCTGCGGTGTGGACCAAATACAATATCCGGTGATTTATTTATCTTCTCCCTCTTTGGGGTTATCTTACAAGCAACAACTGACGGTATCCTCAGACCCAGAAATGACTTGATCGGTCGACGTCCTGCAGACTATGGAGCAGCGATGGTAAAAAAAATCTGTGGTAATAACAGTAGTATCAACTCGACTTCCCAAACGAAATCTGACTGGAATATGGGCTGACAAAACTTCAATTGACTTCTGAGATTGGCAGAAAGATTTGATATCCCTTAAAATCTTTTTCTTCATTTGAGGGGACACCGCACATCCCACTCATTTAAGTAGCTCAACAACTGAACATCCTTCTTTACTGGTCAATCTCTGGAACACTGTACGAACTTTAGTGATAGGAGCAGGCTTCTCTCTCTCCTCACTACGACCATGAAATGATGTTAAGGTAGCAACGATCTTTTGAATACTTTCATATCCATTGGTATTAATTAAAGGGTGAAACCTACTCTCTTGCAGGAGTGAAGAGGCTCCAAGTAATCCAAATTCCTCCTCATGAAAAAATTCATCAACAAGTATCTTTTCTAGAATTTTTGTTTTAGTGGCCTTTCGAGCCTTTTGGCTACGATTCCTTCTTTGAGATCGAGTTAATGGTGCAGACTTTGAACTTGATCCAATTTTAAATACCGACGGTGGGATGTTAAATCCTTCAATTGTTTCTTCCACAATCATAACCTCTTTTCTTTTAGCAGAAGATAGAACAACAGACTTAGCAGGTGCTGGGGGAGCAGTAGTTTTCACCTTCTTGCAAGAAGGGAAATCCTGAGGACAGTTTAGATTAAATTCATGATAGACTCCTAAACTTTTGGAGTGGTGACCTTCATTATGATGAATGGGGCTTTTCGAAGAATGAATTCCAGTTCATCAAATCAAGTTCCAAACTTGATGATGGGAGCAATATTGCGATCAATGTGGCTAGTCGGCAAGTTGTAGGAGAAATTGAGCATCATGAACGCCATTGTAACAGCTTCACAAAGAAAGCCTTGGAGTTAGTTATTTGGCCAACACCTTGTAATTCTAGTGTAAACACTAAAAATTAACAAAGGCCAATCTATAGACTGGGCAGGTCTTTCTTTAATTTTTAGTTTGTGAAGATTTTAAAATTTAGTAAAAGTAGTTTGAAAGTAGAGGGATTTAATTAATTGAATAAGAAAGGTTAAAGGGCAAGCGCAACACGACACAATTTGATTTAATTTGCAAAGTAACAAACCAATCTCGAAAGGGAAAGTGAAGTGGAGTTTAGAACCAAGTGCGAGACCAACTTTACAACGTATAATGCCCAGACAGAACTAGTCCACCAACACACCTATTGGGGGTCCGACCCCACACAAAAGTTAAAAGTCCTAATGAACTCCTGAACCTCTATTCAAGGATGATTGAATAGACGATTCTGAAGTCTAAAAGAGTTGACCGTATTTACACAAGAAGGAAATGGGTAAAGTATGCCAATAGAAGAAGGGTAATTTGGTTCATAAGGGACATGGACATATTATCGATATGTGAAGATAAGATTCTCTGATTTAAAAGAAGAGAGAAACTAATCCCCAGAGGAGTTTCCATAAGCTGTCGACACAATTTTAGGGGGTCCTGTGGAAGCTGTCGGTCGCCGAAATCGGAATTTCATCACCTGCTTCGGAGGGACATTTAATTTTTATATATATATTTAGTTTTAAAAAAATATGAAATCAAATTGATCCCATGTCTTTCAAAATTTAGATGAAAGACCATTACACCTTAAACCATGTATCTATCTCAAAAGATAAACACATGACTTGATAGTGAGGATCAATCAAATAAACTAAGAAATGTATGATATCCGTAAGGTCTGTGAAACCATTTTATATTGACCGATAAGTTCTCCTATTTAATAAAAAAAATTAAATAAGGTTTATATTAAGTTGGGTTCTTGAAATTTTCTTATAGAGGAAAACTCTTATAATTAATTACATCTTAGATAACCAAAGTTACCTAAGAAAACTCTCGATTAAAATCAGGGGATATTGTCTTCAAGAATTTCAAGGGATATGACCTTTCAAAGAGAACGGACAAAGATGTGTGAAAGGGGAATGTCTCAAATTTGGAACATTTTATTTTTTGAATCCAAAGGAATAGGAACTAGGGGATGACACAGATCCTGAGGAGAACATCAGTGACTTCTTAATCTATTCTATGATTTAGTTTGAATTTAGAGGAGGAATATTTAAATGTTTAATCTTGCAAATTATATTATTTAGAGCTTACATTTGTGTGAAACGATCACAAAAATAGCATGGAAGATATGAGGATTTAGGTTGTGACGAACGACAAGCTCAGATTCCTAAAATGAGTTAGGGCTTATATTGTAGAGCATATTCGTACAAAGGCCTAAAGCTTAGTTGAAGATTTATGTCACACTAGGCAGACAAACTTGAAATCCTATGACTTATTGTTTATTTTAAGGAATAGTTTAGCTAGTGTAGACATGTTTTGCTGTTGAAGATGACCGTGCTGCCCAGGATGATAACTCTAAATTCCTTGAAGAAGCAAGCCTAAGTTTCCTAATGTGTCGAGTCATGATGTCAAATCAAATGTTTCCTAATATTAGGATTATTTAAATATCATGGAAGATGCTAAAATTGATTAGAGCGACACCGGTTAGGATCCTACGGTTCCCTCATTTCTGCACCACTATTTTTTTCAGGTTCACTTAGTCCAAATGAATTTACTAAACTCAACTCAATGAGTTCCATACTTTCATTTCGACTGTGGGAAATCTTGTTAGCAACCATAGATTACCTCCTCTGAGGGATTCACGATCATCAAATAGAGGCGTTTTAATTTAGTTGCAATTTTTTGTTTTGTTTTATTTGTGATTAAATTTTGAGTTGTTTTATATTTTAACTATTGTGGCGGTGCATATTATATTTTTTTGATTTCTTAATTTTGGTTTTGGTTTCAGCTCCACGACTATCCTAAAACTTTCAGTTTTGACATGCAGGGTGACTTTGTTGCTTAACATGCAAGTTTATGGGAAGGAAACAAGAGGTGCACACAAATAAGAGTAAATTGCAATGCAATAACTTAAAAACGTACTTGCTGATTCTTTCCGTTCCTCCACCTGAAAGTTCAGTACTTGCAAAGCATATGCATAATTTTGCAAGAAAAGCAGAGAACACAGGCTTGAGGTATGTCTGCCAAATCCTATTTTATATACCGGTGGGTCCAATTTGTTCATCTCTAAAGATGATCCAATTAAGCAAATCATAATAAGTCCAAGTGTCCTCTGAGATTCCCAAAGGATCATGAAAAGTCCTAGGTAAAACCCTAGACATTTCATAGTCCCTCGAATAATCTCGAGTTCATTTTGGTCTTATTATGTTTGCTATGTGGTTTACCCCATTCATACCCTTATGCTCAATGAACTTTGATGTTTTGTTTATTTTTTTAAGTGGGCTAAACATCACTTGATGTGCACTCAAGAAGTATACGGGTAAATACCCATAGGGGCAATTTGGCTTAATTAAGGGACTTAACCGATTTGATTTTTAAAGATGGGCTTGTAGTGTTTTTTAAAAAATAGTTTCAAGTTAATTATAGGACATTTTCTAAACCACATTAGACAAGATTTTGATTAAACCTAATTCACTACTAAGCCCTTAAAACTTAATGGGTAGATTTGTAATTTTTTTTTAGAAAATTTAGATATTTATGCTTTTAATCCTTGTCATATGTCATAAATTATTTTAAAACCATTAGTTGGGGTTTTAAGTTAGTGGGTTGTGATCTTCCAAAGTCAAACCCCTCAACTTAATATCTTCTTCTTTAATTATTCTTCTAAATTTCATCAATTTAAAAAATCACAAATTTATCTTTAATGAGACCAAAGTGAAATTGGTTGCTACCATTTATCCCTTTTATATTTCAATCATCAAGACATGTCAATTAAGCTTATTTATTACCCATTTAACCTTTGGTTGAGCCTAAACATTAATTAAGGCTTAAATTTTAAAATTACCCTTTTACCCTTGAGGCCTTAGCACCTCATAATTCATTCCTTAACACCTCATAATTCATCATAATTCATTAAATCAAACTCAAGTGACTTTAAAATTTTTATGTCCCCCACTCATGGATCAATTAAAACATAAGAGAAGAAAATGTGATTTTTCTGAATTTATTTAATTTTATAATTATTTTTATTACAAAAATAGGGATGTTTAATAAAAATTTAATAACTTAACCACAACAAAGCTTCTGTCCTTAAGAAAATTATTGGAGATGCTCTGTCTGAGGACCACTTGGATTAATTTTCATGATTTTTAGAGATTTAATTTAATTACTAGAATTATTTGTGTATTTTGAGTATTAATTAAATATAAAATAAATTTAAGTGTAAAATTAAATTTTACATTTTTCTTAAATCTCTCTGAGATAAGGAGATCCAAAAAAATAAATTTCATATTTTTGTGATTTATATTTTGATTATTATTTCAGTGAAAAATTAAAGAAAATTTTTTAAGCCTTTAAAAATTAATATATTGACTTAGAAAATTAGGAAAATTATTTTAATTAGTCCCAAGTATTCAGGAACCAAATTTGACATTTTAGTGTGTTTTTACAATTTTACAATTTTTATGATTTATTAATTATATTTTAATTATTTAAATACTAAAAATAGTTTAAGAAATGGAAGTATTTATTTTAATTACATTTTTATTTTTCTTAGGTTACTCTAGTCATAAGGAGCTCCCAAAACTAATTTAGTGATTTTTTGAGTTGTATTTTAATTATTATAATTATTTTAATGTCAAAAATGCAATTTCAGTTGATTAAGTCATAGTGAAATGTCCATGCAAATGGAGAATCCAAATAAGAAATCCACAATTTAATTAATTAAAAATCACACATGTATCAAACAAACATGAAACCATCTCCACATTGTTCTCCTCTGTTCACTGAGCAAGTAGATATTTTATTTTCTTATGATTTTTCTACACCAAGATATGAATTTTTAAAAATTTGGGAATTAAGGAAATCAATTAAATCCCCATTTTTCTACTTATTCAGCGCGATGCCACATCATCCTCGGCGTCTCCGAAGCTCCTCGCAGTGTTTTTTGGTTTGACATCTCTGTCTAGTCAGCCCGTGCTTTATGAACTGAGGTCCCATTCGACGCAATCCTGGCCATCCTTGAGATACACGTGCGATCCAACGACTGTGGGTCATCGTCCCCAACTGACCTAACCCGAGAGTTGTTCACACTAAAACCTCATGATCTCGCTCGATACTCAATCAAATCATGCGTGTTTTCTTCCTATCAACATGTCTCAACGAGAAGAACACATTCATACAATTAATCAAGTCTTAAATTGATCTATACACATGGAGAATCAAAATAAGCTCGGTTTGTGGTGAGAGTTAAATACCTTTGCCCAAGAGGTGTAGCCTCGATAGGGTGCTTTGAGAAGCTTGAGTTGAGTCCAGAGAACTCTTAGATGAAGTCTTGGGTCGTGGTGAAATGCCTAAGTATGAAATCAATCAAGGTCGATTTGGGGTGTTGATCAAAGTCTATGCTAGGGTGGTCTGGTGATGGGGCTTTTATGGGGGATCTTCTTCTCTCACTCAGGGGATGGTGTGGGTGCAATTAATTTGAGTTTGGTGGAGTCTAAAGGGATGTCTTGTTTTAGGCTCAAATTAGGGTTGAGAAATTGGCTCTAGTTGGTGGGGAAGAGGGCTGGAGGATGGTTGGATTGAACTTAAGAGGTCTTGAAGAAGCTCCGAGAACAATTTCGCAGAGTCTCCCCAAGGAATTTTAACCTCTCCCCTTTTGGCTGCCATAGTGGTTGCCATGGTTGGTTGGGAGGCTGCTTAGCTGGAGGGAAAAAAGGTGCAAGTGTCCAATTGAGTTGGTGCCACTTGGATGGGTGTAATTTTGAGTTTTGGCATAGGTGGGGCTCTTGGGTTTGAGTTTTTCGGCAGCCAAGCTAGCTGACCGGCCAGACTCAAGTCACCATCCCACTGAGGATGATCAGTGGTGGGCTAATGTGTAGCCAATTGGGTTTGAGCATGGGTAAGGGTGATTAATTGAAGTGGAAAGGCTTTGGGCTAGGTTGGGTCAAGATTGGCTTTAGCCTCATTGGAATGGGTTTGAGTGGCATCTTATGACAAACCAAAGTCAGGTGAGCCAGCTGAAATGGTGTGGAGAAGTCCCCATCTAACTACAATTAGGCATAAGCATGGTTTAGGGGAAACATGAGAAAGATTAGCCACTTTTAAATGAATCACTAAAGAGGCTCCTCCTTTTGCTACTTTGGGCATGGTGAGATGACAAAGGTTTACATGGCTTACTTATGGCTTGGGATTGGCTTCATGGATTGTCCTTGGCTTGACCAACTTTCATGAAAAGGGATTTTGGATTTTATGGGACAGTTTGTCATGAGGCTTCATTTGGAACACTTTTGGAATGAATTGGAAACTTAGGGAATGATTTTGATTAAATGGATGACGAGGAGAAAAATTGTCATGTGGGCTTTTAATTGAACTTTGGGCTTTTAGAATTGAGGGTGAATTTGGGCTAAAATTTGGGTCAATTAAATGTTTAATTTGGTGTAGGGAGATGTCATGAAGAGTTTTGAAAGAGTCTCAAGTGATTTTGAATTGAATTGTTTGAATTCAAGTGATTTTGAATTGAATTGGAAGGCCAATTTGGGGAATTTAGACATATGGTCAAAATTGGGGCTTTTTGACTTGGGTGAAATTGGGCTTTCAATTAATTTAAATTGGGATTATACTTGGTTTACATTAGTATTATGGATGTTGAATTTTGGTTTGGAATTGAAATTTGGCAAGATTGGGGTCAATTGGGCCAAGATTGATGCTAATTTAGGGAACTGGACCTTTAAGGGTAATTTGGGGCTTTTGGATAAAATGAGACAAATTTGTCAAATTGGGTCAATGTGATGGTTCAATGTTGAAATTGGGAACATTTGGGATGATTTTGGAACTTTTGGAAATTTTTGGAATTTTTGAAAATTTTGGATCATGAGGAGCATTTTGGTAATTTTGGCAATTTTGGGAGTACTTTGGGGATTTTGGAATTTTAGTGAATTTGGTCAACTTAGGTAGTGGGGAATGATTTGCGATGAATTTTGGGCATATTTGGGTATTTTGGGCAATTTTGGCAAAAATCAGGGTTATAAGGGTATCTTGGTAATTTGGTGATCTTGGGCTAGGATGCGCAAGTAAGTCATGAAGTCACGTCAAACCAATAGGAGCCATATCAGGAAACATTTTGGATGCTCAATATGTTGGTCCTAACCCTCTTAGCCAAGGGCTAGGGGTTTGGCTCCACCCATATGAGATTTCCTAAAGGAGTCAAGAGACCAAATAAGGGGTCCTAGAGTTTGGTGTGTCTGAGAAAGTGTAGTGTGTGTAAGCTAGACTAACCATGACCAGACTACCCAGGGTTAGTCCTAATGCTTGACCATCCTATGGGGACTCTCCTTGAGCTCCCTCATATTGAACCCACCTATTAAGTGCTAAAGCATAGGACCAATATGTGGAACTTCATGTTGAGTAAAAAAGAGTTTAGAATTTCTAATGGTGAGGGTTCCTTTTCTAGTTCTCTAGGAATAGTCAACAGAGAAGTCCTATGGCTAAACCCTAGGCTACTAAGGAGGAAACTAAACCTCAACCAAAAGTGAGGTAAATAAATATATAATACAATTATATCATCCCAAATTTTAGCCTTAGATGTCTTTTGCATCATCACCCATATTTCCTAGTACTTCCAGCTTATAAGCCAATTTGATGATCTATATGAACTCTCCAACAATTTGGATATTTCTATCCAACTCTAAATATTTCCACAATTGATATTAAGATGAAAATATGAAAATCTTCATACATTCTATTCAATTCCTATGAATTTATATATCGAATTACCAAACTTCAATTTTTACATGTACACCACCTTTTCTCTGCATGACAATGTGTATTTCACTTCTTATAAGTTAAAAAGGTGGTATATTTATTTTTTATGTGACGTGATAGAATTGGGTGGTGTGCATATAAATGCCTTGGAATGAAAATTTGAAGGTCAATAGAAGATTTATGAACAAATAAATGTTACACTCATAAACATATCATTGAAGGTATTATTGACTTTCCATCCGTACCACTCTAATTTGCAATTATTACATTCAATCATTAAGCTTAAAGTACAAAACATAATATTTTAAATGTATAATAAGATTGAGGATCTAATAAGAATACAAGAGGGAACTGCAACATACTTCATAGTTTTCCCTATTTTTTCATTAAAATAACAGATTAATTTATGTATATTGCCAAATGTTTTATACACAACATTTTAAAAATATGCAATATATCTTTTATGCAAAGTTAAGGTAATATATGAGTAACAGTTAAAGTTCAGTTGCCATATATGTAAATATTAAAGAATTGCGTGTTATGCACGCAATGAGGCTCGAAGTGGATATCAAGAGGTGAATAATTTATCATCAAAGGAGAGCAATCTAGTTTATATTTCAACCACCCACATAACAATTCAATAATACAGAGATAGCCACTGAACTGAAAGGAAGCATCAAAAGTGGTGAATCATCTGAAGTTAATATCAGAATTTATCCACGACCTTATGACGACCACCACGAGCAACAAAGAAAGAAAAACCAAGCAGCTGTGTATGAAAACTGAACAACTGACAAGGAAACCAAGCAACTAGGCATTGGAAACTAACCAACAGGTTAGAAAAAGATTAAACCGACCCACCAAGCTAGAAAAACAAGCCACCGAGCAAGAAAACCCAACGACCAGGCAAGGTACCAAGCAACAAGGCCAGGAACCAAGTAACCAGACTATAAAACCATAAAACTGACCAACCAAGCAAGAAAGCTGAGCCACTAATACACCAAAAAAATGTTCAATTTTCATATATTTTTAATGCCTATATTTGGTCATTTATTAGTGAAATTACACTTTAAAGAAATGTATTTTCATGTTTTTGATGCAGATATACTCAATATTGAGATTTAGAATAAAAATAGAGCAAAAATGATGAAATTTGGACCAAAAAAGCAAATAAATGCTCTAGTAGCGAATGATGCCAGAACTGGCGTTGAACAACACCAGTACACTTGTATGGAGCACGATCAGCGTTGAACAGCGTAAGTCGGCGCCAAAACGACGCTGAGATGGTTATTTCACAAAATGCATTAAATTTGGACAAATTTTGAAGGGGTGCTTAAGGGAACTCTTGAATTTTTGGCCACACATTATTTAATCACCACTTTTGACAGAAAATGGGGGGCAAAGGGGAGAAAAGAAGAAAATCAAAGAGACAAAACATCCACACGTAGTTTGTTTTGAGAGGTATTGAGAGACTCATCTTTAATAGTTGTAAGAGGAGAGGGAAAGTGAGAGATTTCTACTTCTTTCCAATCCTTAAAGAGGGGCACATATCATTGTAAGTAGAAGGAAGTGATTCAAAAGAACTTCAAGGGATTTGCTTGTGGAGGAGAGTAAGATAAGTTTTTTACTTTCATTCATTATTGCGTAAACTTGTTTCATTATATATATATATATATATCCATGTTTTGTTATTTCTTCTCCATGAAATTTGAGTAGTTGTTTTATCTTTCCTTTTACAATAAGAAGTAGTGACGTGAATAATTAATAGTTGTTTAAAAAATGATCTTAATTTCTTTAATTGTGATGATTCATCTTGAACTCCATTTACTTTTCAATGTGGCCAATTAATATGTTAAAATCTATGCCAAAACATAAGCACCAGGATGGCCATGTTTTCAGCATTCAAGTAGGGATCATGCTTTAATGTCATGAAAGAGCGAAGTCTCTATGGGATTAAGTGCAAATAAATAGAGAAATATTGTTTGATGGGAGTAGAATTGGTGATTTAGGGGTGACAGACTAAAATCAGTAATTTTGTTCGGATGATTATAAACCATATGGTGTGATTGTTAGCCCTTAAGTGGGGGTGAAGTGTGAGCTCTGGAGTGTGAGCTAGTATCCTCTTAGTTTAACCACAGACGTGGATTCAAAACATCTGAATTAGCCAATGTCCTTTGTCGCTTGACCAGAGGATTAAATGATATTATTGCTCCTATTTGTAACATGCAATGAAAATAAATTTGATTCTTCACTAGCTACAACATTATTGTAAATGTGTAAATGGGAAAGATACAAAGATACATTTCTTAAATTTGAAACCTTCGTTAAAATTACTTTACTTGCCTATAGTAGATTTAACTTTTAAGTTTGCAAAATTAGCATAATATATTTAATTTTGTTAGACTTACATTTCACATCTAACTTTAGTTTTTGTAGTTCTTATACAATCTATTTAGGTTTTTTTAATTAAGTAAGAGTTTAGCCTTCTCCCTGTGTGATCGATACATAGGACTCCATTAGAGCCTTATATTACTTGAGTGATACGTATACTTGCATTTACAACCTAGTGAATATAAAATATTCAAAACACATTTTGGTATTACAAAAGTAACATTATTGGCAAATTAATCGTAAAAGTTTGGATCTATAAAAAGTTGCACACACTAGGCCCGCACCAAGTTTTTATCGTTGTTGTCTGGGAGTAATGGTAAAATTCTAATTAAAAGTTAAAAAAAATTGGATTTGAACTGTTAAATCTTTGTGTGAGTGTTTTAAAATAAAAAATTTTAAATATATATATATATACATATATATATATATATATTATTTGTTATTTTGTATGTGTAGTTCAGGTTCTCAAGGATTACTACCTTTAGATTCTAATTTAGAAAGAACTATAAGAAAAATTCAAAAATAAGGAAAAGAAAATATTAATTTGAACAAAATGGAACATCAACAAAGACCTTTAAGATATTATGTTAACCCAACAACAGATGAAATTCACTTCAGTATTCAAACCCCTGCTGTTCCTGCAAATTCATTTGAACTTAAACCAAATATCATACAAATGGTACAAAATATCCGATTTGGGGGAACACCATTTGAAGATCTTAATTTACATCTTGCAAGTTTTCTAGAACTATGTGCTACATTTAAATATGATGGAGTGTCTGATGATGTTGTTAGGCTTAGGCTTTTTCCTTTCTCATTAAGCGATAAAGCTAAGGTGCATTTAAATTTGTTAGCACTTGGATCAATCATAAGTTGGCGAGAATTATCTAAAAAATTCCTAGCAAAATATTTTCCACCATCTAAATTTAATAAACTTAGAAATGATATTACATCTTTTTGTCAATTTGAAGGAAAATCAATTTATGAAGCTTGGGAACGATTTAAAGATTTCCTTTAGAAGTGTCCACACCATGGTTTACCTGATTGGTTGATAATTCAAACATTCTATAATGGATTAGTGAGATCTCTTAGATCTATTATTATCGCTACTGTTGGTGGTTCATTAATGTCAAAACCATTCGATGAAGCATATTCTTTAATAGAAGAAATGAATACTAGCAATTTTTAATGGCCTTCTGAAAGACTAAATCCAAAAAAAGTAGCCAGTGTTCATGATTCTAATGTTATGTCTACTATGGATGCTTAAATTGTTGTTATGTCTAAGAAAATAGATCAAATTGGAATGAACTATTCTCAAACACCTTTTGTGATTGAGGAAAATTCATTAGGGCAAATGATAAATTTTCAATCGTTCTATGAAAATTTAAATGCCATAAATAATCAAACTAAAAATCCTTATTCAAATTATTATAACCAAGGTTGGAAGAACCATTCTAATCAAAATTGGAATAATACTAATCCTAATAATGTAAATCCGTAATGGGGGAACAATGTGAACCCATTAGGAAATTTAAATAGCCTGGGAAATATTAATCCTAAACCTTATTGTCCTTCAGGTTTTAACAAAAATCCACAAATTAAGGAGAAGAAATTATCAATGGAAGAATTCATATTGCATATGGGAAATCAATTGCTCAGCCAAGGAGCTACAATTAGAAAGATGGAAGATCAGTTAGTGCAAATTGTTACTACGCTGAGCAATAGACCTTTGAGAACTTTGCCCAGTAATGTTGAGATTAATCTAAAAGACCAGAATAAAGAACAAATTAAGGCTATTCAATTGTGAAGTGGAAAAATTTAAAAACCAAAATTCAAAAGGAAATCGTAGTTGAGAATGAAAGCGAGGAAAATGAAGAATCTGAAAAAGATATTCAACATGAACTAGAGGATCATGTTGAACCAATGAAAATTACTGTAGAAAAACCACCACCTCCATTTCCTCTAAGATTAAGACAACAAAATTCAGATAAATAGTTTTTAAAATTCTTGAAAGTTCTTAAGAATTTAACCATTAATATTCCTGTCCTTGAAGCCCTGAAAGAAATGCCTAATTATGAGAGTCAATGACTAGGAAATTACAATTAATATAGCAAAATCTATGAAATATCCAACAAATAGAAATGATGATGAATGCTTCAAAATGGAGATTAATGATGAATTAAGTATATTTCATTGAAAATTTTGAAAAAAGAATTGAAGAAACCTATAATTGTTCCACCTGATTGGGAGAAATCATTTGAATTAATGTGTGATGCTAGTGATTATGCAATTTATGCAATTGGAGCGTGATTATGCAATTGGAGCGGTTTTAGGGCAGAGATATGATAAAATTTTTAAAGTTATATATTATGCTAGTAAAACTCTAAATGATGCTAAAATTATTTATACCACTACTGAAAGAGAGTTATTACCAATTGTTTATGCTTTTGTTAAATTCAAATCATATCTTATTAGAACTAAATGTATTGTGCATATTGATCATTCTGCTACAAAATACTTATGCAAAATAAAGATGCGAAACTAAGATCAATTAGATGGATTATTCTGATTCAAGAATTTGATTTTGAAGTAGTTGATAGGAAATGAACTGATAATCAAATAACTGATCATTTATCAAGACTAGAACATGTACAATTTGTTAATATTGAAAGAGAAATTAATGAAGAATTTCCTTATGAAAACTTGTTTGTTGTTAATGAAAAAAAAAACACCTTGGTATGCAGACATTGTTATCTATATCATTAGTGATTTTGTACTGAATTATTTAACACCAAAATAAAAAAAAAGTTCACGATGCAAAGTCTTACTTCTGGGATGATCCTTATTTATATAAACAATATAAATATCATATTATTCAGAGATGTGTACCTTATGATGATGCTCTATAAATTATTCAAAAATGCCATGAATCTAAATTTAGAGGACATTTTGGAATTGATAAAATTGCTCACAAAATTTTACAATCGGTATTTTATTTTCATACTCTATTTCGAGATGTTAATATGCATGTAAGTACTTGTGATTTATGTCAGCGAGTAGGTAATATTTCAAAAAGAAATGAAATGCCTGTAAACTTTATATTGGAAGTTGAAATTTTTGATGTATGAGGATTATATTTTATGGGACCATTTGTGCCTTCATTTGGAAATTTATACATATTGATTGCAGTTGACTACATTTCAAAATGGATTGAGGCAGTTGCTTTACCGCGATGTGATGCTCTAAGTGTTTTAAAATTTCTCAAGAAAATTATTTTTTCTAGGTTTGGATTGCTGAGAGTAATTATTATAGATGAGTGATCTCATTTTAGAAATAAAATAATTGAAAAGTTAACGGAAAAAATTAGTATCCAACATAGGATCTCCACTGCTTATCATCCCCAAAAAAGTGGTCTTGTTGAGTTATCAAATCGGGAAATTAAAAAAATTTTGGAATATAATATTAATCCTGATAAAATGGATTGGTCTACTAAGTTAGAGACTTTATTATAGGATTATAGGATAGCTTATAAAACACTTATTGGAATGTCCCCATATAGACTTATCTTTGGAAAGACATGTCCCTTACTAGTAGAGTTGGAGCATAAAGCTTATTAGGCTATTAAAGAATTTAATTTTAATTTAAAAAATACTGATGAGAAGAGATTATTACAACTGAATGAGCTTGATGAAATAAGAAATAGATCTTATGACAATGTCATGAGTTATAAAGAGAAAATGAAAATTTGACATAATCAAAAGATAATTGGAAAATAATTTAAATTTGGGTAAGAAGTTTTATTGTATAATTCCCGATTGAAATTATTCCCAAAAAAATTAAAATATAATTTGAAGGGACCATATACAATTGTTAAAGTTTACCCATGTGGAGTGGTAGAAATCAAAGACTTGAAAACTAAGACAACATTTAAAGTAAATGGACATACATTAAAACCTTATTTTATGGGGTCGGTCCAATGATTAAAGAGGTTTTAATATTGGATCAACCAAAATGAAAACTTATTATGTCGGGCTGACGACATTAAATCAAGCGTTGTATGGGAGACAACCCATAATTATTTTTTTTATTTGATTTCAATTTGAGTAACTTTATATCTTTGTTTATGTACTTTCAATTAATTCTCTATCCTTTAATTCCTTAAACATGTTATAAAAAGCATAAATAATTTTTAATATGAGATACCTTTAAAAAGAACGCAAATTATTTAATCATTTGGCAAAGCTGCGTGAAAATTTGCACTGGCGTCGAACGGTGCTATAATTATCATCCAACGACCCAATGATACACAAAAATAATGTGTTATTTTAACTATAAATTTTATGCTTTATTTTGGTGATATTGCACTTTAAAGAAGGGTCTTTAAAGAAGGGTATTTTTAAAGAAGGGTATTTTCATATTTTTGTTGTAGATATATCAATTTTAGGCATTTGGAGCAAAAGTAGCAAAATGGAAGAAATTTTGAGCCAAAATAAATAACTTTTTGATTCTCGTGCCTGAGACGCCAGATTGGCGCCTGAGGCACCAGATTGGTGCCTGAAGCGACATTATATAGAGAAGCGGTGCCTGAAGCCCAAAAATTGGCGCCTGAAGCGCTATAACCCAGAAAAGTGCGGACTTAACTAACGTGACACTTGAACCACTAGAGATGATACTTAGTGGATTAAGGCGGTTTGGGATGAAGTTTTAGTGGATTTTGAAGGCTTCAAATGTTTTAAACTCCCCATAGAGTGATTCAATGCATCTAGACACTTTCAAAGGCTCTTTATTGAAGGGATATATTTCTTGAATGAATGAAAATATCTTTCGGGATTCAAATGGTGTGACTTTTAGAGAGAAAATTGTAGGGAGCTCTTTTTTTTTTTAGAGGAGGTAGCCACTAATTAAAAGGAGAGGAGTCTGGGGCTAAAGAGAGGTTCCGTGGAGAAGAGAGAGAGAGGCAAGAGAGAGAGAGTGAGGGACTTGGAGATTTTCTTCTAGGGTTATAAGAGGAGAGGGAAAGTGAGAGATTTCTTCTTCATTATATTTCCAAGAGAGAATTAAGAGTTCTTGTGAAGAGGGAAAGTGTTTAAAGAGAACTTCTAGGGATTTTCTTAGAAATGAGTGTGAGATAAGTTGTGTCTTTTATTTCTTTATTTTGTAAACTTTTTTTTATATATGAAATCCATGTTTTTTTGTTTCCTTCTCATGAATTCTAAGTAGTCTTCTTTATCCTTCTCTCTACTTTTAGATTTTATTTTGTGAATAATTGATTTTATTTTATACGGTTTTACATATCAATAATTTGTGATGATTTGAACTCCGATCTTCATTTACTTTTCAATTCAGCTAATTGAAATATTATAATTTGTTGAGAAACATAAGATCTGAAAGGACTATGATTTTTACAACATGGTAAGAGTCACATTCAATTCCATGGGTGAGAATGTAATCCATGGGTTTGTTAGACGTAGAATTGGAAATTTTAAGGTGATGTTAAGGTGACATATTAAAATCCTCAATTTGATATAGTTGATTAGAAACTAATGCGAGATTGTTAGCCCTTAGGCGAGGGAGAAGTTGGAGCTTTGGAGTGAGAGTCGGTATCCTCCCAACCTAATCATAGAATTAGAGTCCAAACTCTAGATTATTCAATGCTTTTTATGCACTTGAAAGAGGGTAAATAATATGATTGCTCCTATTTAGCACAATGCAATTTTACATATATATTTTTAAATGATTTTAATTTCTTCACAATCCATATACTCATTGTAATGGGGAAGGATGCTTTCTTAAATTTGTACTCTTCATCACTGAAACTTTGTTTTGTTTTTATAAGTTTACTTTTGAAGTTTAGCAAATAGTTTAATTAGCTTGGTTCTTTTAAGTGCATTTTATTTTGCATACACTCTATTAATTTAGATTTGAATTTTGCACTTAAGTTTTGCAGTTTGAACTTCGTGTTTATAGTTATCAGAATTTCCAACTATTCTGTGGGATCGACACTTAGGACTCCATTAGAGCCCTTTATTACTGGAGCGGTATGTATACTTGCATTATTATTATGAGTTTGACAGTTTAAAGATTTTAAAAGATAAAATTATTTTTACTATAGTTATTTTTATTGGGATTGAATTGCATATTTATTATTAGTACTGTCGTGTGTGTTTTGTAATATTTACAAATATTTACAAAAATAACACACAAAAAAGTTCCGCCTCACCCGACCAGTGCCAAACGACACTAAACGACGCTAGACCGGTGCTTTGGTTATAAATCACGTGGAAAGCATCTATGGGTGTGATGTTTTGTGGTTTTTGCAATTTTAAAAATTGATTTATGAATTTTGATGGGATTTGGATGAAATTAAGTCAATTCAATTAGAAATTAAAGTCTGTATATACTTTTTGGATGAAGTAGAAGTACCCATTCCTATCCATTGGCTTCTAACTCCAGGGTACATTACAAATTTGAATTTTTCAACAAGAGTGGGCTGGTTAATCAATATGTGCAGAAGTTGTATGAGAAAGTGTTGGTGAAAAAGAAATAGATTAAGGAGCAAGGATTTCTAAATCAATGATACAAATTTCCAGAAACTATGGTGGAAGATATCATAATGAAGAGGCATTGGGAAGTCTTATGTTACACTGCTGCAGTATTTGTAGTACCTGTGGTACAAGAATTGTATGTTAATCTCCATTGAATTAACTAAGGAATAGTGTATGTGCGAGGTGAAGAAGTAACTCTTAATGCTTCTCGGATTAATGAGTTATTTTTTATCAAAAATATCCCTATTTGTCATTACACTAACTTTGCCCCGATAGAGACAACATGTACGAGATATATAGATTTTTGATGGATGAAGATGAAGGCTGGAAAGCAAAAGATGAATGTGATGTAAGCTTCTCATCTTCTCTATTAAATGCTGCATCTAGGCTTGACATATCTTTATTTCTGCTAAATTACTTCCCACTAGAAGACTAAGTAAAGTTACAAAAGAGAGTGTCATTCTTAATTACTGCATTCAGACTGGAAGGCTAATAGATGTGGAAACTGTGATTGTAAAATCTATTCTGGGATTAGCATTAAATGGATCCTCCAATAGACTTGGACATCCTTCTACCATCTTTCTACTGTGTAGCCAGTCATAAGTTCCATATGATAATTGGGAAAAAAACTCTTATTCTGTGGCAACCTTTGGACCCAACTTTCAACTTTTCAAATTTGTTGAATCCAAAAGAAGAGAACGCTCCTATAGATCAACCGTCTCAGAATTCAACACCTACTTTATTACCGCCACCACTAGATAATTTGGATATTGTGATGAAAAGAGTTAAATATTTAGAGAAGAAAATGAATTGTATCATCAATGAGATTGATGGAATTTCTACTAAATTCAACCATTTAGATTGGTCAATGAAACATCAACTAGACCATACCTGACTTGTGGAAGATTGGACAACACGATTTTACAAGAGGAAGTATTGGATCGAAGATGAATCAAAAGATGAATTCCTATGCAGCCCTTTCTAAAATTCATTTGTTTATTACTAATCGATGGGAGATATCAAAGAGGATCAAAGTGATGAGACTAAAGAAACTTGATGTACTTAAAGTACTGAAGAAATCGAAGTGTGCTTAGGTTTGCTTGAGTGTTGATGTGTGTTTTTGTTTATGTTTTTTCTTACATTGGATTGCTTAGTTGAAGATTGACTTTGGATTTCTTGTTATCACTGCCGAGTTGTTGGTTTGATTAGCGACGTTGATGTTCTATGTTCTGTTAAAAAAAATAAAAATAATAAGTTTTGTGTTTGTACTTGGATTTATAGACATGAAGTGAGTTTTTTGTGTTGTTTGTGAAAAATTGATTGTTAAAAAATTACTAAAAATTAGAAATTAATGAAGATTTGGGCTAATTTTAGCTTAATGTGGTTTAATAGTGGCACCAAATGGCGCCAGACGTGTGAAAAGCCACATAGGTTAAAAAATCGAGAAAATACTTACTTTTTCTCCATTAATTAACTCCAAACTTCATCTTCTTCATAAGCTAGGGCTGAAAATCATTTTAGAGCATCGAAATACTTGGATTGAAGAAGATTTGAAGGCATGAAAACTTCGAATCTCATCATCTCTTGGTAAGAGCTTCAATCTAACCTAGAAATTTTTTATTTTTACTATGGATTTCTTCTACATTTTGGAAAAACCAAAAATGAAAAATTTTGGAAATAAAAAAAGGAAAATTCATGAAGTGAAGCTTCTTAGCCATGATTTGGATTTTAGAAGTTCATATTACCATTATTTGAGAATTATTGAATATATTTTGGAATTTTTTAGATCTTTATGGCTCCTAAAATGAAAAGAACGGTTGGAAGGATTAGCTTTCATGAATGTACGTTTGTTAATCTGAAGGTACAATACCACTACAACTCGCATTTTGCAAAGAAAAATTTGACTCAAGAGCGAGCATTTTTCAACCCAGGAGGAATGATTCAAGATTTAATTGTATCAAGGTAGTAGGAGACTTTCTTCTACTTTACTGATATAACAATTAAAAACATTGTTCGAGAATTCTATGCAAACCTCTATGCTATTACAGATGATTAGATTATGTTCGAGGTAAATTTGTAGATTTTGCTCTTGCTAGAATTAATGCTTTATACCAGTTAAGGAATGAGGATCAGTGCGAGTATGCCTCATTTCAAGTCTTAGACTCAATGTTAGATGAATTCATGGAATTTCTAATTGAAGGGAAAGGTGTATGGAAGATAAAGACTAACAGTAAGGTAAATTTTGCTACATCTCAGCTTACTGCACTGTTTAAGGCATGACATTATTTCATTTCTGCATGCTTACTTCCTATAAATCATTTAAGTGAGGTGACTACAGAAAGAGTCATATTAAATTACTGCATTTAGCTTCATAAGAGAATTGATATTGGTTCTTTGATTTACAACACTGCACACTCATATACAAAAAGGAGTACCATTGGGGGTTTAGGTTACCTTACTGTGATTTTTTACTTTATGCAAAAAATCAGGAGTAGAGTTTGATCCTTCTGAGGAATTAACACAAACTAATCAGTAAGCCTAGTGTGCATACCTATGAGGCACATGCTGGGAGGAGAACTGGAAGAGGAAGTAGAGACATACCTTCTACAATTCCATCTAAACCTTCTACTTCTAGTTCATTATCTCTATAAGAAATTATGGAACAAATTATTATTCAACAAGGAGATATTCTGACACTATAAAATCAGATGAGAAGCATGGAAGCAAGAAACTGTCATAATGATTCCTATATGCAAAGGAGAGTGATATTGATATTTCTTACTATGATGCTCAGATCAAATATATGAAGGGAGATAATTCTATGAAATTTCCCACCAATCCTAGCTTTACACCCTATGTGAATGAGGAGAATGTAGAAGGTTGGGAAGATGATAAAGGAGAAGAAGACAAAGAAGACACTGATGAGGAGGAAGATTGGCCTAATGTAGTTTTTCCTTGTGACTGTGTTTGGTTTGTGATCCCGGTTGAATATAATTGTGTAAAATTTTTAAATTGACTCCGCTTTACAACGGTGCCAGAATCTTGATGTGGTATTTTAGTAATAATAACATTAAGCTATTAATATTGGGATTCTACGCAAGTATACATATCGTTATCAAGTTATATAAGACTTTCTTTTTAAGTCGCAAATATCGATCCCACGGGGAAGGTTTAAATGTGAAATGATAAAATAACTAAGAAATTCACAGAAATCAAACGAAAATACTATCACTAATTTTGAATGTGTAAGATGCTAAGAAAACTAAATTATTAACTACTAGCAAAATTTAAATGCAGAGTTTAAAACTGTAACTACTAAACTATGTTATGTGATGAAGTTTTATAATATGAAAAAGCATCTTTCCCATTAAAATGAGCTTTTTGGTGAAATGAGATGAAATCAATGGTTTAAATTTATTGTGCCAAATAGAAGCAATTTTAATTCTCTACCATGATTCAGTGTTATAGAAAATCATTGACTAATCTTAGGTTTAGTCCCTAAGTCCCTGGCTAGGAGGATACTGACCCCCACTCTAGAGCTCCCACTTCCCTTCCCCTAAATGCTAACTCTCGCTTTAGTTTTTAAACACTAAGATGAAATTAGGGATTTTAGTCTGTCGCCCTAAAATCTCCAATTCTACGTCCAACAAAGTATATTTTCCTATTATTTGCACCTAATTTCATGAACGAAACACTCCTTCATGGACTTAAATGTGATTCTCACTTTATTGTAGAACTCATACTATATTTCTCGGATCATATGTTTCACAATATATTTTAACAATTCAATTGGCCAGATCAAAAAGTAAATTAAGAGCGGAGTTGAAAAACCATCATAATTTATTTTGAATTTTAACATTGGCAAATCCAAATTATCTCTTCATTTCACCATATCTCAGAGTAGAGAGAAAAATAAAGGAATCGATTCAGACTTCATGAGAAAGATATAACAAAACACAAATTTCATATATAAAAGAAAGTTCATAAAAAATAAATAAATAAACAACACTTATCTAAAACTCTTTCTCAAAGCAAATCCTTTATAGTCTCTCTTAGGAAATGTAGCAAAAAGAAATCTCTCACTTCTCTTCCTCTCCAACACTTCTTAGAGAAGAATTCACACTTAAACTCACCACAAAAACTCAAAACTATAAAAATAATAACTAACTAATAGTGTGGAATGGTGTGGAATGTTGGTGTGTGAAGAGGAAAACTGAAATGAGTGGAAGAATTTGAAATGGTGCGAAGGAGGGGGGTTTCTGATCAAATTTTGGCCCTAAATAGAGCCTAGATCGGTTCTCCAATAGGTGCATCCAAAAACTCTTTAAAGTGTTCGAATTCGTCGAATCTTTTAGAAACAAGGTATGTACAAACACTGGTGCCGTCGGCGCCCATTCTGACGCCAGAGGCCATCTAATTAATTCTGCCATCTCTGTCAAACGACGCAGTCGGCGCCCAGTCTGGCGCCGTCAGCGCTGAACATTTTTTCTAACTTCTCCATTTTGACTCCAAATTTTATCCTTTTTGCTTTCTTTTTGCTCCAAGTTCTCAAAATCAGCAACCTTGAATAAAACATGGAAAAATATCTTCCATTAAAGTGCAATATCACAAAAAAATGAGTATAAAATATGAGTCTAAAAGTGCATATATTTTTGGTGTATTAGTTTGTTTTCTGTTAGTTTGTTGATGTACTTTTTATTTATATATAGTGTACTTTGTATGAATTTGTTAGTGTTAAGTTTAATTTTTCTAAATATATATTTTAGATTTTCGTTAATGTTTAGCACTTTCTTTTAATACAGTAAATCCTTTGATATAAATATGTTATTTGAATTGTATACACTGCTCTATATTTGCTCTTTTTATTATTGGTGTCTGCATAGTTCAATTTCAAAGTTCAAAGTCCAAAAGCAACATGTTAGTACTTTTGAATGTATTTAATATTTTCCTTCATCCTAAATTTCTTATACTACATGCTTTATTTATTAAAACTTCAAGTTTGGGAGGAAATTTTTTTTTCTTTTAAAAGAAGGAAAATAATTTATATTTTTCCTCAATTAACTATATTTTTAAAATTTAATTTAACATGACCTTTGGTATTAGAGGATAATTTTAGATAACTATATTTTTATTTCTAACTATATATAATAGGCTTAAGTAAAGGTTTTCCATAATTAAGGTTAACTCTTAAGTTGAGGTATTTAGTATGAAAGAATAAGAGTATGTTTTTTTTAATTTAAAGTAAAGAAAATTGTATTTTTAAATTATTAAAAATTTTAAAGTTTCCTATATAAAGAAATGAAAATGAGACTTTATGAAAAATCTTCAACACTATTATGAATTTATTAAGTGAAGGAATGTGAAAAGTTTTTAACTTTAAGAAGAGGATAGTAAAAATTCAAAATTATTAAAGATCATCCAGATATAGTAATCCTCACATTAAAAAAAAAAAAAAAAAGAAAAGTAAGGATTAAAAAGATCCTAAAAGGAAAAGAAAAAGAAAAAAAGGAAAAAGGAAAAAAAAGAAGGAAAATAAAAGGAAAGAAAAAGTATGTGAGGAGAAGCTTGAGGAGATACTTAATCAAAAATTGGCTTCACTTGAATCAACTTGAGGAAAAAGACGCATTACATTTCTAAATTACATTTCTAAACTTGTATTGATTACTAATAAAGTTCTCATGAAATTCTTTCTCATATGCTCATGAAATTCTTTCAGTTCTCATGAAATTCTTTCTCATATGGACATTCTAAGTATCTTTAATATGACAAAACTACAATTCTTTTTGAAATGAATAGAGAAGCAAAAATCTTAAACTGAACTACTAAATGTTATTATATTTCTAGTTTTAATTTGAGTTGTTAAAAAAATTTTTTCTTAAGTTGTGCTATTATATTTAGTAAACCAAATTATAGATTAGTAAACCAAATTATAGCAAATTATAGAAATTTATAAGTTAAACTCTTTACCATAAGTCATATTTTTATGTAGTAAAGAAGTTACTTGAGGACAAGTAACAATTAAGTTTGCAGGAGTTTGATAGCCCAAAAAAATGTTCAATTTTTCATATATTTTTTATGCCTATATTTGGTCATTTTTTTGGTGAAATTGCACATTAAAGAAAAGTATTTTCATGTTTTTGATGCAGGTATACTCATTTTTAGGATTCGGATTAAAAAGGATAAACAAGGATGAAATTTGGAGCAAAAAAGGCAAAGAAATGCTATAGAATTGAATGGTGCCAAAACTGGCACCGAACCGAGCTGGTTTGAACGACGTCGGTCAGTGCCAAAAAAATTTGGAGCACGACCAGCACTGAACCACGTCGGTCAGTGCCAAAACAACGTTAAAATGGTTATTTCACAAAATGAATTGAATTTGGATGAACTTTGAAGGGGTGCTTAAGGGAAATCATGAATTTTTTGCCACACATTTTTTAATCACCATTTTTGACAGAAAATGGGGGCGAAGGGAAAGAAAAGAAGAAAAGCAAAAAGGCAAAACTTCCATACTTAGTTTCTTTTGAGAGATCTTGAGAGATTCATCTTTAAGAGTTGTAAGAGGAGAGCGAAAGTGAGAGATTTATTTTTTCCAATCCTTAGATAGGGGCACATATCATTGTAAGTAGAAGGAAGTGATTTAAAAGAACTTCAAGAGATTTTCTTGTTGAGGAGAGTAAGATAAGTTGTTTACTTTCATTCTGTACTGTGTAAACTTGTTTTAATATATATAAATCCATGATTTGTTTTTTCTTCTCCATGAATTCTGAGTGGTTGCTTTGTCTTTCCCTTTATAATAAGAAGTAGCGATGTGAAGAATCAATAGTTGTTTGAAAATGATCTTAATTTCTTAAATTGTGATGATTCATCTTGAACTTCATTTACTTTTCAATCTGACCAATTGATTTGTTAAAATCTATGCCAAAACATAAGAGCTGGGATGGCCATGTTTTCAGCAGTCAAGTAGGGAACACACTTTAATGTCATGGAAGAGTAAAGTCTCCATGGGATTGAGTGCAAATAAATAAGGAAAAATTGTTTGATGGGTGTAGAATTGGTGATTTTGGTGTGACAAACTAAAATGAGCAATTTGGTTCAGATGTTTAGAAATCATATTGTTCAATTATTAGCCATAATGTGAGGGAGAAGTGTGAGCTCTGGAGTGGGAGCCAGTATCCTCTTAGCCTAACCACGGATGTAGATTCAAAACATCTGAATTAGCCAATGTACATTATCACTTGACCAGAGGATTATAGGATATTATTGATCACATTTGTCACATGCATTTAAAATAGATTTGATTCTTCACTAGCTACAACATTATTATAAATGGGAAAGATACTTTTCTTAAATTTGAAACCTTCGTTAAAATTACTTTACTTACCTATAGTAGATTTAACTTTTAAGTTTGCAAAATTAGCATAGTAGATTTAGTTTCTTTAGACTTGCATTTCACATTCAACTTTAGTTGTTGTAGTTCTTATACTATCTATTTATGTCTTTTTAATTAAGTAAGAGTTTAACCTTCTCCATGTAGGATCGATACTTAGGACTTCATTAGAGCCCTATATTACTTGAGTGATATGTATATTTGCATTTACAACCCAGTGAATATAAAATATTGGAAACACATTTTGGGATTATAAAAGTAACATTATTGGCAAATTAAGCGTAAAAGTTTGGATCTATAAAAAATTTGCACACATAAGGCCCGCATCAGCCACCAAGCAGGAAAACGCAACGACCAAATAAGGTATCAAGCAATCAGGCTAGGAAACCAAGTAACTAGGTCAGAAAATCATAAAACTAACCCACCAAGCAAGAAAACTAAGCCACCAAACAATAACACACAGCAAAACCAAACCATTAAACTTTTAGAATTTAAAAAAAAGAGCTCTAAAAATTATAGAACACAAGCCACCCCAAAGTTCAATATACCACTCAAACTTTAGGTACTAGATATGTAAATGTATAAGAATTGAAGTGTTATGCATGTAAAGCTCATAAAATCTAATTCATACATGTAAACACACAAGAATTATTAATACACATGTAAATATGATTACTTAGGTATTAGATATATAAATGCATAAAACTTGTGTTATGTATATGTTGGCACAATTTTTAGGGAGATCCTGTGGAAGCTGTCGGTCGACGAAATCAGAATCTCGTTGCCTGCTTCAAAAGGACATTTAATTTAGATATATATTTATTTTAGAAAAATATGAAATCAAACTGTTCTCATATCTTTCATAGTTTATATGAAAGAGCATTACACCTCAAGTTATGATCTATCCCGAAAGACAAACACATGGCCTAATGGTGATGCTCAATCAAATAAACTAAGAAATGTATGACATCTATTTGGTCAGCGAAACTATTTTATTATCAGCTGACAAGTTCCCCTTTTTAATCTAAAAAATTTAATAAGGTTTATATTAAACTGGATTTGAAAATACTTTTTATAAGGGCAAGCCCTTATAGTTAATTACATCTTAGATAACCAGAGTTATCTAAGAAAACTCTCGATAAAAATCAGGGAATATTGTCTTCAGGAATTTCAAAGGATAGGAATTTTCAATGAGATCAGACAAAGAGGTGTGAAATGAGAATGACTCAAATTTAACAAATTAAAAACATTTATTTTTAGAATCCAAAGGAAGAAGAACTAGAGGATGTAACGGAACCTGAGGAGAATCTCGATGACTTTCCAAGCTATCCTACTATTTGGCTTCAATTTAGAGGAGAAAAATTTAATGTTTCATCCTACTAATCATCCTACTTAGGGCTTACGTTCGTGTGAAACGATCACACAAATAGCCTGAAAGATGTGAGGGTTTAAATAGCCTGAAAGATGTGAGGGTTAAAGATGTGAGGGTTTAGATCATGACGAATGACAATCTCGGAATCCTAAGATGGTTTAGGGCTTAAATAACATGGCAGAGTTATACAAAGGCCTAAAGATAAGTTGAGGATTTATGTTGTATAAGCAAACAACCTCGAAGTCCTATGAATTTTTGTTTAATTCTAAAGATTGTTTGCTGGTGTTGACATTTTTGGTGTTGAAGATGTCCGTGCTGCTCACGATGCTAGCTTAAAGCTCTTCATCGTAGGGAGTTTAAATTTGTTAATGTGTCAAGTTCTGATGTCAAATCAAATATTTCTTATGATTATGGTTTTTTAAATATTATGGGGGATATTAAAGTTGATTAGAGCGACACCGGTTATGATCCCATGATTACTTTATTCTAGCATCATTATTTTTGTTGGATTCACTTAGTTCAAATGAATTTACTAAACTCAACTTAATGAGTTTCATACTTTCATTTAACTTTCATTTAGACCGTGAGACCGTGAGAAATCTTGTTAGTAACCGTAGGTTACCTCCTCCGAGGGATTCCCGACCGTCTGATAGAGAACCATCTTAATTTAGTTGTAATTTTTATTTTGTTTTATTTGTGATTAAATTTTGAGTTGTCTTATATTTTGATTGTTGTGGCAGTGAATTTTAACTAATTTTGATTTTTTTTAATTTTTTTTTTGTTTTAGTTTTGTGGCTAACCAAAAAGTTTCAATTTTGACATGCAGGGTGACTTTGTTGTTTGACATGCAAATTTATGGGCAAAAAATAAGAGGTACAAATAAATAAAAGTAAATTTCAATGCAATAACTTAAAAGCGTACCTGCCGATTCTTCTTCTTCTCTTACCTGAAAGGTCAGTATTTGCAAAGTATATGTATAATTTTACAGAAATTGCAAGGAACACATGTTTGAAGTATGACTACCAGATCCTATGTCACACCTTGGTGAGTTCAATTTGTTTGCCTCTGGGGATGATTCCATTGAGTAAATCATAATAAGTCCAAGTGTCCTCTGAGATTCCAAAATGATCATGAAAAGTCTTGGGTAATACCCTAGAAGTTTCACGATCCCTTGAATCGTCTCGAGTTCATTTTGGTTTTATTATATTATTTATGTGGCTCACCGAGTTTACATCCTTATGCTCAGCAAACTTTAATGTTTTGATTATCCCTTTAAGTTGGGTAAACATCACTTGATGTTTCACGTATGGATTATAGGAGTAAAAGGCCCTTAGGGACAATTTGGCTTAATTATGAAATTTAGTGGTTGGATTTTTAAAGATGGGCTTGTAGTATTTTTTAAAGTTTTAAATTAATTATAAGTCATTTTCTAAACCTCATTAGACAAAATTTTGATTAAACCTAGTTCATTACTAAGTCTTTAGAATCAAACAAAATTTTGGGGCTTTGAATTAGTGGGTAGATTTGTATGTTTTTGAAAAAGTTCTAAATGTTTATATTCTTAATCTTTATCATGAATCATAAATTATTTTAAAACTATTAATTAGGATTTTGAATTAGTGGGTATGATCTTCCAAAGCCAAACCCCTCACCTTAATATCTTCTTATTTAATTATTCTTATAAATTTCATCTATTTAAGAAATTACAAATTTGCTCTTAATGAGACCAAAGTGAGATTGGTTACTACCATTTATCCTTTTGATGTTTCAATCATCAATGCATGTTATTTAAGATCACATATTACCCATTTACCCATTGGTTAGGCCTAAATATTAATTAAGGCTTAAATTCTAAAATTACCCTTTTTTCCCTTAGGTTAACACCTCGTAATTCACTAAATCAAACTCAAATGACTTTAAAATTTTTATGTTACCGCACTCATGGGTTAATTTAAACATTAGAGGAGAAAATGTGACTTTTTTGAATTTATTTAATTTATGTAATTATTTTAATACAAAAATAGGATTTTTTTAATGAAAATTTAATAACTCAACCAGAATAAGGCTTCTGTCCTTAAGAAAATTATTGGAGGTTCACCTAGGTCATAGGATCACTTAGACAAATTTTCATGATTTTTAGAGGTTTAATTTAATTATTAGAATTACTTGTTTGTTTTAAGTATTAATTAAATATTATTTAACCAGAAAATTAATTTTTGTATTTTTTATTGAATCTTTATGAGTTTAGGGAACTCAAAGAAATAAATTTTATATTTTTGTGGTTTGTATTTTAATTATTAGAATTATTTTAATGGAAAATTAAAGAAAATTCATTTTAAGTCTTTAAAATTAATATCTTGACTTAGAAAATTAGGAAAATTATTTTTATTAGTTCCAAGTGATCAAGAAGCCAAAAGTAACATTTTAGTGTATTTTTATAAATTTTCAATATTTATCAAAATTTAAAATTAATTTTTGATTATTTAAATGCTTAAAAATAGCTTAAAAATGAAGTGTTTATTTTAATTCCACTTTTATTTTTCTTAGGTTCTTCCAGTCATAAGTAGCTCCCAAAATCAATTTGGTGATTTTTTAGTTGTATTTTAATTATTATAACTATTTGTGTCAAAAATGTCATTTCACTTAATTAATCCATTTTAGTGGTCAAATTAACTCCAATTGACTTGGAACTTTTATGAGGAGCTCCTCTATCATTAAATTATAGTAGAGAATAATTTTTATTCCATTTACATTTATATTCACTCTAATTTAATTTTATTTCATTTTTAGAGGTTTGTGATAATTAGGATTATTTTTAATGAGTTAAACCAAGTTTATATTTTTCCTAAGGTCCTCTGACCACCTCTGACTCCTCTGACCACAGTGAACCTACCAAAACAAGTTTTATATTTTTATGATGAATATTTTAATTATTAAATTTTTATACCAAAACAGGGGCCATTAACTTGAAAATTATAGATCTCTAATTAGAGATGCCCCCTGAGCTTGGAAAAATTAGGGAAGATGCCCAACAACAGAGACATCAAAAGCACCATGGTCCCATTTCATTGTGAAATGTTTATGCAATTGGAGAATCCAAATAAGAAAACCACTGTTTAATTAATAAAAAAATCATACATGCATCAAAAAGACATGAAACTATTTCCACATTATTTTCCTCTATTCACTAAGCAAGAGGGTATTTTTATTTTATTTTTGTGAATTTTCTACACCAAGATATGAACTTTGTAAGGTGGGCTAATTTAATTAATTCAATAAATCCCTAATTTCCTACTTAAATGACGCGGTGCCGTGTCAACCTCGGCAGATCTGAACAGTGCATGTGATGCGCTCCCATTCGACGCTGCCACCTAAGTCTGCTGTATCATTCCATCTTCTCGTCTGGTGCAATCTCGAGCATCTATCCATTAAACTAGTGATCCAATGGTTGCGGGTCATCATCACCAACTGGTTCAACTCGAGAGCCGTCCAATTTAAAACCCTAATATCTCAAGCTACACCTAACTAAATCACATCGGGTTTGATCTTATGGACTTGTCTAAGTGAGACGACCCTATCCACACGGCTAACCCACCATGAAGTTGATCCTATGCTCATGGAGAATTGAATTAAGCTTGGGATGAAGGGGAAGTCTTATACCTTGGTCCAAGAGGGGAAGCCTCGATTGGATGCCTGAGGAAGCTTTGTGGAGGCCCAAAGAGCATGAGGATGGAGTCTCTGGTCATGGTTAATTGTCTAGACCCAAGTTTGACCAAGGCCAATTTTGGATGTTTATTGAAGTTAGGTATGGAGGCTCTCTGTGATGGGGCATTGAATGGGGAACTTCCTGTTTCAGTGTGGGGATCGTGTAGAGCAAGTTGGTTTGAGGTTTTAGGCAGTGAGGAGGAGTAATTGGAAATGTCTTGGTTTCGGCTGAAACTTGAGCTTAAAAATTGAACTCAGACAAAGCAATTTAGGGATTAGGAAGGTTTGGAATAGTCTTAGGAAGGCCGCAATCAGCTCAAGGAATAATTGGGCAGAGTCTCCCCCAAGATTTCAACAACAACTCCTTTGGCCGTGAAGAGGTGGCTTTATAGCCTTGGCCAATGGGTGGAGCTCAAGGGGCCAAGTGGAGTGCCAGAACTTGCTTGTGTGGAAGGAAGAAAAGGGCAAATATCCAATTAGAATGAGACAGCTTGGTTGGGTCTAATTTTAGGTTTTAGCCAAGGTGTAGCTCTTTGATTTGAATTTTCTAACGGCCAAGGCGGCCGAACAGCCAGGGAGGGGTCACCATCTGGCTCAGGGAGGTCAGGGCTAGGTCATGGTGCACTTAATTTGGGGTTGACATGTGTAAAGGTTATTAATTGAAATGGAAGGTGATTCGGGCTAGGTTGGGTCAAGCTTGGGTTTAGCCTTATGGAGATAGCTTGGGTGACTCCCCATGGCTGACCCAGGTCAGTTGAGCCAGTTAAAATGATGTGGAGAGGTCTTCATCCAAAGAATTGGGCTAAGCATAGGTTTAAGTGTTTCATTAAATGGGTTAAAACCTTTTTAAGGAGGCTTGAAAGTGGCTTGTACTTTTGCCATTAATAGCTTAGTGAGGTGGAAAAGCTTACATGGCTCATATATGGCTTGGGAATGGCTTCATGGCTTGTCCTTGACTTGGACAACTTTCATGAGAAGGGATTTTGGATTTTATGGGATGTTTTGGTGGTGTTTTTCATGAGGCTTGATTTGGTGTGATTAAATGATGAATTTTAAGGAGTATGCTTGATTTAATCAAATGGATGATGGGAAAAAATTTCATGTCATGTGGGCTTTAATTGAACTTTGGGCTTTTTGAATAACTTAAGGGTCTGGGCTTTTAGAATTGGGGGTGAACTTGGGATAAAATTTGGGTCAATTAAATGTTTAATTTGGTATAGTGAGATGCCATGAAGAGTTTTGAAATAGTCTTAAGTGATCTTGAATTGAATTGGAAGGCCAATTTGAGGGATTTGTACATATGACCAATTTGAGGCTTTTTTATTAGGGTTGAAATTGGGCCTTTAAGGGCAAATTGAGGCTTTTGGTCAAATTGGATAAAAATGGTCAAGTTTGATCAATGTGATGATTAAAAAGTAAAATTGGGAATATTTGGGAATATTTGGGATGATTTTGGAATTTTTGGGTCATGAGGGGTATTTTGGTAATTTTGTCATTTTGGTGAATTTTGGTCAATTTAGGTAGTGGTGAGTGATTTGAAGTGACTTTTGGAAAAATTTGGGTATTTTGGGTAATTTGGTGATTTTGGTCAATTTAGGTGGCTGCAATTGATTTGAAATTTTGGATAAATTTGGGTATTTTGGATAGTTTTGGGATTTTTGGCAAAGATTAGGGTTGTAGAGTGTGTGAAAAGGTGTGTACAAGCTAGCCTAACCAAGATCAGATCACCCGGGGTTAGTCCTAAGGTTTGACCATGCTATGGGAGACTCCTCTTGAGCTCCTCCATACTGACCCCACCACCCCACCTACTAAGTGCTACTAAGTGCTAGAGGTTAGGACCAACTTGTGGAACTTCAAGTTGAGCAAAGAAAAGTTTAGAGTTTATGATGGAGAGGGTTCCCTTTCTAATTCTCTAGGAATAAAGTCCTATGGCTAGACCCTAGGCTACTAAAGAGGAAAAACTAGACCTCAACCAAAAATGAGGTCAACAGTATGTAAATTCTCAAAAAAATTGAATCACTTAACAAAGAATAATTATGACAAGATCTCCGAGTGATCACAACCTTTTACCAAATCACTATCACTGCAATGAATTATAACCACTTAGTAGTGACCCATGTTAAAATCACCCTTAACCTTCCTGTCACACCAAGGATTGTTGGTTAAGTAATATGAAATAACAGAAATGAATCACTTATGTATCTCGAGCAAACTAGGAGAATTAATGTTTAGAATTTTTTTTTTATGAATCATATATGCATATATACAAACCGTAGAACAATAATTGAAACAACAATATCAAACATTACAACAAAATCTCCCTTATTATATACATATATTATTTAAACTAGAAGGCGACTAGTAGTTATACCATGATCCCAATTTAATCAGCGAGCAAGAAAGTAAATAACAGTATATTATCTGCAGACATAAAGATGTATAAATATTATCTTGCTAACTTCTTGAAATTAATTACTTTTCATGAAACAAAACTTTGATATGTTCCCATATTTTCCAATAGAAGCACATTCGGTAACAATTCTTTGAAATAAGTTTACGATTGTAAAACCTTTTATTATCATAATTTTTTTTATCAAAGTATTTTATAACATCAAAAGGAATTCACAGCATGAACTTATCAGAAAAGACAGACCAAGAATCTAAAATTCTTGATCCTCTTTACTTCTTTCCTCTTCTTACATTTCTTAGCTTTTCTCATTTTGAGCAACAACAAAATTCCTTTATTTATTGTCTTTGCAACACATCAACCATTTAAAATTGGTGACATCTGAATTAAAGCATAACATTAAATTTCTTAATTAATTATTATACTCAAATTTTCTTTTGTAAAATTTGATAATTACCAAAGGAAATTTTGAAAAAATGATTTGAACAGAAAGTGAAACCCCAATATAAACCTTAAGGAAGCTCAACACCTTGGATTTGAAATCCAATATCATGAAGTATGCATTGTGAGGCTTAAAAATCAAATAAAGTTATTCTAATTATAGTTGATTCGATTCATTTTTCTAGATTAATTCACTTATGATTTTAACAAGCTCCCAAACTTGAATCAAATCATCCATGAAAGAAAGATAAGTATTAAAATGAGAAGATCAAACCTCCAATGATAAATCTGAGAAGGGGTGAATGAAATTTGCCGAAAAGGGATTTCAATTGCCTCAAAGCTTTTGATAAGGAGTTAAGAGGGAAGAAAGAAAATTCAGGGGGGAGAGCCTTTTAGGCTCTCCCAATGGAGGAGTTTTTATAGCCGATGGGAGTAAGATGCATGTCATGTGGATTACCGGTGGTGAGGAGAAGAAGTTGGTTACGGCACGAGAGTGGGAGAGCGATCTAAAAAACTATCCTACATGAGAGGGAGAGCCTGTGGTTTGGCTAGTGCACCAAGCGGGTTTCTGACCAAAGAGGGAGGTGGCTAGGGCATCGAGTGAGGTGAGGGTAGAGTGCCATGAGTCGCTTGTGAGAGAGGTGTTTGTGTTATATTTTTTTAAAATAATTTTCCTTTTTTTATTTCATTTAGTTTATTTTAATGTTATCATTCCACTTAAATGCACCAATTTACATGCAACTCACTCCTTCTCTGGATCATACCAATATAGGTGTCATTCTTAGGTAAAATTGACATTTTGAGCGTGTTAGTGCAGTTTGTTTCATCATCCAGGGTCCTTTGGATTAATTCATCAATGGTCATACTAATTTAACTCAGATTCATGCACAACACGATGAATGAAGTCTCTTAGTCATATTGGAGCTGTTAAATGAGCAAAATGCTGACCGGTCATTGCTTAAGCAACAACCAAAGTCTATCAAAATGCTCTCGGTAGTGAATTGCTCGACACACTAAGGCATCTTCGTAAGGCTTTTCCAATCCTTATAGAAACTCAACATGAGTTTCAGTATGCTAGCTCCAATCAACTCAATTAAATGTTAAGGGTTCAAAACCACCCATGTGAGACTCCAAGGAGTTAAGAAGAGGTTCAAATTTCTAAAAGGTGTGGTTCCAAGTACTAGTCCTCTATGAGAGTTCAAAGGAAAATCTATGGCTAGATCCTAAGTTTTGGAGAGACAAAAAAAGACCTCATAAAAATCGGGTCAACACTAGGTTTTGGTGAACACAATTGCTCCTCTAAATTACCAAAAGACATGTCAGAGTTTTAACACAACTAGAAGACTAAGGATTCATCTCCCTCAAATCACACAATCCTAATCCTAGCAAACCAACCACAACACAATAAAAAACACATCAATACAAAATCTCAACACAACAACAATAAACACAAACACAAATACAAACCTGGCTCTCCTCCTAAGAAACACTTAGTTTAAGGTCCTCAACCAGACGAATCTAGATCTTTACTCAAGTTGAACCAACATTAAGATCTCATTAACCTTTGGTCTCTCACCATCTAAGTAGATTTTAAGTCTCTGCCCATTCACCTTAAACACCTTACCACTCTTAGGATCTTTAATATCAATTGCACCAAAAGGGTAAACCTTTACTGTAGTAAATGGTCATAACCACCTGGACATATAATTTCCGTGAAATAATTTCAGCCATGTGTTATATAATAAAACCTTATGTCCAGACTTAGGATTTTTCTTAAAAATCTACTGATTGTGCCATTTTTTCATTTTTTCTTTATAATTTTTTGCATTTTCATAAGATCCTTGTCTAATCTCATTGAGTTCATTTAATTGTATTAACCTTTTCTCACTAGTTTCTTTCATAATATAATTAAACTCCTTAACAAACCAATAAGCTATGCATTCTAATTCCACTTATAAGTGACAAGCTTTGCCAAATATGAGCCTATATAAAGACATTTCTATAGGTGTTTTATAAGCAGTCCTACAGACCTACGGTGCATCATCTAATAATAAAGACCAATCCTTTCTGCTATGATTGATAATTTTCTCTAGAATCTTTTTAATTTCTCTATTAGATACTTCTGCTAAACCACTCGTTTAGGAATGATATGCTGTAGAAATTATATTTTTTATACCATATTTTGCAACTATTACCACAATTTTTTTATTGTCAAAGTGGCTCCCCCCATCGCTAATGATCATTCTTGGCATACCAAATCTACTAAAGATATTCTTATTTAAAAATTTTGCTACACTTTGTGCATCAAAATTTTTTAGAGACTCTGCTTAAATCAAATTTGAGACATAATCTACAACTATCCGAACATATAAATTCCCTAACAAAGGAACAAAGGGTCCCATGAATTCTAAACCCCGAACATAAAAAATTTCAATCTTCAAAGTAAATTGCATTTCATCTCTCTTAGAAAAATTTCTCACTCTCTGACATCTATCACATGTTTTAATATATTAATTCACATCCCTAAATAGAGTAGGCCAATAAAATCTAGATTGTAAAATCTTAGCAGCAGTTCTATATATATTCCAAAATGTTTCCCAAATTTAAAATTGTGACATTTTCTAATAATTTCAAGGGATTCTTCAATAAACATACAACTTCTAATCACTTGATCCTTACATTTTCTATAAAGGTAAGGGTCATCCCAAAAGGAATATCTAGTGTCGTGGATGACTTTCTTTTATTGATGGTATATCATACCATAAGGCATAATATCACTAACTATATAATTTACTGTGTCAGTATACCATAGAATGTGACACTCAGTAATAATAAACAGTTGCTCATCAGAAAAATTTTCATTGATCTCCTCTTCATAAACACATGATATCCCCTAATATTTTCTTGATAAATGGTTCGTTATTTGATTTTTGGTACCTTTAATATCTATAAATTCATTATCAAATTCTTTCATTTACAAGACTTATCTAATGAATCTCGGCTTGACATCCTTTTTCAACATCATATATTGAATTTTAGAATGATCGGTGGAAATAGTACATTTAATTTCAATCAAATAGAGCCTAAATTTATCAAATGCATATAGTATAGCCAGAAACTCCTTCTCAGTAGTCATTTAATATTTTTTAGCTTCATTAAGAATCTTGCTGGCAAATTATATAGCTTTAAACATCTTATCGTGTCGTTGTCCTAAAACTGCCCTAATAGTGTAGTCACTGGCATTGCACGTTAACTCGAATGGTCTCCTCTAATTAGGTGAGACAATTATATGAGCCTTGATTTCTCTTTCAAAGTACTAAAAGCATTTAGGTATTTATGGTGAAAATTAAAAATATCGTCCTTTTCTAGGAGATAGAATAGAGGTTTAGCAATTTTAGAGAAATACTTAATATATCGCCTATAAAATTTAACATGTCCTCAAAAAGTTCTAACTCCCTCACAGTAATAACTGAAGGAATTTTGTTAATAAATTGATTTTTGTTGGATTAACTTACATTCCTCTTTCAAAATTTTTGTGTCCCAAAACAAGTCCTTCAGAAACCATGAATTCACACTTTCCCAATTGAGAACAAGGTTGGTCTCTTCATAACGTCTCAACACCCTGACTAAATAATCCAAACAAAAATTAAATGAAAAGCCAAACACTAAAAATCATCCACAAAATCTTATATCCCCTTCTCAATTAGGTCACAAAAAATTGGCATCATGTACTATTGAAACGTAGCAGGTGCATTACATAACTCAAAGGGTTTTCTTTGATAAACAAAAGTCACATATGGACTTGTGAATGTCATCTTATCTTGATCCTTAGGGATTTGATGATACATAAAATATTCATCTAAAAGTAGAAATATGGATGGCCAGCTAGTCTATCCAACATCTGATTCAGAAAGGGCAAAGTAAAGTGATCCTTCTTGGTGGCAGAATTTAATTTTCTATAATCAATACGTATACCCTAATCAGTGACATGTCGAGTAGGGATCAATTCATTATGTTCATTTGCTACAAATATCACTCCCACTATCTTAGGTACACAGTGGATAGAGCTAACCCGTGTAATATTTAGAAATGGGATAGATAATACCTGCATCAAGCTACTTCAATATTTTCTTTTTGATGACTTCCTTCATAGTATGGTTTAATCTACTTTAAAGATCTTCCTAGGGTTTATGGTTTTTCTTCCATCAGGATCTTAAGCATACATATTTATGGACTTATCGGTTTTATATCTACTAGGGTCTCTCCAAAAGCTCTACAAAGTCCTCATAATGTTCATTAGTTTTTCTTCTTGAGAACTAGTCAAATCTAAGGATATGATAACTGGTAATGTAGATGACTTCCTCAAGTAAGCATACTTTAAATATTTAGGAAGCACTTTACTTCGAGGTCAAGTGGTTCCTTGATAGAAGAAGGAATAGGAGGATCACAATATTTGGTTCTATCAAGAATTTCAATCCTCTCCCTTACTATTTTTTTTACTTATCTTCAACCAATAGAGTTAATTATTTTGTTGATTCTGTAAATTTCTCCTCATCCAAATCTGACTCTACTAATTTGACTTCATAGCTTTCTTGAAAGTGGCTACTACACAAATAATCAGTAAAACCCATACAAAAAATACATCTTCATTTCCCTTAAAAAGATACTTCATAGCCATTTAACACATTAAAAGTAACCTCTTGATCATTTACCCTCTCAATTAACGCGCATTTTTGCACATCTATCATAGCTCAGCTAGTGGCTAGGAAAGGTCTACCAAATATAATAGGAATTTCTTTATCTTTCTTCATATCTAATACGATGAATTCAATAGGGAAGATGAATTTATCCATTTTCACTCAAACATACCTTATAACCCCATTGGATAAGTGATCAAATGACAAGCAAGTTCAAGGGCATAGTGGTAGGAGACATCTCTGCTAATGCTAACCTCTTAAAAATAGATTGTAGCATAAGGTTAATACTATCTCCGAGATCACCTAATGCTTTCCCATAAGGTTTTTTCTTCTATCACACAAGGGATAATAAAGATCCCAGGATCCTTAAGCTTTTGAGGAAGCTTGTTCTGTATAATAACACGACATTCCTTGCTAAGTTCTACTGTCTCATAATCTCCAAACTTCCTCTTTTCTTGAAAATCTTTATCAAGAACTTTATTGCTAGGCATTTGTTCTAACACCTCAATAAATGGTATGTTAATTATTAATTTTTTAAATACTCCCAGGAGTCTAGAAAATTGTTGGTCCTATTTTTTCAGAGATTCTCTGAAAAAATAGTGGCGGTGGTTCTTCTATGTTAATCTTAGTAGATGAGACTGGTTTATCTAAGCCTTTGGAAATATTTTTCAAAAGTTTTTAAGGCTCTATAGTCTCTTTTTTTAAGTCAGGGTCTTTATGAACCACATCCTTCAATTCTTATCCACTCCTTAACTTTACAGCTTTTACATGCTCACTGTTTTTTTCCTTGTGATTATTCTCAGTGTTACTAGGAAGAGTTCCTTGGGGTGGAATGCTAAGTGAGTTTGCAATTTGTCTCAATTGGTTCTCAATATTTCTAGTAGTTATACCTTGGCTTTGTAATTGATACCACATATGCAAAGTAACCTCTTCCAAAGGCAGCTTCTTCTCCTTAAATTATGGGTTAAAGTTAAAAATTGGAGGATAAAAGGGTCCATTGTTCTAATTCTCAAAAGGATTTGTTTGATTATTCCCCCATTTTTGGTTTCCTCTATCAAGATTATCGTTCCAGTTAAAGTTAGGGTGGTTCTTCCAACTAGGGTTATGGAAATTGGAATAAGGGTTCATAGGTCTATTATTTAACATCTTTAAAGTCTCAAAAGATGAAGTGTTAGCTTCAACCAGTTGTCCAAATGAACGTTCCTCAATTAGTGGAGGTCCATGAGGCTAGTTAATCCCAAACTGGTCTAACTTTATTGAAATTGTAGAAACCTGAAAAGTTAAAATTGAAAAAAATATTAGTGTCATTTACACATGCCGCCTTTTTGAGGTTCACTCTCTTAGAAGTCCATTGAAAATTATTTGTAGTCATCCCTTCTATCAAAGAATAAGATCATCAAATGGTTTTGACATAAGCAATCCACCAGCTTCAACATCAATAGTTGACCTAAGGGATCCTACCGAACCATTGTAAGATGTTTGAATCCTCAACCAATCGGGCAATGCATGATTGGGGCACTTATTAAGAAGTTCATTAAAATGCTATCAAGCTTCATAAATTGATTCACCTTCTTGCTGGCAAAATAAAGTAATATCCTTCCTCATTTAGTCAATTTTGAAGGCGAAAAAATTTTTAGCTAGGAATTTTTGGGCTAAGTCACTCCACTTCCTTATTAATCTGGGTGCTAATAAATTTAACCACATATTTTCCTTGTCCCTCAAGGAAAAAGGAAAAAACATAAGCCTAACAACATCATTGGATACACTATTATAGCGAAATGTAGCGTAGAGTTCTAAAAAACTCGGTAAATGTAAGTTTGGATCTTTAGGCGGGGTTCCCTAAAACTGATTGTGTTGCACCATTTGAATGATAATAAACTTCAGTTCTAATGTATTAGCTTCTACAACAGGGGGTTCAATACTTAAGTGAATTTCATTTGCCGTAAAATTAGCATAGTCCGTTAATGGTCTATGTGCATCATGAATTGGTTCATAGTTTTCAGGATTATTTTGTGGGTTATTCATCATTTCTTCTACAAGTTTTTGAAGTACTTTCTATTTTCTAATTCTCCTAACAATTCTCTCTAGCTTTGAATCATATGGTTTAAGTCCAATTAGTCATGAACTATGTATACACGAACAAAAGAATCCACTAAAAAAAAATATAACAGACAAACAAGTCAACACATAAAGAATTCAAAAACAACACAAAAAAAAAATATTTTTGTAATTTTCTTTTTAGACAATCAAGCACACATTTAAATAAAAATAATTAACATTAATTTTTTCCAAGTCTAAGACCTGTTGGTTCAACTAAAATTCCCTTAAGTTAAATACACCGTCAGTCCCCAACAACAATGCCCTAAACTTGATACCAATCGATAGCTGCACTCACAATTTGGGGGCTCACACAAGCGTACTTGTCGTATTAGTAATTTCAAATTTTTTAGTCCAAAATGTCGATCCCACAAGGAATGATGGACATAAAATTAGGAAAATTTCCAGCCTACTAGTTTTCGTTCTTAACCTAAAATTGAAATTGGGTTAAAGTTCTAAAAAAATCTTACCTAACCTATTTGGATTGATGAATATCAAGTCATAAAATTACTCACCATTATAATGATTTGAGCGGAGCATAAGAAATATAAAGTGTTAATTTTAAATGTGGCTAGTGACAAATAGGAATAACTCTCTTCTTTACACTCTTCTGAATGCATATAGAAGATTGGTTAAAATGACCTTAATTCCTTAAATCCTGTTTTGAACCCATCAAAGACTATTTCCCTAACAATTGCATTTCCCTATAAAGTACTTTCACCATATCATATTATTCAATGTGACTAACCTAATTGATTCTACAATAGCTCTCTCGAGTAATTAAGGATCACAACACATTTTAATGATTCACTGGGTCAGAATGAAAAGTAAATGAAGTTCTGAAGTTTAATCATCACATTAAATACTTAAAAATAATTTTGAAAACATTTAGCACTCCCATACATCCTACTCAAACATCATAAGGTAAGGTAAGGAGTACTACTCAGAAAGCATGAAGAACATACCATAAAGCTTCATTGAAAATAAGAGAATTTCACAAATGATTGTGTACAATGAAATATAATAAATCAAACACACAACAATTATCTTTCTCTCCTTTACAAAGCTCTGAATAATTCTCCACCAAAGATCTATCGACTCCTTGTTGTCGTCCTGAAGACTCTCCTCACTTTACAACTCAAGTCCTCTCCAAATCCCTTACTTAAAACTCTATTTTCCTTCATCCTTCGGCAAGCCTTTCATCTTTATTACAGAGGCAACTATATAGAATGTAAAACATCACCACTTGGCCATTGAAATAACTCCCCACGACATGTGATCGAACTGCCCAAAACTGTCTCAGGTAGTTGTCGGCGCATAGGCGCTAGTCTCTTTATCTGCAGAACAAGGCTAGGCGCCAACCTCTCGGCTTGTCAGGCTGAGACTGGCGCCTAGGTGCCAGTCTCCTGTAGACTCTTTTGCTCCAAATCTCCTCCACATTGCTTCACATCCAACACTTATTGTACATGCAAGAAAAATATGAAAATATCTTTCTTTAAAGTGCAATTTCAACCATAAAAATGTGTAAAACATAAAAGAATTTAAGTGTTCTTTTCTACACATCAGTATACATTATCGCAATATCGAAAGACTTGTCTGACCAGGACCCCTCTAAACTGAGATTGAAGGCTGACCGAGTGACATCTGCCAAAACCAAAACATATCAAGTTGAACGGAGACGTCGATCTGCCTCTCGTTATAACCTTATTTCAGAGAAGAATGTAGCAATGTCAGCTATCTCACAGATCCTCTTGAAAACCATTATCCGAGAGCAAGAAATAACCATCACCAAACCACATGAAATATGAAGGATCACCTCGTCGAGAGGTAATTTACCTATTAGAGTATGTTCATTCATCTTTTGCCTGATAGCCCAGTTTTGCTCTGCCATTAGGGGTTCCTTATCCATAGATCAATAACCGACAAGTAGACTAATGTAGTCGGCCGACCGGTGGAATTAAGTCGATCGAGTCAAGTTTCGTCAACCCGATGACCATCAAGGATCGTCTGGCAACCCTGATTAAGCATGGTTAGACAAACATGTTTTACTGAATCAGCATTGGATAAGTTCGGCCGATCGAGTTAGAGAACGACAAACCAAAGACATACATGCGTAAAATACCTAAAATATTCTATGAAGGCTCCCATTAAAGCAGGGGCAAGCATGCACATGCTGTCCTCCCTCATCTATAAATATATAGATTATTTAATGAGAAAAGACAAACCAAGAATTCAAATTACTCTTCGTTCTCGTGCAATTTCCCTTGTCTCACTCTCTATCTCTCTTTTGTCTTACGCTCTAATCCTTGAGTGTGATTCATAGATAAATCAAAATTCAACAATGACCAAAATTTTATAATTTCACATATTATAAAATTTATCTTAAATTCTAAATCGCTTTTGGTTGGATTATTATTTTTTTTCTGATATCTATCAAATAAAATCTTTAGCTTCGTAAAAATTTAATAGATAATAATAATAAAAAAATTAGTATTGTCACTTACTATAAAGAAATGAAATAATATGTTATTAATATTCCTCAAATCTTAAAATATGATCAAATTTTACTAAACTTTATACATATACAAATTATGGTATTCATTAAGACCATTTAATCCTGTTATTTCACTTTTAAATATGAATACATTTGAATTGTTTAAAAATAGACAAAAAAAAGCCTTTTAGAAACTCTAAAAAAATTACAAACTATATAGAAAAAATTTATAAGATTATATATTGTATTTTCTTCCAGCCCAAAAAAAAAAAAAAAGGAAAAATCCCGAAAGAGAAGATGCCACAATCACAGATCTAGGCTAATCCGGAACGTCCGATTCGCCGGAGAGTCTGTGATGATACGTCTGATTCGTGATATGCCCCATCAGCCGTTTAGAGCCGTACGATTGATAAGGACAGTTTAGACATATGATCATTTCCTGACAAAAGAATAACTCTATACGTTAACGCTTCGGCCACGTAGTCGGTCCAGTCATACGTGATGCATGTGGTCAATTGTGTAGTCCGCGTTTGACCGCGTGTTGTCCATTTCCACAAGTCCCCGACATTCTCTAAGATTATTTGTCTTTATTCTAGCAATTTGCAAACATATATATATATATATATATA
>NW_018164596.1:215072-216344 GCF_001263595.1 Phalaenopsis equestris | reverse complement strand
TTATATATATATATATATATATATATATATTTAGTTCTTCTAATGGATTTTTCCTATTTATTTTGCTAGTTGCAGATATAAGGATAGATTTTATATTAAAATAAGAGGGAAAAATATTACATGGGGACTCCTAACGTAGAGTTACGTTAGGAGTCAATTAATATGGGGACACGTGACTTCAAATAAACGTGTGCACTTTCCTGTGATTCAGTTCGGTAACGCAGAAGCAATTTCTCCTGTGTTATTCTAAGATATTCAGGTGTTATTGTGATGGTATTGATATTTATTGTGTTATTGTAACAATGAAAATATTCCTAGAATACAATAACACGTGAATATCAACATAATAACACCTGAATAATGTGGAATAACACGGGAGGAATATTTCTCTACACTAAAACAAATTTTTTTTTCCTGTCAACTATACGTGTCCGCATATAAGTGGAATCTGAACGTAGCTCTACGTTAAGTGTCCTGATGTAATATTTTTTCAAATAAGAGAGTGGCCGAGGTAGTAAAATTTTAAAGTGGATTCAAAGCTTTTTTTTTTTTTTGAACCTTCTCATTTGGATTCGAGAGTAATATTAACGGTTTAATCTTTGTTCTAATAAAATTCTTGAACATTAATTTGTGGTGATTTTTTAACAATGATTAATTAAATTAAAACTATGAAAAATATGGACATATTACTTGTTTTTTTGTGTTTATTATAAAATACAAGGTTTATAATGTATTTATGTAAAAATTAGAAATTAATTGATTTAAATAAATGATACATTCACTTTCATGTAAATTAGAAATTAATCATTTGTGAGTACTTTTTAAAAGTACATTATAGAATTTAGGGACACTTACATACACTCCAAACAATTTAGATGTATTTTATACCACCCAAATTTTCTATATCATATAAAATATATCATTAGTTCAACTATTACAAGGGTGGATTTAATATGATACTCATGACTCCATTGGATTAGAGCTCACTTGTATTTGTTTAATTAAGTGATCAAATAAGCTTAAAAATTTTTAAAAACTCGATTCAATTAAGATCGTAAAACCTAATATAGATGCCCGATTAAAACTCAATATTGATCTAAAACCTAATATAAAGTATAATTAGAATTATAATTAATTTAAATAAGGTAAAATTAAAATTATTTCTATTCTTATTAAATTCCTTAAAAAATTGTAGCATTTTTTAATATAAACATAAGTTGGGATAAGACTTTAGATTCATAAATCAATAATGAATATATATATATATATATA
>NW_018164596.1:214346-215047 GCF_001263595.1 Phalaenopsis equestris | reverse complement strand
TAGCAGACCAATCCTTCATATATATATATTTGTGTCTATATGTATATGTACATCAAAAATATGACCACACAAATCTCAATGAAATTTAATGCATCACACTAGGAAGATACCAAAAGACTACATTAGAAAATTTGAGAGACAGAGGCGCCAGGAATCATTCCATTCATGCTGATGATGGGCCAACCAAAGGAAAGTATATCCAAACGAATAAAATATTGTGCACAAATTTTAGGATGCCTTACGGAGAGAACCAACAGTTGCTCCTTAGAACACATTTTCAACCTTATATGAAGACCTTTGCCCTAAGGAAAGCCACCAATCAGTTTATGGTGACACACCCTCTGCCTGACGAGCTATGTTCATTTTAAGGATAAGAAGGTCCCTATGAAGGGTTCCATCTGACTGAAGGACTCCCAACCGTCCAAATAATTTTTATCCGAGCAAAATATTTCAGCCAACAGAACAAATATCAGATGACCAAATGTTAGCATCAGTGGATTATTAATTCCTAGCTTCAAACAATTATGAATGTTAAATGGTGCCAACATTGGTTACGGATATTAAAGAATCCCAGTGAGTTAAGAATATTTAAAGTTGTAATGACACATTAATTACTTGTAAAGTTCTTATTTAAATAAAAAAGAATCTGTAACATATTAGAAAGTCTCTATAATATATAAATTGTGTGTGTGTGTGTTGGG
>NW_018164596.1:159793-214333 GCF_001263595.1 Phalaenopsis equestris | reverse complement strand
TATTTAATAGCAGAAGGGGGCATTTCTTCAAGATGGGATTGCAAACTCTATTCTAAGAAAACTTGTGTTCTTGGCCACTCAACTGTTTCCTCACTTTTTTCCCCTCTATCAACTTATCTGTCCGACGTTCTATTCCTTAGGAGTGACCTCATGATATTTTGGGATTCAACATCCAAAAAGGTATAGTGAGCATAGAGTCATGCCATCGACAAGAACAGGAGCACGCTGCGGAGAAGGTACCCACTTGGGGAAAACATCTACCATGGATTCCATTCCACAATTCGTGCAACAACAAATTTTTGAACTCTGCGATCGAATAGCAGGAAAGATTATATAACTGGCCTACATTATGCTTGAAAGAAGAGCTTAAACTCTTTCACAGTCAAATCCTCAAGCACCAGATCCCCAAAGCTATCAAACAACTCAAGGAGTTGAACATGTTGAAGAATCCTAGTACAAAAAAAAAACTTTGCATCCATGTCAAAGAACATGCCACAAGCAAGGTGAATAATAGTTACCACCGATTGGAGAATGCATTCTCCCTGTAGATTTTTGATTTGGAGACCCCCCTTCCAACCCACCCACCCCTGAGAATTTTAAGCTTTCATCTTTAGAGTCTTACAAGGGTTGGAGTGATCCAACTGATCACATTGCCATTTGTGAGTCGGCTATATACCTTCTTAAGGTTTTTGATATTTTGAAGTATCAAATGTGCTAAACCTTACTAAGAGATTCGGCTAGGTGATTCAATGGACTCCAGATAGGATTTATTTCTTCATTCAGTGAGTTCAAAAAGCTATTCATGGTGTAGTTTGCTAGCACCCAAAATCCTACAAGGCTCGGAAGCTCTATATCATGCCAAATAGGAGTCAACTTGCCTCCGGGCATACGTCACTCATTTGTAGAAGGACATGTTGGAAGTGAGGAACCTAAAACCTGTGATAGTAAGGGTTTCCCTAGTGCAAGGACTCAAGAGTGCCTAGATTAAATAATTCTTGGGCTTATGTAAATCAGATACTTTGGCCAAGCATTTTGAATTGGCCAATGATCATTTTGCGATGGAAGTGCATGTCAAGTCACCTATTTTAAAAGGTAAAAATCTGATCGTCGCTCGAAAAAAATGGCTTGCGAGATGACGGGTGAAGGGAGAAAGATGGCCCTTGCCTGAAATATAAAAGATCTTGGTCATCTCATAGAGATAAAGAGGCTGATGAATATTCATGAAGGAGTTGATCAAACGAATGAAGAACTAGCGACCATGGAGTGCTAAAAGCTACTTAACTGAGGTTTTCAATAGTTGAGTTCGTTGAAGCTATTCAACATAAATACCTTAAGAAGGCTCCACCAAAGAGAATCAATGCTTTCCTCCAGAGCACCAACCAATTCTGCAATTATCATAAGGACCATGGTCACAACATGTAAGAGTGTAGACATCTCCTAAGCCTGGCCGAAGAATTGATGTCAGCCAGAATACTCAAAGAGTTTGTGGCCTCAATAGATCAAACCCAATAATAAGGGAAAGCAATTGCAGAAGATGACTCAGATTAGGTTGTCTGAGCAAACATTATCTACATTGCAGGGATAGTTCCAACTACAATGGGTGGAGAATCATGGGTGGAGAATCAGTAAGAAGATTCAACTATAAGAGGCTCCAAACAAGGGAATGTTGCAATGTTGCTTCTGCCTCAAAACGGAAGCTTCATCCCCAAATCATCTTTTTTTTATGCAAATTTGCCCTTGCAGCAAATCCCTGCAATGACACCATAATCATTTTGATGATGAGTAATAACTACTAGGTTGGTAGTATCTTGTTCAACACGGATAATTTGGGAAACATACTACTTAAATTAGTCTTTGAAAATTGCATTTCTTAACTAATCTCCTGGTGGCACTGACCAACCCATTGTTTGGTTTTTTTCATTTTTTGGGTGAGCAAAAGGAGGCCATGAGTATAATTGAGGCTATCAATCAAGTGAGGAGATGGTGACAATAAATTTACAAATATGAAGAACTTTTTGGTGGTTGATACGATACAACACGATATTTATTCACCCACTGCTCAATAATTTCCGAGAAGTGTAATCCACATATTATGTGGAGGTGAAGTTTCCATATCATGGGGAAGTAGTCATTGTCCGTGAAAAATTTTCAATACTTAATTAATTATAGATCAATACTTCACACAACTTCCATCCAAAACTTAATTAATTATCATTTTAAGGAAAAAGATAAAGAAAAATACTTAGAATTTATGAAGAAAACACAACAACAATTAAGTTTAAAACTAGAAATCATGTAAAAACACAAGAAGTCTAAATTAAAACCAAATGTAGTCACAAAAATAAAAACTTATCACAAATTCCTCTCTATTAAACTCTTGAAGTTCCTTTGAATCTCTTCCTTTCTCTTACAATCCTCCCTAGGTTTGGTCGTCCAACCCTAAAGGATTAAAATCTCTCTATCTCACTAACAAACTACAATGGATTCTTACTTAGAACTATCTAATCACTTTCTCCTTCACTAGGAATGTGAAAAAAGAGAACAAGCCCTAAATAAAATCCTATAACTCCTTACTTTCTACTCTCTAAAAGTGTCCTAAGTCTTCTATATCTCTATCTATCTCTATCTACTCTCTTTCAATTCATTCCAAGTCCTCCTTTTTATAGTTTTTCAAAAGGTGTTTTGGTGTCTCTTCAAAATGGGTCCACATTCAATGCATCTTCCAAGAGTCACCTCTTTTCAAGATCCATTTTAATGTATTTTTATGCCCATTAACTGTAGTCCACATTTTCACCAAAAGTTGCTTCAAATACCCCTTCGAAATTTGTCCAAAATTACTTGAATTTTCAATACTTAATTAATTATAGATCAATACTTCACACAACTTCCATCCAACACTTAATTAATTATCATTTTAAGGAAAAAGATAAAGAAAAATACTTAGAATTTATGAAGAAAACACAACAACAATTAAGTTTAAAACTAGAAATCATGTAAAAACACAAGAAGTCTAAATTAAAATCAAATGTAGTCACAAAAATAAAAACTTATCACAAATTCCTCTCTATTAAACTCTTGAAGTTCCTTTGAATCTCTTCCTTTCTCTTACAATCCTCCCTAGGTTTTGTCGTCCAACCCTAAAGGATTAAAATCTCTATATCTCACTAACAAACTACAATGGATTCTTACTTAGAACTATCTAATCACTTTCTCCTTCACTAGGAATTTGAAAAAAGAGAACAAGCCCTAAATAAAATCCTACAACTCCTTACTTTCAACTCTCTAAAAGTGTCCTAAGTCTTCTATCTATCTCTATCTACTGTCTTTCAATTCAATCCAAGTCCTCCTTTTTATAGTTTTTCAAAAGGTGCTTTGGTGTCTCTTCAAAATGTGTCCACATTCAATGCAACTTCCAAGAGTCACCTCTTTTCAAGATCCATTTTAATGTATTTTTATGCCCATTAACTGTAATCCACATTTTCACCAAGAGTTGCTTCAAACACCCCTTCAAAATTTGTCCAAAATTACTTGAATTTTCATCATTAACTACCTGACACGTAAGCGAGAGGTCTTCGGAGCTTAGGCGCGACCTTCTCCATCTCCTAGCGCTTAAGCGTTAGTCTTGGGCGCTTAGGCGCCACAGTTCATTTTCACAACTTCTTCATTTTTGCCCCAAATTTGATCTTTTTTCACTCATTTCACCATATTTCATCCCTTTAATTGTACCTGAAAGAAAAACACACAAATACCTTCCATTAAAGCTCAATATATTTAAAAATAGGTATAAAAATGTGTACATAAATGCTATATTTTTTTGTGTATCAATCACTTAGAATTAAATTTTCCTGAAAATAATTTCAATCTTATATTATATAATAAAACATCTTGCCAGACTAAGAAAAAAATGCTTTTTGAAGATGCTCTGATCATGCCAATTTTTCATTTTCTCCTTATAAATTTTAGCTTTCTCATAAGATTCATTTTTTATTTCATCAAGCTCATTTAATTGCAATAATTGTCTCTCTCTAGCATTTTTCAAATTGTAATTAAACTCTTTTATGGCCTTATAAGTTTTATGCTCAATTTCAACTGGCAAATGGCAAGCTTTTGCATATATGAGCTGATAGGGTGACATTCCAATAGGAGTTTTATAAGGAGTCTTATATGCCCACAATGCACTATCCAGTCTAGCAGACCAATCCTTCATGTTAGGATTAACAGTTTTTTCCAAAATTCTTTTAATATTACGATTAGATACTTATGCTTGACAACTAGTCTGGGGATTATAAGCTTTGGCAATTCTGTGCTTAATTCCAAACTTTTGAGTTAAAGTTTGAATCATTCTATTCTTAAAATGAATTCCCCCATCTATAATAATTACTCTCAACATTCCAAATCAAGTAAAAAAAATTTTCCTTAAAAATTTTGCAACACTCTTAGCATCACAGCGGGGTAAAGTAGCAGCTTCAATCTATTAAGAAACATAATCCACAGCTACCAAAATATAAATTTTTCCAGAAGATGATATAAATGGTCTCATGAAATCTAGACCCCAAGCATAAAAAATTTCAACTTCCAAAGTAAAATTAGGGGCATTTTATTTCTTCTAGAAATATTGCCTACTCTCTGACTTCTATCACAAGTATTTATATAATTATTAACATCCCTAAATCAAGTAAAACAATAAAATCAAGATTGTAAAATTTAAACGTAGTTTTATCAACCCCAAAATGTCCCCCATAATCTAATTTATGACATTTTTGCATAATTTATAGATTTTATCTTATTGGTATGCATCTTTGAATATTTAAGTCCTTACATTGCTTATATAAATAAGGGTCATCCCAAAGTAAAATTTCAAATCATGAATGAATTTTTTTATTTGAAGGTTATCTAATCCGTAGGGTAAAATGTTACTAACTAAGTAGTTAACTATATCAGCATACCATGAAATTCTCCATGCATTATTTACATATAATTGTTCATTAGAAAACTTTTCATTTATTTTATCATTAAAGTTAACATTATGTTCTTATTAAAGCCTTGATAAATGTTTAGTTATTTGATTATCAGTACCCTTCCTATCTACTACCTAGAAATCAAATTCTTACATTAGAAGGACCCATATAATTAATTATGCTTTTGCATCCTTCTTCATCATTAACTATTTAATAGCAGAATAATCATTATGCACAATACATTTAACTCTAATAAGATAAGTCTAAATTTATCAAAAGTATACACAATGGCTTATAAATCTTTTTCAGTGGTGGTGTAATTCATTTGAGCTTCATTAAGGGTTTTATTAGCATAGTATATCGCTTTAAAAGTTTTATTGTACTTTTTCCCTAATACAACCCTTATAGGATAATCACTAACATCACACATTAATTCAAAGGGTTTTTCCCAGTCAGATGAAATAATGATTGGTGTAGTGATTAATTTTTTCTTTTAATAAACTAAAGACATTTAGGCATTCATCATTAAAATCAAAGTTTGTATCTTTTTCTAAAAGATGAGATAATGGCATTATAATTTTTGAAAAATCTTTAATATATCGCCTATAGAACCTAGCATGTCCCAAAAAAACTTCTTACTCCTCTTACAGATGTAGGAAGTGGTAATTCAACAATAACTTGAATTTTTGCTGAATTTACTTACACGCCATTTTTCAGAAATCTTATGTCCTAATACAATTCCTCCTGTAACCATAAATTGACATTTTTCCCACTTATGAATGAAATTTATTTCTCTTAGTGTTTTAGAATTATTGTTAAGTGATCTAAACATGAACTGAAAGAGTTTCCAAAAAATGATAAATCAACCATAAAAACTTTAATTCCATTCTCAATTACGTCACAAAAAATTTACATTATACATCTTTGAAAGGTTGCAGGTGCATTGCATAATTTAAATGACTTTCTTCTAAAAGCAAAAGTTTCATATTGACTAGTAAATACTGTCTTCTCTTTATCCTCAAGAGCTTTGGGTATTTGGTGGTATCTAGAATATCCATCAAAAAAGTAGAAATAACGATGCACAGCTAGTCTATCCAACATTTGGTCCAGAAAAACTAGAGGAAAATGATATTTCCTAATAGTGAAATTTATTTTTTTATAATCAATATAGATTCGCCATCCAGTGACTTGTTTTGTAGGAATTAATTCATTCCTTTTGTTAATAATTATTGTCACTCTCTCTTTCTTAGGAACACAATGAATATGACCAACCTAAGAACTGTCGGAAATATGATAAATAATTTCAACATTCAACAACTTTAAAATTTATTTCTTAACAACTTCTTTCATTATAAGGGTTCAATCATCTTTGAGGATCAGCCTTAGGCTTATAATTATCTTCCATTATAATTTTTTTGCATACAGATTAAAGGGCTAATTCTTTTAATATCAGCCAATGTCCATCCAAATAATTTCTTTTGATTTTTCAATGTGTTGGCATCAATTTTTTATGTCACGAGTGTAGGGTGTCCACCCGTGTGACTCGGGATAGTCTACGGCTAGTCTGTAACATTCGGTAGTTCAGACACCCACCTGAAACCTTTTGGCGCGTGTTGAGGGGCACGTAGCCAAGGTCATCCTGCTAGGCTCTGGCTTTCGCTTAGGCAAAGGTCGGTCGGCATTTTTGCACGTCGGACAAGCCCGATTGGGTTAACAAATATTGTGCATCAAGTTGTACAGGAAATTGGCTTGAATTGGCCTGTTCATTGATGAAGTTTTCCATATGATCCTAGATGACAAAACGGACTGCGTCAACGCGTCCGGAACGTCGATTTTACTCGGGAAGGAAACCCATATTGTCAGGTTTCTGTGTTCATGTGAAAAGTTCACAAATTGAGAATTTTGAATAATAAATAACATTAATATTATAAAAAAAATTAAATGGGTCTCTAAATCCCTAAATATTTCCCTCGGCTCCCCATCCAACCGAACAAAAAAAAAACCCTACCCTCTTTAATCACACATAACCCAGCCTTACCCTCCCATTCACGAAACCTAGCCACCGACCGTAAGCTCCTCGCGCCTCGGTCCCCCCTGGCCTGCAAGCTTCTTTGGCAAATGCTCTATTGCTGGTGCCTCCTGACATCAACTAGCCTGTTGCTCGCAGATCACTCTCACAGGCAGAGCTCCCAAGCCGCACAGTTTTGCCCATGCCACGCCGAGCTTCTGTTTCGTCGGCCTCCTGCCGGCGACCAAGCTCTCGTCGATGACCTTCATCTTGGTATGGCTTCCCTCTCATGTGTGAGATCTAGGGCAGACCCATTTTTCCCACGCCACATCTGGCCCTCACCGGCTCTTCTCCTCAACACCGGCTCTTGTCATCGGATTTTGAAGCATGGGCTGCATCTACTGCTGTCGGCTAAGCCTCCTAGAGCTCCCCCTTTTCATTGTCTTCTCTCCTCTTTGTTTCCATTGAACGTAGCTAGAAAGGCATTGAAGGGATCACAATTTACAAAGGTTGAAAATCCCATTTTCTTTCCCCTTTCCTTGCTATTCTCTTGCCTCTGGTAGTCGCATCATCCTCTTGTCACTGGCGATGCTGGTCAAGCTTCCCTTGGCCTCTCCATGTTGCATGCGACCCCTTATCGAAGGTACATATTTGGTTATATTTTTATATGTAGAAATTAGTTATTTTTAAATAATTTGCATACCTCACTAACTCTTGCCCTCATTAGGTATTTTTTGTTGTCTTGTGCACGTTCTACGAGGCACACTAAAGCATGAACCGGATGCTGGAGAGCTTGGAGCAAGAAAAAAAATGCATCTGCAACCATCACGGTGGTGAGATTTTCTAACATCTAGCTGGCCCTAGGCGTGTGGGTTTGATCACCCACATGGGGTGTGTGCGCCGGCGTGGGTCGGTGCGACGACGTGTCTGCCTAATGGATCATTGAATTTCCTAGAGCTAGCCTTTAGGTTATGATTTATCGTGTGTAGCCAACACCCTCCGTAAAGCTGAGTGTAGCCTTAGCACAAGTCTCGATGGGTCGAAGTCCCTCACTCCCTTTGCTTTGGATTCCCCAGGTTTACTTGGAGAAGTTGGGAGGTCGGACTTGGAAAAGCAAGAGAAGCTTTATAGTTGGCTCGCTTTGCAAAGTCTGAAGGAGTTCATAAAATAAGAAAAGCTTCGTAGCTATCCTATTTTGTGGCGTCATGGAGAGTTTCCCCCTTGGAGTTCCAGGAGAAACTCCCCACATTTCCTCACGAGAGCAAGAGGCAGCGGTGTCGCACATCCAAGGGTATAAACATTAGGTTTCCCAGATGAGGTCATTAGTATGAGCGTGGCTTGCTATCATATGTGGTCATTTGCACATCATTGTTTGCATGTGCATGTCTTGCATGTTACATATTGTATGTCATATATCGCACCGACACTTGCGCTTGCACCTTGCATCTTGCATCTACACTTGCACCTTGCACCTTGCATCTACAATTGCAACTTATATCTCACATTTGCACTTGCACCAGCACCACTAGTGCCTTGATCGGTCACCCTAGATCGGTCAACACTACTTATGCCTCAGTCAGTCATCCCAAACTGGTCGACTCATCACTATGGTTCGACCAGCCACCACAACTTGATCGACCGACCACTTGCACCACTGCCTGTTATGTGTGTCCATATGCATGATTGTTTGCATGTTCACCTATCTTTTTGCCTATCTGGGTCACTAACTCAACACCACACCCATTTCTTCGGGCCACTGCCGCCATGACACGCCATCTCCTCCAGTCACTGCCGCCTTAGCACGCCTTTTTTGGGTCGCTACCTTCATAACACTCTCATCCCTTTTGGTCACTACCGCTTCAGTACACCACCTTTGGGCCACTGCCTCCATGGCATGTCCTTCACTTTTGGTCACTGCAGCTATGACACACCTATTTTTTTGGGTCGTTGCCTTCAAGGCACGCCCATCTTTTGATCACTGTCGTTACGACACAACTATTTCTTCGGACCGCTACCTTCACGACATGCCCACCCTTTGGATCACTGTCATTACGACACACCCATTTGTTTGAGGCGTTGCCTCTATGACATGCCCATCTTTTTTGAGTCATTGCCTCACCATACACTCATCACTTTTGTCACATGACTGTTCGCACTTGTATTTGCATGTTTGCATGGGTAGCGAGCCAGGCTCATTAGGAGAGTGACCCCGTGTTGGTCGCGATGCCTTAACGAGCATTGCTTGTTGTGTTAATCCCGGTGAGCAATGTGAGTTAAGTCATCGGGATTGACACAATTATGACTGTGCTAAAGATCTAATAGATCTAACTCGTGTCTTACTCTTCGTGACACCCTTTAGATCCTTTGCATCTTTAGGATGGGGTTGGTATGACGACCCTGTCAAAGTCATACTGTCATAGACTTACCCCGCAATTATACACCAGGTTGACGTAATTTTCATTTGATGGTGTGCTAGGCTAGGATTTAGCGTGCTAGGTAGCCTTTTTGATACCTGGTTATTATTCTTTGCTGGATTGGTTGCTCTAGACAGGTATCTTTCTTTTGCATTATGCTTGTGGTGTGACTACGTGCTGCATATGTGTGGTAGTATGTTAGGGCATTTTTTCTGCAGGGAGTCATGCCTATTTTTCCACACACACACATGTACCGCTATGGGGTAGCATGTGATGATTTCTAACTCTTTTGCTTGCAGGTGTTACTTAGCTCCCCCACTTTTAAAGCAAGGCTCATGATACGTTATTTGCATGTTAGCTTTCCCGCTGACACTTATTTTCATGCAGGATTGAGTCTTTTTCTTTTCTCTATGTATTTTTAGAGTCTAGTAGAGACCTGTAGCAAAAATAAGATACGAGCACGGGTTTTGAGATGTTTGGTGTGGAAACCACATAGAGGGGACCAGGAGTAGATGCTCGTGCCCGGTATAATAATTCTGCATTTTATATTGATGTATAGAATTAGTACCGGGCATGTATATGTGGAGTCCGACCACATTTTTCTTTTTAGGGATATGTTGCTGACCCAACGATATCGACCTATTTATTATTTTGATTTGGCTTGTCTTTTTGCATTTTGCATCATGTTGCATGTCTGCAAATTTGCATGTGTTTTTCTGTGTTTCTTTCTGTGGTTTATCTAGGATTTCACGATATAATCTAAGCTCATTAAGCACCCTAAAATTGTAATTTTCTACAAAATCTTAAATAAAATATTTGAGATAATTAAAATTTAGGATTAAAATATTCAGGATCTAAAAATTGTAACTTTTACTTTCTTGCATATATTAATAGGGTCTCCACAATACTTAAGGACCGCTCTAGATAACTACATCATATTTGCATGTTGCGAGGAGAAGTTCCTTTGCTTCTCCAACCTGACTGGCCCAACATACCTCTTTATAGGTGGTTGTCACCTAGGGTATTAGAAGGCTCTCTAACCCATACGGGGTGTAAGTCCTTTTGTTTGGAGTGTTTCCAGCTTTGTAGCTGAACCTCCACTTTTTTTTCTTTCCTGAGGCATTCTTGCCACTTCAACAGGTATAAGTCCCACCTCTTGGAGCTCCAGCTTTTAGTCATAAGATAGAGTTTCCTTTCTTTGACCTTAGGGCTACCGAGGTTCCCGTGGACGACACAATTCACGGATTGCTGACCAAGAATCTCAGGGCGTGTTGGGTCGACTACCTTCACGACCGGGTAAACTTATGGTCCTAGTAGCTGTGGATGACAAGTTTGTGGTACCCCGACCCAGTTACCTCTACCTTCTAGGATCACTCTACCTTCCTTTTGTTGATCCTCTTTGAGCCGTGTCGGTCCTTTGACTTTGTTAAAATCATCTTGATGGCTCGTTGTCGATGAGCTACCGCTTATTAGAGCTACGACGATTTGTCCTCTAACCTTTGGCCCGGACATGCTTTGACGTGTTGAAATATCTCATCAAGATGATTTAGGTTATTCTATGGGCTGCATATGTCGATGAGCCGCCACCCATTTCAGGATGTGAGAGACTGACTCTTTGTCTGATTGCTTAGCGTGAGCTTTACGCGTGCTTTGAAGCATCGAGACTGTTCCCACACAGAATAACCTTCCTTTGGGTACCTATTGCCCCAAGTTCACGATAATCCAAGAAAAACTCCTTTTATCAAGAGTATTCTTAGGTACCGCCCAATATGTAATTAACCAAATGGGACACATCTCCTTGGGAGTGCTCTTGCCCCAGAACAAGCACCTCCACCCGACTCTATGATTTTGGGTAGTCTACGTAGGTATTCTTTCGTAGATATCGGTTTAAGGTGCTTTCACCCGATCTGTTTTAGGAAAACACTCTTAACCTATCCTTACGAGGTTTACCGCACGTAGGCTCTCCACATTTTGTGTAATATATTGTTTTTTTCTTTGTCGTATGTCCCTTCTTATTCAATTCCTCTCCGCTTTGAATCACTAATTTGATTCGGGAGGGAGATTTAGTCAAATGGGGGAAGTATACGACGATCGACAAGCTGACGACTCCTTCTAAAATAAAAGAGAGAAAACCAAATGAAAACACAATGCTTCAATAATTTTTCTTCCTATTCTACAGTCAAGTCTAAGGATATTATAACTATTAATGTAGATGAGTTTCTCAAAAATGCATATTTGATCCCGACTTTTTATATGTAAGGATTTATGAAGCTGACACCACTACAGTGCCAAAAACTTGATCCTTGTATGAAAAATAAATTTTGTAAAATATATATAATTATAGGAAATTAATAATGGGATTCTACGCAAGTATACGTATCATTATCAAGTAATTAAGGACTTTCTATTTAAGCCCCAAATATCGATCTCACAGGAAATGTGTAAATTGGCAATGATAAGTTTTACTAGGAAATTTACAGAAAATCAAACCAAATCGCTGTCACTAATTTCAAATGTTGAGATGTTATCAAAACTAAAGTACTTAACTATTAACAAAATAGAAATGCGAAGTTTAAAAAGTAAATACTAATCTACTAACTATGTTTATTTAATGAAGATTTCTTATGTGAAAAGCATCATTCCCACTACAATGAGGTTCTGGTGAAATGAGACGAGATAAATGTTTATAATATGTATTGTGTCAAATAGGAGCAATAATAATTCTCTACCCTGATACAATGCATAGAAAATCATTGGGTAATTCCAGGTCTAGTCCCTAAATCTGTGGCTAGGCTAATAGGATATCGGCTCCCACTCTAGAGCTCTCACTTCCCTTCACCTGAAGGTTAACTCTTGCTTGATTTTTTAAACACTAAGACCAAATTGAGGATTTTAGTCTGTCACCCTAAATATTCTCCAATTCTACACCCAACAAAGAATATTTCCTATTTATTTGTACTTAATTCCATGAACGAATTTCTCCTCCATGAAATCAAATGTGATCCTTACTCTGTTGTAGAACCCATACTCCATTTCCCGGATCATATGTTTCACAACATATTTTAACAATTTAATTGGCTAGATCGAAATGTAAATTAAGTTCGGAGTTGAAAAATCATCACAATTTATTTTTTGTTTTAATATTGGCACATTTATTATTGGCACATCATATTATCTCTTCATTTCACCATATCTCCGAGTAGGGAGAAAGATAGAGGGAACTACTCAGATTTTATAAGAAAGACACAACAAAACACAAATTTCATATATAAAAGAAAGTTCATACAACACTAATAAATAAACAAAACTTATCTAAAACTCTTTCTAAAAGCAAATCCATTTGTAGCCTTTTCTTAGAAATGCAGGAAGAAGATATCTCTCACTTTTCTCCTTCTCTAACACTCTTACAGAAAGTTTCACACTAAATCTCACAACACAAGCTCTAAAATCTAAAATAAAAATCTGTAATGGACTCTAATATGGTGGTGGAATGAAGATGGATTATGAAGAATGGCAAAATTGGAGCGTGGAGTGAAAAGGAGAGCATTTCCTTATGAATTTCGGCCCCAAATAAAGCCCAAGGTTGGTTCTCCATAAGGTTCCTCCAAAAACTCTTCAAAAATCGTCCAAATACATCGAACCTTCTAGAAATGGGGGCTAAACCGCCTTTGGCACCGTCGGTGCTAGTCTGGCGCTGTCGGCGCTGAGTAAAAATTTCATATATTATGTTGCTCTACGTCATCGACGCTGCCCTTGGCACGGTCGGCGCTGAGTACTTCTTCAAAAAGGTCATTTTGACTACAAATTTCATCATTTTTGCTTCCTTTCTGATTTAAGCTCTAAAAATCAACAATCTGCAAGAAAACATCAAAATACCTTCCATTAAGGTGCAATATCATCAAAAATAAGTATCAAAAATGGGTCTAAAAATGTATATATTTTTGGTGTATCAATATTATAAATGAGCAGTGAACATCTTCATTTAAAGTTTAGGAGGGTTTTCTATTGAAGGAATCATAGGTTTACTATATTTAGTAATATCGAAAATTTCAAAATTATCCTAAACATAATTTGAATCCTCATTAATTATCTCATTTGATTTGCCTTCAAAATCAATTTCATCTTCACTTTTCAATTCTTTTTGATCTGTTATGACTTCACATCTTTCTTGAATATGATTAACAACCATATAATCAAAACTGTCCATTATATGACATTTACCATATTTTCCTTTATTAGAATACTTCGTTAATTTATGCACATTAAACGTAACTTCCTGATCATTAACTATCATGGTTAGTTCTTCTTTTTACACATCTTTCATCGCTCCTCCATAAGCAAGGAATGGTCTCCCTGAAATGATAGGTATTTCTTTATCTTCTTTCTTATCTAGCACAATGAAATCAATATGGAAGATAAATTCATCCACTTTAACCAACACATCCTCTACAACCTCTTTAGAATAGATGATAGATCGATCAACTAACTATAGGGTTACAGTAGTGGGAGAAATCTCCCTTAAACCTAACCTTCTAAAAGTAGATAAAGACATAAGATTAATGTTAGCTCCTAACTCACATAAAGCTTTTCCACAATATTTTTCTCTAATCACACAAAGTATAGTGAAGCTACCAGGATCTTTAAGTTTTTTAGAAAGCTTTTTCTGAATTATTGTACTACATTCTTCACTAAGTGCAACAGTTTCATAATCTTTGAACTTTAACTTGACATCTCTTCTAAAGCTTCTGCAATGGGAATATTAATTGTAAACTTTTTAATATCTTAAAAAATTTAGAAAATTATTGATCTAACTTTTGCTACAAGTATTTGAGAAAAAGAAGGTGGTGGTATTTTTAAATTAATCTTAGTTGGAGAGATAGTTTTTCCACTTTTTTAGGAATAGTTTCTTCAGGTTTTTCAATCTCTCTATTTTCTCTCTCAACTTGAATCTCTTTTTGAACTCCAACATTTAATTCATTTCCACTCCTAAGTTGGACAGCTTTAACTTGCTCTTGTTCTTTATTTTTATTTTTAGGAATGAATTGAACATTACTAGGAAGAATTTTCTGAGGCCTATTGCTAAGTGCGTTAGCACATTACCCTAGCTGATTCTCAATGTTTCAAATAGCAACACTTTGACTTTAAATTTGACTTCTCATTTGTAACACCACTTCTTCCATAGATAACTTCTTACACTTCTTCCATAGATAACTTCTTCTCCTTAATTTTTTTGTTACTATTAAATCCAAAATCATAAGTAGGTCAACAGTTAGCACTACTCTAGTTGTTCCAGTTTCCCAATGGGTTTACTTGGTTGTTCCCTTGTTGTTGACTTTCACCACTAGAATTGTTATTTTAGTTAAAATTAGGATGATTTTTCCAACCTAGGTTGTAAAAGTTAGAATATGAGTTATTGGGTCTATTATTAATAACATTTCAAGTTACTAATGAGGTTTGAGAATCAATCATCTGTACTAATGAATTTTCTTCAATCACATGAAGTGTTAGAGGAAAATTCATTCCAATTTGATCTATTTTATTATATTATGCTGCAACTTGAGATGAAACCATTGAAATAACATCATTATCATGAATACTTGCTACTATCTTTGGATTTACCCTTTAAGAAGGACATTAAAAATTATTTGTAGTCATCTTTTCAATTAATACATAAGCTTGATCAAATGGTTTTGACATTAATGAACCTCCAACAGCAACGTCTATGATAGATCTAAGGGATCCTGCTAACCCACTATAAAAAGTTTGAATGATTAATCAGTCTATTAAAGCATGATGTAGACACTTTTTAACGAGTTCATTACTATTTTCCCAAGCTTTGTATATTGACTCTCCTTCAAACTGAGTAAAAGAAGTAATATCATTTCTAGGTTTATCAATTTTTTTGAGGTGAAAAATACTTAGCAAAGAATTTTTATGCTAAATCCCCCTAAGTTCTAATAGATCCAAGTGTTAATGAGTTCAACCACATCTTAGCTTTATTCCTTAAAAAGTCTATGTTAGAAAGTGACGTTTGATGCGCCATCATATTTAAATTTAGCACACATTTTGAAAAAAAAACTTGTTAAATGTAAAATTGAGTCCTCAAATGGTGTTTCCTAAACTAATTATTTTGTATCATTTATATAATTGTACGTTTAAGTTCAAATGAGTTGCCCTATACTAGGAGTTTTTATACTTAAGTGAAATTCATCTATCGTAGGGTTCACATTGCCCCTTAAAGGTCTTTGTAAATTATGTTGTTCATTTTCAAAATTTTGACATTCAATGTTATTTTGCAACGTGTTCATCATTTCTTGAAAATTACGAAGTCATTATTGTTTTCTAATTTTGTTTCTTATTGTTTGTTCTAATTCAAAATTGTAAGGCACTAAACCATCATATCTTAAACTTCACATACACAAGGTAAAGTTTCGGAAAATAAAAGTACTTCTAAATATTTTTAATTGTTGGGTTTTTTTTTAATGTTTTATGATTTTTGAAAATGAAAAATTAATAAAGTTTATTTTTAATTCTCCTAAAATAATTCTACAGTTCAAATAAAATTCTAAATTAAAAATTTCTATCGCTGTCCTCGGTAACGACGGGAAAAACTTGACCGAACTCGCAATTACACAGATATTTATACTACAAAAGATTACATAAAAACTTGGCAAAAATTACATTAGTGGCTAGTGTAAATAAATAAAATGATTTAGAAAAAAAATTATAAGTCATCACACGGTGGGTACTATGCAATTGTACGTATCGTTTCAAGTAATATAGGATTTTCTTTAAAAACCTCAGTATTGATCCCACGAGAAAAGTTGTAACTTTGTAATATCTAAATTACAGATAAAAATGATAGGGGAAAGGTGTCAAAAGTTTTGTAAAGGATTACAACTAAATTTACGTGCAATCAAAATTTAAAGAGAAAGTAAGAACAAAGTTTAAAAGATTAATAAGTTTAAAAGAGTTCAAATATAATGAAAAATCTTTCCCCTTGCAGAGAGATCTTAATCAATGTAGGAATTGAGTGATTAAAATAATAAAACAATGTATTGTGACAAATAGGAGCATACATATTCTTTACCCCCTCTAGGTGCTAGCAAAAATCATTGGCTAACCTTAAATTTGTTCCAGCTTGTGTAGTAGTGTTGAGTAGATTCTAACCTCTCACTTCCCGATTACCCACTATGCCCTATCTATCTAACCTATTAGGGACCCTTAGATCCATACTCAAGATCAAATTGACAAAATAATCTAGACTGTCACCCGAGAAACATCAATTTTAAAGTCAATGAAGAATCGGTGAAAATACCATCACAATTTTATAAAATAAATAGAAATATTTAAATCAATCTCATCTCACTTTATTAATTCTCATATGCAAGGAGAAAGAAGGAAAAACTACTAAGAATTCATGGAGATAAAACAAAAACACATGATTTGTATTGAAAGTCAAGCCTTAACAACAAAAACTCAAATACAAATACAAATTACTTATCTTATGTCTTCTCTTTAAGCAATTCCTGAAGTCTCTATAGCAATCTCCAAACTATTCTTCTACAGACAAAGCATCATAAATATAAACTCACACACCCACTTAAAAACTTGAAACTCACACCCAAAGGCCTTTCAAAAACTCTCTAAAAGACTCTTTTTTTGTTCAGCAATTGACCCTTTTAATAGATAATTGAATTAACCAAGGGTCACTTTAAGCACCCATTCAAAATTTGGCCAAATTCAATGCATGTTTTAGAAAATCAATTACCGGCGCTATAACACATACGAAGTGTTTCCATTTTGCTCTCATTTTCTCTAAATATCTACTCCTTGTACCTGAAACCAAAAACATACAAAATACCTTCATTTAAAGTGCAATATCATAAAAAATGTGACTAAAATGAACATTGATCATATATTAAAAACATGTAATTTTAAGGTGTATCATCTATGGACTATCTTAGAGGACTAGTAAGGGAATTTACACCCCATAAATAAATTCAAAACAATTCTTGACTCCTCTTTTGAAGCCCCATCTGAGTGGCCACAAGCTCCAAATGTCATTTTGTATGGCTAAGACCAACATGTGAAGGCTCAAGTGTGAGCTCCTTTAGGTTCAATCAAGCCTTAGGACAACCCTAGGCGGCTCAGGTTGGGTATCACACACACCACCACACACTCAAATCTAACAAATTCCCCACATACCTCAAAACCCTAAAATCACATGCACTGGACCTATCTCCTTAACTCTTTGGGAAACTCACATGGATGGTCCAAAGCCCTTAGCTTTTGATTAAGACGGCAAAGACCAATATGTGGAGACTCAAAAATGAGTTCTCATTTATTGTCTTATGGTCCCAAGATGGCTATTCATGACATCCATGATCACCTTATCAAATTTTTCCCAAATTACCCAATTTCCCTAAATTTCTCAATTGTCCCGCAAATTCCCCAAAATACCCAATTTAACCCCAAATTCATATCCTAAATATTCCAATACCAAATTCAAATTGAATTTCACAAAACCCCAAATTAAAACCCAAATCTCAATTCCAATCCCAGAGCCCCCAATTTTGAGCCAAATATCCAAATCAAAAGCAAATTTCCACCATGTTAAAAAATTTACCAAATTTGGCCAAACCTAAAATCAATTTTCCTTAATCCATCCTAAAATCCCAAAAATCAATTCCATCATGAAAAATTCAAAAGCCCATAAATTAAGCCCAATTTCAATTATCATTCTAGCCCACATGACAAATTCCTTTTATCATTCTTAATCATACACTATGACACCCCACATCATGCATCAATGCTTATACCTATCCATTTTTTGTCCCATGGCATTCTCTCACAAAATCTTCAAAATCCCCATATTCTTTTCTCGTGAAAATCACCCATGGCCTCATTGCATGTATGAAATCACTCATCGGGCCATCCATAAGCATCACATGGCTCATGCACCCCAAAGTGCCAAAAGGAAGACTTTCTTCCACCTCTCACCAAAGTGGCTTAACCAAAATCTTAATCCCACCAAATGCATGTTTCCCATGCCAAATCAATCACCCAAGCCTCTATAAGTTGACCCAATAACCCTAGCCACCTTGGAAGTGACCCAAGTTCATTTCAAGGGGGGTTGAACACATGGTTAACCTAACCTGACCCAAACCCTTTCCTCATTTTGGAAAAATGCAATTTCCTATGTTTGGGCTAAATTGACTTCATATCTCCTTGCTTCTAACCTTTCACAGTGTGAAGGTGACTTTAACCGGTCGACCGGAAGCCCCTAGCCACTAAAAAGGACCTGGCTCACTCATATTGGACATTGGAGCCTCTCTTCCCTGCACCTAAGAACCACTTTGGCTACCCTAGCTTGCCCTGTTGACAGCCATAGCCTGGTTTATAAATAAACCACAACCTCTAAGCCAAAGAAGAGGAACACACAAGCCCTTGGCAAAGCCCTGCCAAATTGTTCCTAGACCTTCTTAGAACCTCACGAAGCCTATCCCCACCATTTTCAAGCCCTCAAACCGACCGCTGAGCATTAATTTTCAAGCTCAAATCTAAGGCATTTCTCATCCTTGGAATCAACCTCCACCAAACTTAAAATTGACCATCTCAAAAGCTTAACAGCACTTCAAAACCACTTCCTCAATCAATCAAAACACCATCATCTTGTGCTCTCTAACCTAGATCAAGACCAGATTTGATCCACCTCTTGACCTAGAACATCCTTATGCTCGATTACAGATTTAATTGAAGATTTGAGGTCATTCGTGGACTCAAGGCAAATCTCATAAACAAACCAAATTGAGGCCTCACCTCTTAGGCAAAGGTATAACCTTAAACTTCTCAGTTTTGCCTCAATTTGAACTTTTGTGAAGAAGATTTACATTTCATGCATATTTAGCCATATAGATGTGTTCGACTCAATTAGATGAATGTGTAGGGACAAACAACACTTAATTTAGTTGAGTATCTATCAAGATCTTAGATCTAGAAGTTGGACAGTTCTCGAGTTAGAGCGTGTTTGGGACAATGATTGGATGTTGTCCATTCACACGTGTATCAATCGGACGATGCATATCATGTCAGATGGATGAAGCGTACGCGAACCACCGGGGCCAAGTCAGCAACCTACGTGAAAGATGTGGCAATTCAGCGGGCAACGCGTGGGAGTTCAAAGAATACAAGGATGATGCGACGCTGAGTCAAATAAGTAGAAAAATAGGGTATTTTAGAATTACTTAATTGTATAAACTATAAAAAAATCATATTTTGGTGTAGAAAAATTACAAAATAAAAATAAAAATAAAAATACATCTGTGCTTAGTGAACAGAGGAGAATTTATTAAATAAAAAATAGGAATCTTTATTAAATATTTTATTTTAAATTAATTAAAAACTCCATAAGGGAAATTAATTATAATTAATTAAATGATTTTTTAAATTAAGTGAAATTTGAGGGTTTGTTTCTAATGACATGGAGAATCTTCCCTCATTTTTCAAGGTTGGAGAGCACCACTTGATCAGAAGCCCTAATTTTCTAGGATATTTACTATTATCTTAATTAAATAATTATAAAAAATAAATTAAAAATCAAAGAAATACGAAATCAAATTAGGAAGGTTCATTATGATCTAAGGACTCTAAGAAAAATAAAAATCAAAATTAGAGGATCAAAATGCAAAGTTTAAAAATTTTCTTATTTAAAATTAATAAAACTATCAAAAATTAGAAAAATATAAAGTAATTCAAAAATCACCAAAATAACCTAAATTGAAGATAATCATCTCAGGAAGCCTCTGTGAAAGTTTTAAAGCCACAAAAATTATTTTTGTTATAAAAATGTATTTTCCAAGAAAATAAGGATTTTAGTTTAAAATAATTAAAAAATTATGAAAAATAGTTTAGAGTGTTTCTTGAGACTAGAGGCACTTAAGGAAATTAAAATTTAGGTTAAAATAAAAAAAATTATTTTTAAGCTATTTTCTTTTTTTTTAAATTATAAAAAAATGATTAAAAATAATAAAAATACAAAAATATTCTAAAATATTAGAAACTTCACCACAACCATAGAGAACAATTAAAAAATGTGTTTATAAATTTTTTAAACTGTAAAAACATATTTTAAGTACTTAAATAATTTTTTCTATTTTTTTGAATTAAATAATCATAAAAAAATAAAAATAAATATTAAATAAATTTCTCTGAGTTCTCTAAGGTTCGAAATATTTATTAAAAATATAAAAATTAATTTTTGCAATAAAAGTATATTTTCTATTTACTTAGTCATTAAAAATTAATTAAAGATTATATAATTTAAAATATAATTCAAAAATTCAAAAAAATTATTCAATGTGGTCCTCAGATCTAGGTGAAGCTTCGAAAATTATTCTAAGGACAGAAAGATGCTTTGGTTAGTAAAATTAATTAATATTAAAAATTCCAAATTTTAAATTAAAATAATTATTAAAAACTAAATAAAAATGAAAAAAATATAAATTCTTCTTTGGTGTATAAATTCACCCATGAGTAGAGTAACAAAAAAGTTCTAAATTCACTTGAGTTAAATTGAGAAAATTATGAAGTAAAGAACCGTGGAGGAAAAATGATAATTATGGACTTTTGAACCATAATTAAAGCTTTAGATAAAAACAAGGGGTTAATGGGTGACATTAATGATAATTAACTCTTTGAAATGATTGAAAAACAAATGATTAAAGAGTAGTAACCAATTCATCCCATGTGCTACAACAGGGTAAAAGTGTAATTTTCTAAATTGTTGGCAATTGGAGGTCAGTCAAGTTTAGAAGATCTTAAGGTCAAGGGCTTAAGTTAGGAAGCAATAAGTCATTAATTTGAAGTCCCAAACTAATTGTTTAAACATAACTTAATCTGTTAATGAGAATTGAACACACTTCACTTTACTTTTTTTAAAATTACAAATTCACCCATGAGGTACCTAAGTGCTCAGTAGTGAACTAGGATTGATTTAAAATTACTTAATGAGGCTTAGAAAAGAAAAATAAGTAATCATAATCACCGTTGAAACAATACGATCTCAAGTTAAACTGAAAAGAAATGAAAGGTTATTTAATAATTAACGTTACCCTAACGGTTCTTACTCTTACAATTCATCAACATAAAATCAAAATGAATGATTAGTTATCCCTACTCATGGGATATTTAAAACATTAAAGTTCACCGAGCACAAACGAAAGCACCACACCTAAATCATAACTTAACCAGGGTTGATTAATTCAATGACATAAAAAGCTTAGGTGAACTTTAAATGATCTAAAAACTTCTAAAGAGGCTTAGAGTTATGCCCTAAACCCCTTTGTAAGTTCTGGACATTTTCAAGGACATCTTAACTTATTATAGTTTCTTGAAGAAAATCATTCTCAAAATCTTATAGATACCCATCAAGATATGATTCGAGATCAGTTAATTCACCAATTCCAATAAAATACCCCACACTACTTATCCTACATTTAAACCCAATGCACATTTAAACCCCCAATGCTCAAGGGTTTGAGTCTTGAATAAGGTATTCAAATCCTTGTGAGCAGCTAAAGATATTTGTTAATGCTACATATGGATCATTGGGCTAACGTGAGCCAGAGGTCTTGGTGGCGAAGGCGAAGACTACATCGCTTATGTGAGTTAAACAAGGATATGAAGTGGGATTCAGAATAGTGTCACCTTCCTCAAGGATCCTTTGGGAAAGGGGATAGGACCAATGATGCTATTCACCAACCCCTGGTAGGAGTTTTCTTTAGCTCTCTTAGGCTTCTGTTACTGCTAGCCTGATTAGAGTAATTAGGTTGTCGACTATAGTGTTTTACAAAACATATATAACACTATAAACCCAACAAAAAAATCCTTTTTTTTACATGATTACTTTTGAATGTTAAATAAATCTATTTTCATGAAAAATTAAAAGTTTTTTTTTTATGAAATCTTAACAATGTCCGCAGACTAATCACTTGGATCGAGGTTAGGAGTTTCTCTTCCTCAGGGTGCTAGGTTGGTGGCTTTTATCAAAGTTGGATAATACTACACACAGCCCAGCTCTGAGCGCCTACATTAATTAATGTCTTATACTTATTTCCGGTCTTCCATATGTGACATCGGGTTTTGTTTTACTCACTCGTGTTTTTCCGACGTCTTGTTTTTGGGTTCTTTTGTGCTAGGTTCTCCTCACAATTTGCTTAAAATTCCTGCACTTTATTAAATAATGTTTATGCTACTAACCCATGCAACTGCAACATGAGCACCAGGTACGCATCCCATAATTTATTTACTGCACTTTTACTACTTTATCTTATAGCATTTTCTTACCCAATGCATGTTTCACTTTACCTGCAAAACAAAACAGCAAAAAATACACTTGTGCAAATAATAATACACCTTTAAACCATTGAATGCACTTAGTCTACTCCTTTTGGGTTTACCAGGATCTCTCATATGAGGTAACTTACGGTTCTTAATGAGAATTCTCTGGTCTAAATAAGTTTAATCACTTGTTTAGACTAAGTAAATCCAAGAGAAAATAGATGTATCGGGATGACAGAACCGTAGGATCTTGACTGGTGTCACTTAACATAAATTAAAACCCCCCAAACGTTGAAAAATAAAATAAATGCATAGGACATAAACGATCGTAATTTATAACAGGCATAAATCTTAAAGTTGTTATATCGACGAGGAGCATTAGAGCAAGCCATGACAGAGGGAATGCAACAATCTACAACAACAAAACAAGTCTACATTAGGTAAATCATTCCTTATAATTAAACAAACAAAGCCTTAAAACTTTGAGGTAGCACTTTATCTTTTAGGCTTTTGTACATTATGCAATATAAGCCCTAACTCACCTTAAGTTTTGAGGTCATCGTTCGATACCCGACGTAAATCCTCACATATTCCAAATTATCTGCATAAACAAATATTATGCAAGTAAAGGCCCTATAATTAATAATTGGCAGGATTAAACATAAATAATTTAGCTTTAAAAATATAAAGCCCAATAATAGGATAGCTTGGGAATTCGCTGATGTTCACCTTTGTCCTGTGACATCCCCGAGTCTTCACTCATTTGATTTATAAAATAATTGTTCATACTTGGTCCTTCCCACTTGTTATTCCTTAAAAACCTAAACTTTAAATATATTGAGGATGAAACCCCTGATCTTTACCGAGAGTTTTTTTTTAAATGCCCTTGGATTTAATTAACTATAGTGGTTTGCCCTTATAAGAAACTTTAGAACCCAAGTAATATATACCTTATCTAACCCTTATATTAGATTGAGGAACTTATCAATTAACATATAAAAGGTTTGAAGACCAAACATATGTCATGACTTTCTTTAGTTTATATGATTGAGCCCACAGTCAAGCAATATGTCTATCTCTAGGAACAGTGTATTGCTTGTAGGGTTGTGTTTGAATGTTTAAACTACTGAATGTATGAGATCTTGTTAGTCTCATATTTCTAAAAAAAATTAAAATACCATTTTCTAAATCAAAATTATATGTATATTAAATAAAAAATTATTTCTAAAAGTTAAAGTGGCCAACATCAATTTCCCTATGGGATCAACATTCTGGACTCAAGTAGATCCCTATATTATGAAAGCAATACATGTACTTGCATAGGAACCCTGACACTTAGGTGGAAATTGTGAGTTAAATTAAATTATCATTAAAGTGTTGGTAGCTGATGGTCGTCAAGCTTTCTGGCAACGTTGTCGGGGAAGGAAGGAAGGAAGGAAAGAAACGTCGGTAAGAAAAAAAAAACTAAAGGATAATTTTAGTTGATTCTATAAGACATAGATTTGAAAATATTAGCAGTACTTAAAAAATTTTAGCTACTGTGTGTATTTTTATAAGAAAATCCAGAAATATCAAAATAATTTTTGAGTGCCTAATATCTATCTTATTAGTTAAACCATTAGAATTAAATGGGTAGTTCAGGAGTTGTAGACCTTGAACCCATCAATTTAGAGCTAGAGAAAACTGTTACGAGAATTAGAAAATAGAAAAGACTCCAAAATTTTGCTGTAGAAATGACATATCATCTTGTTAATGAGGATCCAATCATTGATCATAATTGATTAAATTCATTCAAGTATACAAACCCCTCCCGTAGCGACCAATAATTTAGATGGTACAAAATAATCAATTTGATGGATCTCCATCTGAAGACACAAACATACACTTAGCGAGTTTCCTAGAAATTTATGCTACATTCAGATATGATAGTATTTCTAATGATGCAGTTACACTTAGAAATTTTTATTTTTCCCTGAGGGATAAAGCTAAGATTTGGCTCAATTCATTAGCACTAGGTTCAATCAATACATGGGGAATTCTAGCACATAAATTTCTAGCTAATTATTTTCCACCATCTAAAACTGCCAAGTTGCGGAATGATATCACTTCATTCTGTCAGCAAGATAGGGAATCAATTTATGGGGTTTGGGAATGATTTAAGAAACTTTTTAGGAAGTGTCCACATCATGTATTGTCTGATTAGCTTATTATTCAAACCTTCTATTACAAATTAGTTGGATGTTTAAGAGAAATCATTAACGTTGCCGCTGGAGCTTCGCTTATGTGGAAATCATTTGAGGAGGCTTATTCTCATATAGAAGGGATGGCCACCAATAACTTTCAAAGGCCCTTCAAAAGAGTAAACCCCAAGAAAGTAGCAAATATTCATGAAATTGATGTGTTGACTATTTTAAATTCTCAAGTAGTAGCTCTTACAAGAAATTTAAACCATTATGGAATGAGTCAACCTCAAGGACCTGCATTCATTGAGGAAAATTCATTTGGACAGTTGATTGATACTAACTCTTTTGAAACTATCCAAGCAATAAAAATCACTCAAATAACCCATATTCCAATTATTACAACCCAAGCTGGAAGAATCATCACAACTTTAACTGGAATAACAATTATAGAAGAGGAAACCAACCGTGAGGAAATAATCAAGCTAATCATAATGGTAATTGGAATAACCGGGGTAATTCTAACATCAAACATTCTTTTCCTCTTGAATTTAACTCCAACCCACAACTTAAGGAGAAGAAGTTATCGTTAGAAGAGCTTGTTTCTCAAATGGGGAGTCGGCTACAAAGCCAAGGGGCTGCAATTAGGATTATAGAAAACTAACTAGGGCAAATTGCCAACTCACTCAGCAATCATCCTCAAGGGATTCTTTTAGTAGCACCGAGGTAAATCCTAAGAAGAAGAATAGCGAGCAATTGAAAGCAATAAAATTAAGGAGGAAAGATAATTGGAGGATATGTTTTAAAAGAACGTTGAGTTAATAAAAGTGAAAGAGGAAACCAAAAGACCTCTGGAAGAAATTCCTAAGTAAACTCAAAAACCTAGGGAGAATCCGACCCAAAATTTAGGAGACCTTGAACTATCTTACAAGGATCTTTCTTTTAAGTTTAAAGGAAGACATTAATATGAAAATAGCAAAAATCATTGGGACTAAATTGGAGCGAAACATAACCAAATGGAGCAAAGGTGTTGATCATGGTCTGGCGCCAAGGTGTTACAGTAGAGCACCTTAGAGCCAGGTTCTGGGTTCCTAGGTGTTGTAGTTCAAACAGTTACTTTTTGCACAACTCATGGAGCTATTTTATGGGTGTTGATAATTCAAACAGAGAGTTTTGGCAATTTTTAGAGTAGAGAAGAAGTTCTATGTTCTGAAATTCTTCAAGGACAGTAGGCTGGAGTAGGAACTCTTATTTTGGAGAGATTTGAGAGAGGAATTTCAGAGAATCTATAAGGTGCTTACAACAACATTTTTTTGTAGCATTATGGAAAACATTGTTCTGTAGAATTTGCTTCTCTTTTCAGAGGGCAAAAGCTAAGTATCGTGTGTAATCTTATTTAATTATTGTTGTAAACACATATTTGGTTAATTTTCTTGGATTGAATAAAGATTTCTTTAGTATTTATCATGTGTAGTAAGTAAATTTCATATATATTTCTCTTGTGAAAGATAGGTTAGATTTGTAGAATTGTGAATGCTTTGAATTGATCTTTATTTTCATGTGATGAGTATATCTCTAAACTTAATTTATATGTTGTACTGGCCATACAATTTGTTAAAATTTGTTGTAGCTCATTCGGACTCGAAAGAGCAGTGGAAAAAAAACATAGAATATTCACATTGTGCGAATGACTATGAAAGATGAGACATGAGATAATGTAACTTAGGGAAATGCGTATTGATATAGTTTGAATTAGGAGTTTCACGGGTGACAGACAGAAACAGTTACCTAAATTTTAATCATACTCATTTATGCACTCGAAAGAGGGTAAATGAGTCTTATGCTCCTGTTGTCACTACGACATTATAATTCTTAGTATTAACAGCTATAATCTACCTAGAAAATCACAAGGGGGAAGTACATTTATCAGTCTTGAATTTCACCTGTTTAATTGATCTAGGCAAGGTTAACTTAGGGTTAGAAATATACTTAGGAGTAGTTGTTAGAAAAACCATATTTACGATCTTCCAAACTAGGACCTGAAAGTAGTAGACCCTTAGGTTGTTATTACTACAAAGCCTCTACCACCTTCTCTGTAGGATCAACATTTTGAACTCAAGTAGATTCCTATATTACGAAAGAGATACGTGCACTTGCGTAAGAACCTTGTCACTTAGGTGAAGATTGTGAGTTAAATTAATTTATCATTAAAGTCTTGGTAGTTGTTGAGGCCTTCATTTTTGACCTCCAACGCGATGCAAACACCGCGAAGAAACAAAGAAAATATCTTTTGGATGAGGTCGGTGGCTGAACATCACATCCACCACAAAGTCATTGAGGGAGAAATTTTGAACGCAATAAACCAATAGTAGTAAGAGCGACATCTCGCATTTGGTATGTAAATTGTCAACTAGAGCTCTAACGGGCTTTCAACTCTGATTTATGCATTAATCGTGCCCTCATCTCATCTCTTTCTCACGAAGTATTCATTCCTCCCTCTATCAAGGAGATTATTGGAATCACTGGTGCCGAACATAATCGCTTTGTCTTTAAAAATAGCTTTAAAAGAGAGAATATCCAAACATAAAGTTTTGGTTACGTATCAAAATTGTAAAATGCCACTTTTTTAAAATTCTTTCTAAAACAGATTTCCTTGACAAGCAAAGCATTCGCAAACGTACTCTCAGTCTTTGAAATTGCCTCACCAACTGGTTATACGACACATTGAAATAAAGTTGGTATGTGTCTGTCAGAATTGAATGAGAAAATGGAAAATAGAAAATGTAACATGGAAAATGTTGTCGTAAAATAACTGACGAATTTGTAATTTTAATTAGAAAATATTGCCAAGACACTAGATATTATGAGCTTAATTCTACATCAGATATTTGAAAAATATGTACGTGTACTATAGAATTCAGATTTGACCTAAGGGACTTGCTGAAAAATCGTAATGGTAGGAATCAGAAAGGAGAGAAAGAAAAGAGAGGAAGAGGGAGAAAGCAAAGGGATGCATAACGACTTACACCTCTGGGGAAAAACATGGTATTCCTAAGCTCTTGTGTCCCTTTTTATATATCGAAAGTGAATGTTTCAAGAAAAATGTGCAAGAGACTCCCTACATAAGAAGGGTCTGGAGAGAAGACCCAAAAACTCTTAATAAATGACATTGCCCCTTTATTTATAGGAGATAAAGGGACAAAAAAATAACAGTAAATGTTCTTCCCTTGCTTTGGAAAGGTTATACAGGATATTTTGCTCTTTTGCATATCTAGATCTTTTGCTCTGCAGGTCTTTAGGTCGGCCAACTGAGCTAATTTTAGTCGGCTTTTGTTCGGGCACCGGTTGGCCTTTGAATGGGAAGCCAGTCGATTCTTGAGTGAAATGGATGGTTGACTTTTGGGTGGCCCGTCAACTTGCTTGATAATTATTTCTTGGTGATCTTTGAGAGAGCTTTTGAGAAAACTTTGTGTTGATACTTGTTAGATTGTTGGAGATAATAAAACTTTGTCCAATCATTCCATTCAGAGTGGTCAGTGTGGATGTTTGTCTCATATTGGTTTAGGTGGTCATTCAGTCAATAGAGTTGGCAATTAGTTGGTTGGATTCATGAGGCCTTGTGGTTTCTCATTAGAAGGATCCTTCTTCATACTCCGTTGATCTTGGACCATTGAATTATATTAAGATTCATGCTGACTTATTTTTTGTATACATATTTAGTTCACTGATTCTCTTACTTCTTAATAACGATAGCTGCGATAAAAAAAAGAAAATTTTAAAGCAACAAATGATTCTTAACAATCACAACTCAAAGCAATGATTAAACTCTTTGGGTTTTAGTGGCATGACCCTTATAAATAAGGTGTAATTGATGGATCTCAACATTCTACGTTTGTTCTTCCTTGTATATGCCCGACTTTTGAAGACATCCTTATAGATAAATATATTAGATCATTTGTTCAAACTCATTGATTGGAAGAAGATGCTAGCCGCACTTAAGGTTAAAAATAGTGCTTCCTATAGGGTGAACCGAGGAAGAAGTGGGAGAAGAAACTTACTAAGAAGTTGAAGATGTCTAAGAGGATCGAGCAGAAGGAATAGTCAGATTTGATCCGAGAGGTTCCAGAGAAGAGTTGTCACAATGATGGGGAAGAGTTTGGTAGTTAGGAGGTGAGCTATCCGCTATTGGGTTCGTCAACTAAGGCTTCTATTATGGTTTAAAGTCAGTCAGAAAATGTTTGTGCTCCTTAACTGATTGGAAAACAAGAAACCAACAATAGTAAGCAGAAGATCGGGATGAAAGGACCTCTCTGTAATCTCCAACCACTAAATGGGGGTAGACTATCAGCTACTGGTTCTGAGACAGAGAGGATTTTGAGTACAAAAGTTATCTTTCCTAAGGGTTTTTTTAGTTTTTTTAAATATTTTAATTTTCTTTATAACTTGTCTCTTGAAACATATGTTTGAATCGAGGGCTTTCCTCTTATTGGTGTTGGATTTGATTCAACTATGGCATCACCTCCTCCAAATTAATTGTCAGCCAAGAGCAATGGGAACATAGTTAAACGCCTGGTAGGCTCTGTTGGAATCCATAAGAAAGTGGCTGAGGGACCCAGAATGTCCCCAAAGATGTTGACCAACTGCTTGGAAGAAGTGGATGTCACTCTGACTTGGATGGATAAGGCTCGGCAAGAGGAGCATCTCTCCGAGGTGCAGATTCAACCGAAGGAAGTTTGAGAGAAGACATCTACTCTTCATTGGGAAGTATCTGAATTTCAAGTGGATGCTTATGTATAAAGAGCACACTTTGAGGCAGACCAAAAATTCAATTCAACCTTGGTGGGCAAATGTTATGTTGGAGGTTCGTTAGGTAGGTCTTGTCTCAATTAAGATAGTTGAAGACCAATTTGTACAATACATTATTTCGTACTAAAGACTGAAGGTATCTTTTAAAATTTTAAAAATCAATTTTATTTTATCTTCTTTTCAATTCTTATTTTGAAATGAGAATTTTCTCACAACATTTTTTGTCTGATGATTCTTAATTCACAGTATCCTTATAAAGTGGAGTTGAATGTGTTCATATTGTACTTGTGTTTTCTTTTCCTTTATCTTTATGCATCTAGTTTCTTTTCGATTAGGTTTTTTTTTCCATCTTTTGATGTCTACGAAATGAACTCCACAAAAATTTGGATTGTTGGGGTGATTGGGTGGTTGGTTGTGTCTCATTTAGAGATAGCCTTTATGAAGGAAGCTTTCAATTTTTACCCAACCATCAAGTTCTGGGCCAGTCATTAGGACAAAAGGGATACTGATATGTTTAGAAAACAGGCATCGGTTGAGGTATGGTCAGTTAGTGGTTTTTTTATTATGGGGGGCACCATATACTTCAAAAAGTTCTATCTAAATGATTATTTTTCTTGGTTTTTTTAGCATCTTGGTGTCCCCAGCTTGTCGGTTTATTTGTCGTCATATAATTCCCCCATTCAAAAAATTCTCCCTCATGAATCATACTAATCATGCAGATGATTCAAAGAGGAGATGAATTGAATAGAAAATGGACATATAACAACGAATAGACAATTAATGAAAAAAAAAAAGAAAAGAGACAGATGACTTATATATGGGTAATCCTCATGTGATGGGTTAAGAGAGTACGTTCAAACAGGATCGAATCAAAATACCTCAAAACATGAAATCCATAAAGAGAATCATTATATAAGCCACATATAACTAGAGAACCAAAAAGAATATTTTTTTGGGGTCAAAAGTCTCCTAGAGGGACATGTTCCTTTTGGTTAATTACATTTTGAGGGATACCTAATAATACTCTCGATAAAAGGATTTCACTTTATTATCATGAACCTGGGCATAAATTATCAAAGGTAGGTTATTTCGTTTGGGATGGTCCAGATGCTTCAAAACTTGCACTAAGTGATCCCCTTTTCATTTATATACTTCTGATTCTGACTCCACTGCTAAGAACTAGATGTAAGTTTCCTGAAAACGGAAGCCAAAAACTTAGAATCTATCTAGTAGTACTACGATGTATGTCTAGATAGATTCTCAATTCAATTTATTTATATTTCTTTCTTTACAATGGTGCCAAATACTTGACTCCAAGGCAAGTAAGAGTGCAACTGTTATATTTAAATATTGTGATACTACACAAGTATATATATATATTGTTATAAAGTAATATAGAACTTTTTTATTAAGCCCCGAAATATCAAACCCACAGGGAGAACTACAAACCCTCAAGAAGAAATTAAATAACAAACTCTACTTTGAAAAAGAGTTTTACTAAAACTATAGATACTATGGTAGGAATGAAAGATTGAACTTTTTTGTAATTTTGATAATTAAAAATAAAGTAAACAACTAAATAAATTTAACTAGATTTTTTGAAAGATGAAAGCAATACAAATAAAATATCTTTTTTCTTATCATGAATCAGTAACAAGTATAAGAATTTTATTGTGAAAGTATTTAAATTTTTTTGTGTCAAATAGGATTAATATTAATCTTTACCTTTACTAGAGATGTTATAAAGAACATTGTTTAATCTGAAGTTTGAATAGTCCTGAAGACGAGCTAGGTATGGAAGATATTAGCTCTCACTGTAGAGTTGCCTCTTCTCCCTCCACTTGGGGGCTACCCTTTTGTATCAAGACCTAAAATAATAGACCGAATTGGTGGCTTTAGTCTATCACTGGTGGCTTTAGTGAATTGGTGGCTTTAGTCTATCACTCTAAAGTCCTCTAAATCTACACCCTTCAAAGTTTATTTCCCTATTTATTTGCACTCAACCATATGAATTACATTCTCATCCATACAATCTCATGTGATTCTACCATTAGCTGACTGAGATAAGTATTATTACGGATCTTACATGTTCTAACAATAAATATTAATATCTCAATTGGCCAAATCAAGAAGTAAATGAAGTACAATAATTAAATCATCACAACTTATTCTTGCATTATAAATCAATTCACACAACTTTCATCCAACACTTAATTACTTATCTTTTCAAGGAAAAATATAAACAAAACTACTAAGAATTCATGGAGAAAACACAATAATAATTAAGTTTAAAAGTAGAAATCATGTAAAAACACAAGAATTCTAAATTAAAACCAAATGCCTCCCTAGGTCGCCCAACCCTAGATGATTAAAATCTCTCTATTTCACTGACAAATTATAATGGATTCTTACTTAGAACTATCTAATCACTTTCTCCTTCACTAGGAATGAGAAAAGTGAGAAGAATCCCTAAATAACATCCTACCACTCCTTACTTTCTTCTCTCTATAAGTGCCCTAAGTCTTCTATCTCAATTCAATCCAAGTCCTCCTTTTTATAATTTTTTCTAAAGTGTACTTTGGTGTCTCTTCAAAATGTGTCCACAAAATGTGTCCACAATCAAAATGTGTCCACAATCAATGAATCTTCCAAGAGTTACCTCTTTTCAAGAGCCATTTCAATGTATTTTTGTGCCCATTAACTGTAATTCATGATTTCACCAAGAGTTGCTTCAAACAACCCTTCAAAATTCGTCTAAAATTCCTTAAATTTTCATCATAACTACCTGGCGCGTAAGCGCAAGGTATTCAATGCTTAACCGCGACCTTCTCTATCTCCTTGTGCTTAGGCATTAGTCCTGGGCGCTTAGGCGTCACAGTTCATTTTCACACCTTTATTTTTGCTCCAAATTTGATCCTTTTTCACTTCTTTCACATATTTTATCCATTTAATTTTAACTTACAGAAAAACACACAAATAGATTTCATTAAAGCTCAATATCCTCAAAAATAGGTATTAAAATGTGTACATAAATGTTATATATATTAGGTGTATTAAAATCTCCCAGACTTAAAAATTTACTTGTTCTCAAGTAACACTCCAATCTTTCAAAACTAGAATAAGCCGATTATGCAAATGGTTTCTTTAGGATATTCTAAAATTTTGTTCTAGAAATATAATTTTCCAATTTAGAATCGACTTTAGTAAATGAGACCAACTTAGAGTTTAGAAATATTTAATGTGAAGAAGTATGAAAATATGAGTTCTTATCTAGTTCAAAAATACTTGTAGATTTATTTTTAGTAATTTATTATTTAATTAAATAATTAGTGATCAGCGTATAACATGGAAGATACATGAAAGGATTTTAAAAATTGATGGTGAGTATGTAAGATTGCAAGTTAGACATTAGACCTTCCTTTTCAACTAACTTGCCTTGTTTCTTATTGTAATCCCTTGCCTTGCTCTTTTATTTGCTCATGGTTTGGTGAAGGGGAGAGGATGGAGTCTGTTTTCTGGATTGGAGAAAAGAATGGATTTTGTTTTAGCTCGGAGAGGAGAGGGGGATATGTGAAATTCTATAAGGGAATGAGGAATGGAATTGAGGGAGAATGAGAGTCAAGATTAGATTAGTGAGGGAAGTGGGGAGTTTTAGGGGAAAGGAGTAAAGGAGATTGAGAGCTTGGATTGAGGAGACAATTTAATGGGATAAATGGAAGGGTTTGGATTGAAGTGAGGTGGAGAGAAAAGAGGAGATATGATGTGTGCCTTAGGTGGACCAATAGGATTAAAGGGTGTGGATTAAGGAGTTGGATGGGGGAGTTGGAAAGGGAATGGAGGGTTTGGGATCAAGGGGAGATGAATAAAATTTTTAAAAAAGAGAGGTAATTGTGAAAAAATACTAGTATAGTTCATTTTGAAGAGGATAACATAAGAAATCCAATGATCTAAATTGTTGTGAAAAAAGAGATTCCTAGCTCATGTTACATAAGCGTCTGAAGTGGCTAGGTTGTTGAGAGGTGGTTATTAGGTAGCTGAGTTGGTTATGGTCAAAAGTTTTACTTGAGCTCATTAGCTAAAAAAAATGCAAAGAATTCAATATGCTAAGTGATTTTAGCTAAATTAAGCTTCATGTAATGATATGGCCAATCATTAGGAGAGAGAAAATGGTGACTTTTGAGTTAGAATATTTAATTAACTTTATTAGTCCAAATTGTGTATTTTTCAAATTAAATAACTTTAATTGAAGTCCCAACTTGTTTTGAAGTCATTTTAATGTGGCTATCATCAAACTATTCTCTTATTATTGAAATTATCATTTTTACTCTGGTGAATATTATCAGCTCAATGGGCCTTCATACGAAATCGGATGTAAACAGAGTGATTCATTTAAATGATTTTGATGATAAGAATGCAATGAAAGTTCATTTTTAAAAATAATGACTCGTAGAAAAAAAATTTTGGTACCACTTTTTATGACCATCAAATTAATTTTGATGCTCCTCATGCAACTGTAAGGAACAAAACTTACAAAATATAATTTGAATTACTGCATTGACATGTAAAAAAATTTGATAAGATATAGATGCTGGAATATCATAAGCCATTTAAACTCAATACAATGAAATTTTTTATCCATTAGTAGTCCCAATATCAATATGCTATTAATCTTTCTTTTTTTTTTCAAAATCCATCAACTTTCAAGTTTTAAAAATATGAATGATATCATTTGCATTCATTATCAATCCTTAAAATTAAATTACTTTGATATTATCATCTCCTGTTCTAAGTAACTTTAAAAATTGTGCCTCCATGAATAATGATGCTCTACCTGGTTAAGGGGTTGGAAACAAACCCTTATTTTCTTTGCCAGTAGATTGCAAATTATAAGATTATCTATTTTTTTGAAATTACAGATGCTTGTTAGAATGATTTTTAGTTATTCATTTAGAATCCCATTCAATTAAAATTTTATTTTCTATATTTGGCAATCATTATTAAAATTGATAAGGCTTATTTAATTAGCTAACAAATCCCTATATTTTCTTGTTATAGACAAGGATAATTTACTTAGCCATCAAATTGTGCTCATTAATAAACTTGACAAAACTCATTGGGCAAGCCAACAGTACGCTCGTTAATTGGTTTATCATTGTTTCATTTATTTTTCAAAAAAAAAAAAAAGTATTCATTTAGAATTCAATAATCACAATATGAGTCAAACTAGAATCAATCTCGCACCATAATTTTAAACGAATAAAGTTTGAACGCAATCAGATAAGCTCCAACAATGCTCGAGCCGAATGAACTCGACCATAAATAAGCACCTACACAACTTGATTCAATTCATTTGTAGGCCTACTAAGAACCCTAATGCATACGCAGGAAAGAAATTTATTTAATGATATCCCAGCTTCATAAAATGAATAAAAAAAAAATCATTTTTCTCAACCATCTATAAGGACATAAATTTGCATTAGATAAGGTAAACAAAGAAAGAGTACACGGAGATTAGATTAAAAAACCCAAATGCAAATGATTCAACGCAGGAAAATAGACCCAAGATGTAATCGAGTAAGAAAGATAGAACAATCGTGACATTCCACTAATTCCATCATACAAGCAGCAAGAAAGCATTAACAGATGAAGTGAACAAGACTGGCGTTAGTTGCTGTTACGTCAATGCATTTCTTTTAGGGGCTTTTACATACATAACACCTAAAACTTTCGTATTTACCTATCTCACGCCCAAACTTTCATAATTACAAACATCATATACAAACATCATATGAAAACTATCACTTTTTAATAGTCAAATCTATCTTTTTCATCCATAAGTAAAGTGCTATGTGTGTCGATGTGAGATAGCTAAATCCATAAGAATCGGGTGTTATTTATGTTATTTTCCCTTTCTTTTAATATGACCTGCCAATTGCGAGCCATGTAAAATAAATTCAAAAAAGAAAGTAGCACAGTTTCTATGTAAATCTTCTCAAATCCCACGTGTCCTAAACTTCTTTGCCCTCCCTTATAAATGAATGGAGGGTTATTAGCTAAATAAAAACTATGGTAAACGAATTGAGGTGTTTGTAAATATTTACAGTGATGCGGTTAATCAATGGGATGCTTGTCTGCTTGGCGAGAACTATGTTGTGCGGTCAGCAGCAGTAATGAGAGAAAAGCACTAGCTACAAAGATTGCATCAAACCAGCGGTGGTAGAAATCAAACTGGACATCACCCCCAAGAACATCTGTTATAATAATCCTGCAAATGATAGTCCTTTAGTATAATATTATAACAGAAGCAGAAAAACCATTTTATTTAAGTTAATACATATATTTCAAGCAAGAATTATGCAACTTGTAATATAAATGATGTGTAAAAAATATGACTTCATATTTCCTATGTTTTTAATGCTAATTGTATCATTTTTTGATGTTTTTCTGTGGTATTTATATTTCTATATGTAAAGGCAACATGGGGGAGCATAAGGAGAAAATTGGATGCTAAATCCTGGACTGGCACACCAGCGATTCAACCAACCCAGAATTCAAAGGAAGCCCATTCCTGACTCATAGGCGCCCATTCCTAACTTTCCCTTTGTGCCAAGAAACTGTGAGGGCGGAAACCCAGTGCTACCCGCTGGTGCCTAGGAGCCCAACACCGACTTTAGGTAGTTTTAATGATTCGTAGAGTGATTTGGTTAAATAGGTGATATTTGAATGATGGTGACCGGTTCTCATTTTTCTCTTACTCGTGTTGTGTGAGAGAAGAAAGTGGTCGCGTGTGTGCATTTTGTGTGAGAGTTTGGGAGAAAAGAGAGGGAGAAGAGTTTCTGTACTTGGGAGAACAAGACAAAGAGAGTCTTCATTATAAGATACTTATCTGGCCTGATTGTTCTTCATTGTAAAAGCATTTTAATTTAGATTTCAATAGAAGTTTCTTTGTTTTCTTCACACATGATTAGTAACTAAATTATTTGTGCTTCTTTGATTTGGTAATTTTATGAATCAACTTCTCTCCATATGATTTCCCTAAGACACGTTATGGTTATATTACATGTTGGCATGTTATCTTTTTAATTTTATTTTACTTTCAATCTGACAATTTGAAAAACCACTTGTGATAGAAATATTGACAGTGGGAGATGGCAACTATATATGGGACTAGAGGAGTCTTGAGAGACTTTGCAACATTAAGGAAACAATACCATAATATAAGGTTTCAATACTTCATGTGTAGAGGAATAGAATAAAGAGTATTTATCACTGATTGTCAACATTAGGTAGGAAAATTTCATTGAAGAAAGATTGAGGATCACACAATCCAATTCAGGAAGCATAAATCTCACCTAGAAACTTCAAACACTTGTTAGATTTGCTTTAGAAATATTTACAAGCATATAGAAGAACTTCAGATAACTCGTAATTTCAAACTAGACTAGGATTAGTAAACTAGAAATTTGCCTCTATCAAAAATTAATAAGTTCCTTGCGGGATATGTGGACATATAATTCATATTCTACTTGATCGATATACATAGAGTGTGGTTTACGAGTGCTTAATCACATCGCAAATCAGTGTTGGGCACCGTTATCAAGGAACAATGTTAAATTATTAATTTAGGAGAATTTTAGTTGAAATTTTTAAAGTTTAGATTTGAAACTTGTCTTTTTTTTTATTTTAAATTTTATATATTGTTATTTACAATGTTAAAAAATCAAAAAATATCACGGTTTGTTTTTTCCTCATGTTTTCATCACGTAAATATTTGAATAGTTGTGTTTTCAGTAATTTGTGTTAAGTGATTTGTGTTATCGGTTAGTTTAGGGTCACTAGTTAGTCCTAGGTTGCATACGTAATGCTGGATCTATTGAACTAGATTTTTTTGAATTGAAATAAAAAAAAAACAGTTATAAAATCAAAAACTTCAAAAAGATTTAAGAATAAATGATGAAACCTCGGGAAGAAAACACTCAGCTTAGATCACTTAAGGCTGTCAAATTATTCGTAGGTGAAATACATTAGAGTATCAATAACACTACCATAGAAGCTAACACATTTGAACTCAAATCTGTCATAATTCAGATAGCCCAAAATAATCAGTTTGAAAGTTCACCTACTAAAAGATCCTAACTTTCACATAACTAGCTTCTTAGAAATGTGTGCAAATTTTCGGTAAGATGGTTAAAACATATTAGCTTGGATAGGTGGGGTTGGAGCCTGCCAACAAGAATTTTGCTAATTATTTTGCTGATGACACAAGTAAGACTGGTGGGCCTGTAGTGATTCCACTTGCTCCAATCAGTAGCTTTAGGGATGAGAACAATGGTGGAACAACAGAAATAGCTGGGAAGATCATGACCCTGAAAGAAACTCTGGATAGCCTGAACAACATCCTCCTTAATAATCTGTCATGATTTCTTATAAAAGTCTGAAGAATACCCATCAAGGCCTGCAGCCTTATTTATGCCAATGGAGTCTAAAGCTTTCCAAATTTCAGATTCAGTTGGTATGCCATTGAGATCCAGATCCTTTGTATACTCCTTGTCCTCCATGAATAGACTATGATTGATAGAAATTCTGTCCTCGGAAGGGAAGGTGAGCAGTGATTGGAAAAAATTCATAGCATCATTTGCAATGGAAGTTGAATTAGTGAGCCACTCCCCCCCTAGAATTATGTTTTTTATGGATTGCATTGAACTTCTTTCTATATGAGATACAGGCATGGTAATAACTGGTGTTTCTATCCCCCTCCACAAACCTGGTTACAGCAGCCTTCTGTTTTAAGAAATTTTCCTTCCAAGCAGTAATAGTGAGAAGTTTTTCATAGGCTTCAAATAGTGACTCCTCAGGCATGTGCCCCAAAACAGCAGCTTTTTCTAACAATACTAATATACAACATACCAAACCTAACATGATAGCTTACATGTTTAAAAGAGAGCTAACAATCGATAGTAACATCATAGAGCACGGACACATATAGGACTTTCAACAAATTTTCTAAAAACACTCTAAGGATTCATGATAGTAATAATAAAACTAAACTCACAATCATTAGCACACACTCTTAATTCCTTAAAATTTTTATTTTTCTAAAGATTGTATTCTAAGTGGTGAGTTTCGACTTCTTCCATGAAATTTAAAACTTGGGGCAACAACTACATGATTAAGCCATTGTATAGCGGCCTTTTTTTTTTCAAATCAAGCCATGCAATGTTATAACTTAAGTTCGAAAACTTCATGCGACCTATACAACATTGCAACTTAAGTTCAGAGATCATATGACTTTTTTTTCTTTTGGGTAACATAGAGAGTCTACACTCAAGATGTTTATAATAATTTGAAGTCTCAAGCATCCGAAGTGAATTTGAAAAAAAATATTGAAGATACCACAAAATCATGCAATTTTTGGCTCAAAGAACCGAGTAAAAACCGAAGTTTAATTCAAATCAAATTTTATTTGGGCATGATCGACAAGACATATGAATGTATATATACATACAAATATGTTATATACAATCACGCATCAATATATGTATATATTCATGTATTAAGCGACACGTGTGTATATGTGTGCGTGCACATGTGTGTAGATATACACTGAAATCAAGCTAAATGATAATTTAATAATCACCTAAATAAAAAGTTTGTAAGTAATTTAAAATTAATGAAACAAAAAATTAGACAAGATTTACACTACAACTGCAAATTATGTTTGTACTGAATTTTAAAATATATACCCAATCAAACAAATCAATTACTAACCTTAGAAAATAAATCAAGGTTAGAGATCATTAAATAAATAAAGTTATGCCTCATGACCATGTATTCGCTACTTGCTATTCGCAAAAAAAAAAAAAATTCAAATCCAAATAGCACTCAAAAAAATAGGATGTAGAAAACCCAAAAAATAATATTAAAAAAAATTTATTGCATGCCTTAGGCCTTCCGTTATTATAATAAAAAAATTTCTTATGCAAATACTAATTGAAAAAAAAGTAGTTAGCTCCTATTCTCAAAAAATAGTTGAACACTTGATATTGTTGCATGCTAAGCATATCCCGTAATTAACATTAACGAAGACGCATATCTCTATATCATGTAATCATTACAATAGTAAATACCCTAACAAAGTACAAAATCAGCTAAGCCTAGTAACGAAATCAAGCAATAGTCATATATGGGCCTTGTTCTTAGAACTAATGTTTGGACTTCTAAGTTTTGTTATTATGGTGGTTGGGGATCTCTAATTGGAATGTTACACTTCTTGTACATGGCTAAACATAATCAAATCTTCAAGAAAAAAGAACCAGAAGAACCAAAGACAAACCAGTTATATCACATACATCCAACAAAGAGAACCAAAACCAACAGTTCTAAGGCTTGAAAATTGGACCAGCATGATAAGTTATGGTCAAACAATAATGTCGACAAAATCTTTGCCCATTCAACCAAAGGATAACCAGCTTAACTGACTCAAACCAACACAAGGACTCCAGTCGACAACATATATATTAAAGGATTCAACCCATATTTTATAAAATTCATCATCATAGGCATGTATACATCAAAATAAACTAAAATAAAATAATAAAAAAGCACTAAAACAGAATCAATTAAATTAAAATTAGAAACTCTGCTCAATTTGAATCAATAAATGCATGTGTAAATATTGGATTATAAATTGGCCATATAAGATAAAAAATTAATATATAATTGAATTTTTTTTTTCTCGGGTTCAATTGAACAAGCGAGCAAGGGCTAAAATTAAGATCATATCAAGCCACCTAAACTTAGGCCATACTCAGCCCAAAATTGAGGCAAGTGATCTTGAGGAAATATTGAGTCACAACCAGTTTGATTGAAGATTGTATCATAAAGAGACCTAAATACATGTTTGATGCAGGGTTTATGGAACACTGATAGTGAAAAAAAAAAATTTATTGGTGTACCCTCAAGATGGTACTGGAAGGTTTATGTGAAAAAGGGGTTTCCAAGATTTGGAAAAATTTTAGGTTGAAACCTTTTAAGCTTTAAAAGAGTAACAACCACAAGTTTATCATCTAAATCACATTCATTTTCTAAAAGAGTATTATCATCCAAAATTTTCTAATATTTATCAGGATAAAAGGCCTCAATTTCCTTTAGAAAAAAATTTTAATTGTGCACTCGTTTTAAATATTTTCCTTTTATGACTTCTAAACAAATAATGTCATGTAGCTCTTATTGTTTGGTTCAAGTAGGGCTTTTGGCTTGAAGAGCACTAATAGACAATATGGTAGTAGAAGATTTCAAAATTGAATAGATTGAGTTCCAGTGTTTGTGAAAGGTATAACACTGGATCAAACATGTATTATACCACACTAATGCTAAATCTACTGCATCTTGCCTCTTATAAAATAAGGGATCCTTTTTGTTTCTAATTTTGTCATATCTCAACAATGAACTTACAGGCAAGTTGCCAATCAGGATCAGTGCAGTTTGTCCTTGTTAAGTGGGTCTCATAAGCATCTATCTGGTAAGATGCAGTATCATTCATTATTTAAGGGGAGTAAAAATTGGCAATATAGACCCTTTTCATGAAACCTGGGTTCATAATTGACCTTTAAGAGTTCTTTCATCTCAACCCAAGTCTCTGGGGTCCTACAATTCCTTAGTTCTTTAACTAAGATGTTGGTCCAGTAGATTTAGCATACCCTATAAATTTCATCACAGAATAATTTATCCATTGATAAATCAAAGAAAATCCTACAGTAGGGCCAATCCATATAAGAATTTAGTGGAATCATGGATTACATCAAAGTTGGGGCATTAACTTGTAATTAAAAGCAAAGATCCTCTAAAGCCTAAACAATTTTTTCGGTTGATGTCATTAAACAGGGAGTCTTCAAGACTAGTCGTCCTTAGGTTCAGACTCAAGTAAAAATTAGGGTTTAACAACTAAGCTTCGAAGTTGATCATGAAAAAATATAGACACTTCGAACATACATAATTTTTATCAATAGCATCATATTTTTTTAAAAAATTGTGTGTGTCTGATCGAAGTAATATTGAGGATAAGAAAACTTATAGGAAATGAGAGGGTATAAGACCGCTTATGTCCCAAACTCTCCTTATATTTCAAACTATTTTACAAAGATCTATTCAGTTTTAAAATCACAAATTTTAGCACAGCAAATTCTAGAACTTGTCTTTTATGAATTTTGCAAACAAGTAATCCTCTACTATAATAATAAATGCACAAAAAATTATAAAGTTCAAACGATGAACCCAGAAATATAAGTTTAAATTATCTTTCTCTTGATTAAATTTCGAAATGTTCTTCTTTTAGTTAGAACACACCTTTTATATTTAGGGAATCTCAATAAAATTTTAGGTTATGGCAGGTTCATGCAAAGGCGAAGCTCAGCCTTTTTAGTGGTGGTAATAACTTCAATAAAAGCAAATCCTAATAAATTGAATTTTTTTCTCATGAATAAGCCACCCAACAAGACAAGTAAAAGCTTGAGTACAGCAAGAGTAACTTTTTATAAGGAAAATGCATTTGCATTTCTTTAATTACAAAAACCTCAAATCCTTTTCTTTTTAAAAAAACAAACACTGCCAAAAAAATGTGTGATTTATGTCATAGCCAACATGTGCCTTCAAGCTCTTCCATCTTGACTTTAAAATCTCTTGGCTCTAATCTCAATATGATATGGTCTATGGGATCTTGATGATAATGATGGCGATTTGATTGGTACACTCTTAGAGTAGTGAAAGAAAAAAGGAATTCAAAATTTGGATAGATTTGAGGGTGAAACATAAGCTTTAAAAAGAAAATTTTTTCTAAGAGAAATTTGTAAGAAAATTTACATCAAGAGATTGGGATGTCAGAGAATCAATTTTAATTTTTTTATGGATATTGGACCAATGGATAAAGAGTTATAAATCTTTTAATCTAGTTGCTGAATACAAAATTTTGTTTTATTATATTAAGCTTTATAGCTTGGACATTTTGTAAACGATAGAGAGTAAAGGCATAAGAAATTCATAGAGGCTGTGGTCAAATATGTAACAAGATTTTAAAGCTGTTGAAGGTGACTTGGGTTGAAAGAGGCAAAGATTTAAGGTAGGTCAAGCCTTGTACGGATGAGAGAAGAATTGTGCTAAAAGCAGGGAAAAGTAAGAGTGGCAAGAATAACTAAGGACTCAAAAAGCCTCAGGAATCTTCATTTTAACAGGAAATTTACACGTGCAATAGATAATTTTATTTCAATCAAGTCAAAATTACAAAATATGATTCAATTTGTAAGCCTTTTCCAAGCCTAACCAAGTTTGGAAAACTTTAAGAGCCAATAAACTACTATTACATTGATCGATGACTAGTTCTAATGGAAAGAAAAAATAAATACGAAAAATAATATAAATTTAAGGATTCCAACACCTTGATTGGTGGGGCCAACCTACCCATCAACGGATACCTCAGACTAAGCTTCTAATTTTTTTTCCAATTATTTTGGAGGGATGAGGGAACATCCATGAGCTTATATGGAGAGTTATACATGGTGAATAGCCCAAATTATGATGTAGTTCCTTGGTTTGTGACCTTTTCATTGGCCATTGTGATGATATGACACCAATATTGAATCTACATTTTAATTGACATACATCATCAAATTCTAGAACCACCTCAAAATTAAACACTACAAGTGTTCAGATTGCCAGTCATCGCATTCAACGTAGCATGCTTGAAGTAAAAAAGTTCTATAGATTAACATTGGAAACAACCAATTAATAAAAAAAAATCAACAAACCAAAATACATGCAAATATTTCTACATGATCTGTCAGCAATATAGCATACCTGTATTCACTTGCTAGACTTTTTCTTATCAAGAGGATGGATGATACAAAATACATGCCCATGATCTCAGAAAGAAAAAGAACAACATTGGAAGATGTCTCACTACCAACTCTAGAAACAGCAAAGAAGAACTGCATGCAGAAAATAACAGGAAGTGAGTACTAGGAATGCAGGGACTTTATAACATTTAATGATTCTTCTTGAAAGCTAAATTCAACTGCTTAGATTAAGGTTAATCATGCATAAATAAATAAAAAATTAAGAAAACAAAAAAAGTTATGTCAGAAGTTGAGGCCAATCTTTATGACTTGGAAGGAAAATGAACATATTTATAAGTGCATTTCGGTATGAGCAGAATGAGCTTGAATAAAACATTACCTTCATGAGATTTGATAGAAAGCCTCTAACTGAAATGACAACCAGCATTCCAATGAATAGCAAAGAAACATACTGAGGCACAAAAATGGTATATGATCAATGTTAAGCTTATCTATGAAAAGTTTTTAAAGTTTAAAAACTACAGAGAAGCTAAAGGAAATACTTTCGACTTATATTATTATTATCTCTGATGTTGTTGATCATGATACTCAGCACTCACGAATTTATATGGCACTTATTAATCCAGATGAAACTAATGATTAAATTCTTCAATATTCTCTGGTTTCAATATTAAAGGACCATTCATAACTTTTGGTTCGTGCTTAGTTTAGCCTTATCAGATCACAGGAGATAATTCATGAAACGGGCTGAATTCAGTGCCATAAAACAGTTCAACTTGTAGCACAAAGGAATATTACTTGTGATAGGAGGGCAGCATTGAAGCCTATGTCAAACCGTTGTAATAAAATGCTGATTGTCATCGTCACAGGATCGACGGATCCAGCCTGTCAACAAATGCAATTAGGATCAAACGAACAGCAAATAAATTAGCATAGAGGACAAACACAAGATAACCATGATATTCAATTTAGTTGACTTTACTTTGTAAAATAAAGTTCTAAAGGCATGAAACAACCAATACATTTTTAGGTACTACAAATTCTGAGATAATCATACCTCCTTGAACACCACGCTCTGCAAAGACTGCAAGAAAAACCAAAAACACAACGATCAGACCACATAACAGTACGTGAAGGTAAAAATCATGGATGCAGTACATCAAAATTTTGAAAAATTAAAAATAACCTGGTGCAGAAAAAAAATGGCGTAAGATGTAATCCAAAACAGAAGGATTGAGGAGACAAATAGGGTTCATAATATGTTGAAAAGAAGCATGAAGAAAGATAACCAATAAGAGATTTTCCTCATAGGTCAATGCAGTATGAAGACAAAAGCATAAAAAAAATAAAATAATTATAATATGCAAGTTTTGGTTAAGAAACAGATACAACCCCTAAAATTATCAAACGCAAATTTTTACTCAACACCAGAAATAAAAATGGCTCAAAACTTATAGTGTTAGAAGCATAAAAAATTAATACAAAAACTATGCATTTAAATTCCAATAAATGTAAATTTGAAAGGATCAACTTTTCTATTCAATTTCATCAATATAATAATCTTCATTTTTTAGTTCAAATTACCACAAAAAAAGCTCACCAAAAGCATAATTACAAAGTTTAAGAAATTACTTGAAATTTTAAATGAACTTCAATTATCGTGTACCTATACAATGATTAGCAATTCTATACAGTTCCACCAATATAAAAATCTTTAAATTTTAAGTTCAAATTACTTAAAAAAAAAGCTCACTAAAATCATAATTACCAAATTTAAAAAGTTACTTGAAGTTTTAAATGAACTTCGACTTTCATGTACCTAAGGTTGAAATGAAAATCTCACTGAATCCATATTTGTTTGGCATGGCCAAGATTTATAAAAAATCACAAAAACTGGCACCTCTAACTATTCTTTCCTCCATTCCATGGAAAATAACTTTTACACAACTTCTCACTGCCATGTTTATTTGACTAGCCAAGGCCATTTTCAGATAGCTCTGATCCAAAGCAGATGCATCAATACAATGGATTACAATAAAATCAGTCAAATCAGGAGGAATTCATTGGGGAAAATACAAAACCATCAAACTTATTAAAGATTCTACACCCTTTACAGATGATAAAATTGCAAGCCATTTGTAAAGTTGAATTGCTCTTGGGAAGACAAGTATTTTGTGTTCAACTAATATATATGAACAGGATCATTATTCAGCACAAATATGTCAAGCGCCCCATTACAAACACATATATTTCAGAACGCAATAGTTCAGCTTTGTTAGTGGAAGCCAAATTCTCATTTAGATTGATATTTCGCTGACAACGCCAAATCAAACGGAGAACAAGCATAACGCCAACAATCATGGGGGTCTTCATCCAACTATCATCATTTAAAGAACCTTCCCTCCATCAAGGTCAAGTCTACACCTTCCCACATCCAAATAGAAGTTTTATTGATAAAGCCATCAAATATGCATCCCTAGACCATGGACATCATATTAAGGAATCCAAGCCAAGATCCTCCATCTTCTGCATGAACCCCCTAATATGGGTCATCACTACAAAAACTTATTAGATCTCCCCTTCCTTTTACCCTACTAAATCAAAAGACAGCACACCAGAAGGATGTTCTCACAAAACACCTTCAACCAGACTAAGGCTCCATTTTCACCTCATCCTTGGGCTCTCAATGATGACCTCCATGACATTGCCAAATCCACTCACTCAATAGATCAAGCTTACAACCTCCTCATTACCTCAACAAATGTACCACCTAATATATCATGGTGTCCCTTACAAATCCCTTCACAATGAGCTTCAACATCTATTCTAGAATTTTCCTGTTGTGGATAGGTTTCATTCTATCCCATATCAAAGCTCCAGGAGTCTTCTCACCTTGTTGGTGTCATTCTATTATATGCTCTTTTAATGGGCTTCAAACTAAACACTGTAAAACCATATGATGTCTACACTATTGTTAAGCACATCAAATGCGCCTCAAATACACTCCCCAACTAAGATTCAGTCCCGAACTTATTTTATACTATCCCTAGTAAAATTATCCACATTTTGTTAAACTTTCAGGCTCATTGTCAAACAATTTTTAATAAACTGAAGAATCATCAAAGATTCCTTCCACTTACACAAGAACCACCAAAATGAGGATTAGTTTACCAAAAAAATATTGTTATAGATTCTCCACAACAATATTGTCCAAAGCAAATTTTGAGCTACAGTAGGGAATCATCCTCAAAGGTCTGTGTATTGGTCTATTATATTCATTACAGAGGCGAGAGACAATCCACTATTACATTACACCAGCCTCATCCACAACAATGAGGATCAGAATACCACTAAAACATTAACATGCGTTGAATGTGATTCAAACAAATACAAGGGAAGATAAATAAAACTCCAAATAAAACTATAACCTTATTGTCAATGGAACCAATGCTAGCCTAAGCATTCGTATCTTCCCGCTCAGCTGTCATAATAGTCATAGTAGCAATACAAGGCCTTTTAAAAGAAGGAATGCACACCATTGAACACAACCCAAAAAAATGCTCTGATAGACATTCAGAATAAAAGAATGTTAAGTGGCCATAGCTTCTAATGCATGACCATAAGCACCAAGACCTATACTAGCATATGTTTTGAAAGCTAGGACAATCATTAAATTGAATTGACCATTAATTCAACAATTGATTGCTTTGACAAGTCGAACCAATTAGTTCAACAAATCACCCATATCAATAATGACATCATACTTTTATTATGTATTTAAAAATTAAAAGGTCTTAAATACATATTTAAACATTATAACATCATAAAATTTACATTTTTTTCAAACATTGTAACATTCTAAATAATCTTCCAATTTAAATTAATTATCTTCTAGCGTCGATATAGATGACTCAATTTTACCACCTAAACTAAGTCGCATTATATCACCAACTCCAAAAAATTTTAGCCAAGCCAACAAGCATTCCATAACCTCAATAAAATTGGACCAGCTAGACAATCAATTCCTGAATCAAACTCATTGGTTTGAGCCAATTTTCAAAACATTGGAATTAACACTTCCATTGGAGTAATTGTCACTCCAACAAATCATGTAACTAAAAAGTAAATATTAAGATGTTAATCTGCAAGGAAACCTCAATTTCTTCATCCAATACCAACTTGCATGGGCTAGGACTAACTAGACTATGGGGCGGCATCAACATAAATAGCAGCACAACAACTGCAAAATGTTCAATGAAGTCAACACCACCACTAAATGATCAATGTTATCAAACCAAGGACTTATTGCCACACCAAAGAAATTGTTGTTGAAGTCTCACATTGATTAGTCAATTATTTTTGGTGATTCAAATCTTGGACTTCAAATTCCTCATTAAGTCTCAACAATCATCAATGCTAAAATTGGTAACCCCTGGTTTAATGTAAAAAAGAATCCCAATTGACAAATAGGAGCTCAACTAAAGTATCGTTCCATTCCACCTTACTAAAATTTGGTTTCTTCTATTCCATTATAAGTTGGACAATTGCCCGAAAAGGGTTCAAATCAACGATTCTCTCCTCATCATACTTGAAGAATTCCCCGATGGGTAACTCAACATGTATTAAGTAGCCATATTATATAAGGCTAACAATACTACATTTGAGAAGAACATTTAGTGAATCTATTGCATTTCACCTATATTTTGCACCTGGAGATGGAGTTTCATACTCTGCTATGACATGTTTAATGTGGATAAAACCAACAAATGATGCAATCCTACCATCTCCAACAAACATATTAATGTCTATCTATAACACTTAGCATCGACAATTTCAAACATTAGAATATGAAATAAAGAAACTATAAACAGTGCTTCCCCCATTGAAAACCTGATCAATATCGCACTATCGGAAGGAGCATCTATCATGAATTATGCTTGTTAAGTCCCTATTATCAGTCAAAGAAAGATGAGTGTGAACACTTATAAAAAAAAAGGCATCCTAGTTTGGATGCCCAATAGGGAAGCACGAGATTGACTAAATAATAACAATCCATTAAGTTGGATCCCAAGTTTAAGCTGGTTATTGAAAAAATAAATATATAAATAAAAATTAAATTTTCATCTTAATTGCATATAAATTAATGAGTAGGTCGTTCAAAATAAATTTCTTACAAATAAATTCTTCAAAGACTTTATAAGACAAACCATGGGGATTCATGTCAATGATAAATTGATCAAAAGCTTATCATTGACTTATAGAGTTGTTTTTGTCTCCTCAGTTAATACAAAATGCAACTTATTCTTGTTAAATGAGCCTTCGAATCATCTCCAAAAGTTCGTTGGAATCATGTTAAGAAACAACCGTCATGTTAACACAACAGAATTGAGGAAATTTCAAAAAAATCAAATCATTCCAAAACATGGCACCCACACGAAACATTGAGGCGTAGAGCTTAAACAATCAAATATCAAAATTGTCTCGCTTTTTTACTTGCTCATGAGACAAATATCTCCACTTTGAAGGGTTCATCCAATAATATACTTCAATGGAAAAACAAGTGAACAAATGAATTCAATATGTCATCTCCTTTTCTAAAAAGTTGATGTGCAATGCTGAAACAATTGAGTAGTGGACTTTAGTGGCTTTCGTATCTCATAAGAGATGAATGTCGCCGTTTTTTTAAGATAACGAGGGTTATTTGAAAAACAACTAGATGTTTAAACCTATGCGCATTGAGTTCAATTCATATTATAAAAGAAAATGTCACATAACACATGGTATACTTTATAAGGAAGATCGTCTATGACACAAGTATAATAAGATCTAGAAAAAATAGATTGTCCATGATCTTCTAAGCAAGAAAACTACTTTTGAGCTTTAAAGCCCACACAATCGATGTTTATTCCAAACATCCTTTGAAATGAATCATAAAGAAAACAAAGGCCTATGGAAAGCTGGTGAATTGGATAGTTGAATCAAGAAACTGAGGGAGTTTGACATGAGCTTCTTACCAATCTACCTAATATCAAGTCACAAGTGTTGATGAACTTGTGGTGAAATTTATCACCTAAACTCATTGAGTTGTGTGCTCTTTAGCTCTCATGCTAAGAGGATGTAGGTTGATGACACATTTGAGAGCTCTAATGCAAGGCTCAATAATATGTTCACGTACCTTGAAAGAAACCTTGGATTACAAACAAATAATCACATACAAAGCCATTATAGTGGGCCTCAAGCATGCTATTGCTCATAGGGTTCAAAATATAACAATCCACACTAACTCCAAACTCATAGCTTCAAAGAGGAAGGGGATTTAGACACCCATATCCATTAGCTTATGAGGTACCTCGACTAGATGAAATAAACTCTTTAAATCAAGAAATATCACATTGTTCATAGCACTTGAGAACCAAATGCCCAATCTAATAATCAAGCTAGCAACTTCAAAGATTGTGGATCAATATCGGAGGTTCATTAAGGAGGTCCAATTTTGTAGCATCCGAAGTCCTGGAGTGACACGCTCTCAAGGAGGTACACTCTAAAGGACATATTCTCTCTTTCCTATGTGATGAGCCACTTCTAAAAACCCTACTACTACTACCCACCTCCATCAAAATTCCATAAAATCCATCATCATTATTGAAGATAAATTTTACAAGAGTACTTTCATTGGGCCTTACCAATAATGCTTCTTATTGTCGAAGGCAAACCAAGGGCTCCAAGAACTACACTTCATTATATGCAACAAAGGCTTGGGATATAAAACCCTCACTATAATGAACCTAAAGCAGATATTTTATTGAGTAACAATGAAGCCAGAAGCACAAAACTTCATTCAAAAAAATTACAAGCTATCAACTGCATTCCAATGTTATGCAATTCCACAAGGTAGAAATGTCCAAACCCATTGGCCTTTAACAAAGCAAGGAATCAGCATTACGGGTTCTTATCCTGCAACTTCAAAATCATGGATATTCATTATTTTGGCTATCAATTTCTCCACAAAATGAATGGTACTTAACCCATTGTTGAAAAAATAAAAGCCAATGACAAGCTATGTACTTGGGGGGATATCACCTACCATTTTCAACTTCTTTACTAGCATCATCATAAAAAAAATCTAATTCTTTGAGACGATCATCATGGCTTTTTAACTTGACCTTCACGTCCAACTACTCCACACCACAATCATTTAACCCTTGATTAGAATACAAATTAAATAACCAACCGATTAATCTTAAAAGGCCTCAAGATGTATCTTAAAAAAAACTAAAAGGCAACAAGCCATAAAATTGTAAAATCTCCTACTCTGTGCTTACTATACTACCCGACAAACCCTTGCTAGATTTATGCTTTATCATAAAAGCCAACATCTCAATTGACATTAGGGTTACAAGTCTCGATTCAAATCATTTACACCACTACTAATAATAGCAAGCTATGCAACCACCTAAACCTATTCCTAGAGATGCATGGGACAACTATGCTTAGGATAGCCTCGTATTGCCAAAAGGCCGCTCATCACTTTACTCAAATTATAGCCCATATCTATCTATGTCCAATACTTTGTCAATTAAAGCATTAAAGTTATTGGAAAAATGCCATATATATGTATTATAACTTTAAATAAGCATCACATATTTAAAACCTGAATCAAATAATATGCTATTTTATGGTAGGAAATTCAAAGATTTTATACAATTAAAAGCTACAACAACAACAACAATTAAAAGCTACTATAGAATAAATTTAATTTTGATTCAAATAAATTCATAATTATTTTCTTAGTTTATTTATTACATATATTACATAAATTGGATTTTGCATAAATTAAACACCTTTAAATTAATAAATTCATGACCTATAATTTTCATAATAGATTTGGATGAATTTTCAATGATTTTTGGCACATTTCAATTTCAAAAATTCTCTCCAATCTTTCTTAGTTATATTCCTGGTAGTTATCTTAATTCAAATTTAATTTTTGAATTCAATTATTCCGCTTTTTATTTAATTATTTTCATTGAAAGATTTTATATTGATTTTAAAATTTGGGTTGTTTTGGAGGGATTGTTAGCCTACCAAATCAAAATGATAACTAGATTGAAATTAAGGTCATTTAGCCCTTCTGAAACTCAAAGAAGATCAACAAAAAGTTTTCTTCCAAATTGTTGTTGTTCTTCCGAGAAGATTCGAACTCTTCACTTGGAAAATCATATGACTTAAAATTCATATTTGAGTAAGAAATATATTTTTTTAATTTTATTATTTATCTTGCTCAAATATTTTGTTAAATATTTTCTTGGTTTAAAGATATTTTCATTATCTTATTCTTATTGTGCCAGATGAAAGTATACAGGTTCTTCGATTATTAATGTTTACCTTTTAAGAGCTTGATTTTACTCATCAATGACTGATTTTTTATTTAAGTCAAGGTCGTATTCCTATATCCACCAAAGCTTTATAGTAATCTAAATGATATTGATTTTTTAAATGATTAATCATATTTTTTAAATAAAACATATTTGCATTAAGACTTAAAATTACAAATATTCAATTTATAATTTGTTATCTTATAAAATTTAAAATTAAGCTCCTTTTAACTATATAAAATTTATAAAGACCTTTGAGATTATTATTGAAAAGTATTAAAAACTTTTCTGAGCTTATATAATTTAAAAGTATTTTGTGTATAAGAGGTAATTCATTTAGAGTTACTGCTAATACATATTCATTTTAACTAAGTGATAAATAAAATTTTAGAAAACATGTTATTAGGCAAGGTTGTAATTTTTCATGTTCTTTCAGCATTTGATTTTTTATTTTCTTTATTATTATTAGTTATAATGTAGTGGGGTTTGTATTTAACAGGTTTTAGAAGTGATTGTAGATTGTAACATATTTTATTGTTGATAGATTTCTAGCCTATGGAATTAGCTAAATGTGGATATAGGATCTTAGATAGCTAAAAAATTTTGTGCCTGCTACTTTTTTATTTTTTTTATCTTTCTGCACCAGTAAACGGAAAGTCTAAGCATATGAGAGGTGATTGTCCATACCTGGCAACCAACAAAAAAAAGGAAAAAAAAAAGTTAACGATTAAAGAAATAATAGATAAAATAAAAAGAATAACACAGAAGAAAAAAAACTTTGTGAGCAAATCCGGAGTCTGAGGAGTTCAGCTCTACCTACCAAGATCAAGATGTCAAGTTATTTCTAATGGCTATTGAGGATTCAATATCAAACTCGCAGGCAATAAGGTAAAATTACTTATGAAAACTTAGATAGTGCATTTAATAATTTAGTTATAGAGTATAAAAAACTAAAAATATATATAAATCATTAAAGAAAAAAACATCTTAATATGAATTTTTTTAAGGCTGAAAAATGAATATAAAATAAATCTTTGATTGAAATTTTGTAAATGTTTATATATATAATTTCTGGTTATATATATATATATATATATATATATAGGGGTGGGGTTTTGATTGACGTTATTTTTTGGTGAAATCTTCACCTTTTTCCTCTCTTACCTGCTTTGGTGCTTGATTTTCTAGATTATTGCTTCGGTTATTGCCGATTGGAGGAGCGCTCGCTGGCAATTTCTTGACCACTTCGTCTAGGGTTTCTACGTCGGCATTTGCTTTGGCGCTCGAGTTGGATTATTGCTTCGTTACTGAGTTATTACATATAATTTTCGATCTAGATAACTGTTTCTTTTTGTTATCTTTGTTGTGCTTCTCGGATCTACATATTTGGGTTGTGATTCCTTGTTATTTTCGTTTTTGGTGAGTTTTTGGATCTTTTTTTCTAGCTTTTGTGGTGGTTAGGGCCTATGTATTGCACTGTTTTTTGATTTGGCTTTGTTGCCTTGTGGTGGTTGGGTTCCTTTTGTCCTTGTGGTTTGTTGGGTTTATTATATGGTGGCACCGTCTTTTGTTGATGTGTTAAAGGGAAATAAAGGCTTTGATACCACTAATTTAATTTTTCCTAAGACTACACGCATATAATTTGAAGAAAATACCAATGGGGATGGCCTATTTAAGAAAGCGAGTAGGGAGGGTGGGAAGCCTACTTTGTATTTTACTAAAGGTGAAACGTCTAAACATGCTGAGGATCTAAAATTTGTCCTAGTAGGGAAATTTACATATGGATATCCAAAGATGGATATTATTCGTACTTTTGAAAATCTAAAACTTCTTGGACAACGGAATGTGGGTGTGCTAGATGGTAGACATATTGTTACCAAATTAGAGAGGGAAGAAGACTATGCTAGGTTGTTATACAACTTTTGGTTTTTAGAATATACCCAAATGAAAGTCCTTAAATGGACTCCCGATTTTGATCATTCTATAGAACCGCCAATAATACCAATATGGATCACTTTTCCTGGTTTAAGACTACACTTCTTTAATCAAAACGTTCTATATTCATTGAGGGCGATTTATGGGAAACCTATAAAAATCGACCATGAAACCTACATTTTTAGCAGACCTTCAGCTGTCAGGGTTATCGTCGAGAGACATAACTGTCGGCGTTTAAAAAGGGGGGAGTTACGTTTGGGGGTCGCCCGTAAGAAGCTGTCGGTCGCCGGAATCGAAATCCCGTCACCCGCTTCGGAAGGACTTTTTAATTTACATATATATATATAATTTTAGAAAAATACGAAATCAAACTGACCTCATATTTTTCACAGTTTAAATGAAAGAGCGCTCTACCTCAAATCCTGTATCTACCCCGAAGAATAAACACAAGACCTGAGGATGAAGCTCGATCAAATAAACTAAGAAAGATATGACGTCCGTTTGGGTCTGCGAAACCATTTTATTTGCCGACAAGTTCCCCTATTTAATACAAATAATTAAATAGGGTTTATTTTAAGCTGGGTCCGGAAAAGCTCCCTATAAGGGCAAGCCCCTATAGTTAATTACATCTCAAATGACCGAAGTCACCTAAGAAAACTCTCGATAAAAATCAGGG
>NW_018164596.1:148831-154275 GCF_001263595.1 Phalaenopsis equestris | reverse complement strand
CAGATAAAAGATATATACTCACACATATATATATATATATATATATATATATATATATATATATATATATATATATATATATATTAATTAAAACACATTTTACCCGCGCACGACGATGCGACAAAATAGGTGTCCTCCCTAGGCAAAATTGACGTTCCGGACGCGTTGGCGCAGTCCGTTTCGTCATCCGGGGTCGCTCGGACGACGTCGTCGACGGTCGGGTCAAAAACGCGTCGAAATTCAAATTTCACAAAAATATTGACCCGCGATCGATTGTTTCAAAAATTTCATTCGAGTCTTCGACGGGTAACAGTGCAAGCGATGTGAATTATGGCGATCGGACGTGTTGGCTCTCCGAATTGCGAAGTTTGTGCGCGCGGGAGTGCGAATTGTGCAGAAGGCCACCCTAAGGCTCAAAAAGGTCCTATAGGGATCCCTTTTGGGTTTCCTCATGTTGGTTTCACCCTTCTAAATGCTAGAAGTCGATACCACACACTTGGAACCACAAAAGAGGACGGAAATAGGTCAAATTAAAACGAGGCGGGCACCACTTCTAAGGTTTTAAGATAGTCAAAGGGAGATCCCTAAGGCTAGATCCTAAACCCTAAGAGGAAGACTATACCTCACTAAAAATGAGGTCAACAATAACACAACATTTTCATGAAGTTCGACTGGTACATAGAATACTGGATATTGACAAAAGGTGGAAATATAGAATAAGGCAAAATAATGTAATAAATGCATGATTTTTTACCATGTATTGGAAAATTGTTTTAGGGCTCATCTTGAACTGAGAAATCAAAAAAATGCTCCTAGTTTGGTATCAGAAATAATTTTCAAACAACAGGCTCATGATGAGGTGTTGAATAATGTGCAAATAATTAGTGATGATAATGGGGCTACTGAAGAGCCGATTGAGGAAAATTTGGTGGTTGGGAATGACTTAGAATCTGGAATTTACCAATCTCAAATTGATGGTAAGGTGGATACTACAATTATAATAAACATGAAAAATAATAAGGAACTTACACAAAAGGATTTGGGGATGTCTCACATGAAAGCCCTGGAGGATGATATTAGGGCTGCTTTGGCTGCTGTAGAAGGAGAATGGCAAGCTCAAAAAACTAAAAATAAGAAAGGTTAAAGCCCAAAGGGAACTTTTCTATATGGACTCAAATGTCGTGTTATCATACAGTGGTACATTTCTAACTCGAATTTTAGCTAATATTGATGATAGTGCACCTTCTAAGACTCCAAGAGGGTGTCGTATCAACTATCATGATTAATTTTATGATTTGGAATGTTAGGGGCATTACTACAACTAATGCCTCTAATAAGTGACTTTGGAAGAAGCATAAGCTCAAGTGCCTCATATTAGTTGAACCTATGATCAACTTGTGAAATATCAGTAAAATCGTTAAAAAACTTGGTCGTTTTAATGTGATTTATAACTGCAATCTAAAAATCTGGTTATTGAGAATTGATATCAGTATGAGAATGTTGGAAGATAGCCCCCAGTAGCTTCATGTAGAAAATTCATTATGCAATATTTTAGTAAACCTTATTTCTATTTATTTTGGATGTTGAATTGCTTATAAAGAATTGCTTTTGAATGATTTTGCATAGGATTAATAGTACTACTAATAGCCCTTGGACAGTTGGTGGCGATTTCAATGCTATCACTTATCCTATAGAGAAAAAAGGTGGCAAACCCCCTTCTACTAAAATGATGGATCGATTTCTGGAGAATATTGAAACTGCAGGTTTGTTGGATACAGGCTTCACTGGTAATATGTTTATTTGGTGCAGGGATAAAATTTTTGAAAAACATGATAGAATGCTCATCAATCAAAATTGGAGGGAGGCTTTTCATTTTACTGAGGTGGCTCATGTAAGTAGGACTTGCTCTAATCACTCTCCTTTGCTTATTAGAGTGGATTTCCTCCTTAGGGCTAAAGTGAAATATTTAGGTTTATTAATGTTTGGACTAACCACCCTGAATTCAATCATCTAGTTAATGAAAACTGATGCTCTAATGAATATGATAACCCGTGGATCAATTTGTGGAGGCAGCACGATAAACTACTGTTTATTTTAAAAGATTGGAATTTGAACACCTTTGGCAATATTCATACTAAAGTTATAGATGCTAAAAATATGGTTAAAATCTTGGAGAGACAGTATGAGGATGATCTTGTTGAGGATAAGGATGTGGTTTTTGCCAAAAATTTATTAAATGATGTTATTCAACAGAAAATCGGCTTTTATAAACAAAAATCGAACTATTTGAGCCAAGTGGAATGGGATAGAAATACTAAACTCTTTCATGCTTGCGTTAAACAGAGGAGACAATCTATAATATTTTGAAAATTAAGAATATGGAAGTAATTGGCTTTATGATCAACAAGACATTAACGATAGTGTTGTGGAATTTTTTTCATAACCTATTTAGATTTGTTGAGGTAGACCTTATTAAGTTACACACAAATCTTATTTCTCTTGCAGCTATGGTTATGAATTCTAATCTCTGTTCTTTACCTATGGAAAATGTAACTTGTGCTACTTTATCCTCCATTAACATTAACAAAGTTGCTGGTTCTGATGAGTTTTCTTCCAAATTCTGCTTAGAATGCTTAGGATATTATCAAGAGTAACTTACTGCCATCCAATCTTTCTTTAATGGTGTTTTGCCTCATAGATTTTTCAAGTGCTCTAACATTGTTATAATTCTGAAGGTTAATTTCAAATATAGATGGGAAAATAATCGGCCAATTTGTCTTACTTTTGTTGTTTCCTAAGTTATAAGTAAAATTTTGGTAGTAGATTACAGCCATTTCTGAAGTATTTGGTTAGTCCTCAACAAGCGGCTTTCATTCTTGATAGGTGTATTTTGTGATAATATCCTTATGGCCCAGGAACTATGACAGAACTTGGACTGCAGGTTTAGAGGGGGTAATGGTATTCTTAAGCTTGACTTACAAAAGGCTTATGATATTATTAGTTGGAATTTACTCTTACTGTTATTAAAGCAAAAGGATTCAAAAACGGTTTTTGTAGGTTATTGCAAATGTTCCTAGACCGTAATTTTTACTCTACAATTATTAATGGTGAACAACATGGGCATTTCAAATCTGGTAGAGGGCTTAAACAAAAAATCCCCAATTTACCACCCTTTTCAACTTGGCGATGGATTATTTGTCTATTCTCCTAAACCACCATCTCACTAACCATCCTGATAGCAGATATAATCTAGAGATAATGAAGTTATCTCTCACATGGCGTATATTGATGATATTATTATATTTTGTAATTTGGATAAGAGAAAAGTGAGGCACCTTAATAATATTCTTACTCATTTTGAACAAGCCTCGAGTATGAAATTTAATAGAGCCAAATGTGAATTGTTTTTTATCAAACACATTAATGTTAAGAAGAAACATTGGGATACTCATTTTACTAACATTAACTCTAGTGAATTACTTTTTAAATACTTGGGCATTCCTCTTTATCATAGTAGGAAAAGGAGTCTGATTTTTGGTGATGTTGTTTATAAAATTAGAAAAAAAGTTAAAGAGTTGGGGAAACTCTTTCTTATCTACTAGGGATAGATTCACGCTTTTGCAATTTCTGCTTACTTCTCTCCCTTTTTTTATACTTTGAGTTTCTAAAACAACAAAAAGCATGGAACTCTACATTGAAAGAACTTTTAATACATTTTTGTGGGATGGACATAGCACTAGTACTCATTGAAAATCTTGGAAGTTTCTTTGCAAACCAAAGAAGTGTGTCCTTGGAACACTCCATGGAAATCAATTTTTCCAAGCTTTGGATCAAACTAAGATCTATTTTGGGGCTATGGGCTAATTTCATGCATCTTAAATATTTAAAATTTTCTCACCCTCTTACCTGTCTGCCCAAATTAGGGGATTTCTTAATTTGAAAAGAGATTCTGAATATAAAGAATAAAGCTAAAGATTTTGTATTATGGTAGATTGGTGTAGGTAAGATCAGTTTTTGGTTTGAAAACTGAACTCTGTTGGGTCCTTTGTCTCATTTCTCTGATACAGTACATTCAATTGATATTTGTTTGAAGGAATTTTGGTATGGGGGAAAATTGGAATACTTGGAAACTTTCTAAGTTCCTTAGTAGGGATTTGGTTGCTTACATTACTGCTATGGATTTTGATAAAAACAAAATTGACGCTCTCAATCATAAAGCTCATCTCTCTATTTCTGTTTCTATTGCTGAAAAGTTACATCATTTTCTCGTCATTGAATGGGGTAAAAAGGTAAAAACCATCTAATCCCTTTTTGCTTGGCGGTTAACCTATAAGTACTTCCTCTGGATGATAAACTTAAGCTTAAAGGCCTACGTAATGCTTCTATTTGCTAATTTTTTCGTAATGAAGAATCTTTACATTATATTTTTTTTCAATTGTGTTTTTTCTTTGGAGATTTGGGGGATGCTATCGTTCACTAATGAAACTTATTTGCCCGCTTGCGGGTATTGAGATTTGGATCACTGTCTGTTACAGTAGACGCGGGGTAACTTTAAGCTTCATTTGCTAAATATAGTCCCTAATATTGTTTGTTGGTTTCTTTGGATTAAGCGAAATCAAAGGAAGCATTATGAACTTATGAGAATACTAAAGCCATTCTTTCCAATGTTAAACACTTTATTTCTAAAGTTCTTGCATACGTTACCTCTCAGAAATTTGTGGCCGGTCTTGACAATGTTCAACAGATGGTGAGTGATGTTTTGCGGTTTGTTCGGTTGGTTACATGGGATAGTACTCCACATAGTGCTATTAAAGTTAATATAGATGGTAGCTTTAACTCTTTAAGTGCACGTGCTTTGGTGTTTTACGAAACCATTTTGGACAGCTTTTATGTACCTTTCATGCTTCCTGTGATTATGTTAGCGCATCTTACTCTAAAATCTCTACTAACTTTTATTGTTTACTTATTGTGAAAGTGTTGAATATTTAAAATTTGATAGTCGAAATGGATTCCCTTTCTATTTTTCGCTTCTGCATTGGGCGTGACATGTGCAATTAGCAGAACAAAAATCAAAAAGCTTCTATACTATTTTACTATTACATGGAATCATATTTCATGTGAAGCTAACAAACCTGCAAATTTTTTTGCCAGAACTAGTGCTTCAATTGGCCATGTAAAAGTGGGTATTAAATCTAGTGCAAAATTTGGTTTACTTATACATGGAGATAATTTAGATTTACCATACATTAGAATTAATCACATGTAATTATATAGCTGGTTTTTGGACTTTTCTAGGAGTGTTTTACCTCTCGGTGGAGGATCCAATAGGTTTTTTTTTTTTTTGTTTTATATTTTGGTTTTAGTTGGAATCCCTGGTCAGTTTTTGTAATATTTTTTGTGATCAATAAAATTTCCTTCCGAGTTCGTTTATATATATATATATA
>NW_018164596.1:107786-148797 GCF_001263595.1 Phalaenopsis equestris | reverse complement strand
TATATATATATATATATATATATATATATATATATATCTATCTTTGTGTGTATGTGTGTTGTCTATCGTGATTATTTGGTTATCAGAGTTTGTAAGACACCTGGGGTCACGGGTCTGATCCCGCCTATATGTAAAATAGAATTCTTAAGCAGATAAGGTTGGTCGGGAGCCTCACCTAATACCCTCTGAACCCTTTGAAAGTCATAATTCCTCTTAGGTCATGAATTCGAATCCTTCTCTGACCAGTTTGTCGGTAGTGAGGGCGGTTCACAAATAGTTAGGCACATGAGGGTGGTTGGGAGCTCGTATAATAGCCTTGCGGCCTTTCTTTATATATATATATATATATATATATATATATATATATTGACATGCAACGGCCTACACATGTCTGGAATCTTTCTACTCCAGCACTATCACCTATTGATCAGATGAGTCAATCATCGGATGAAGAATGGCAGGTCTACACATTACACATCCAGGAGGAAAAAAAAAGAATGAAGACCTACTTGAGCTCAGGAATTTGATGGATGATACTTTGGTTACTACGGGCAATAGTACTCACCTTACCAATTTGTTAGTCGGCTCACTTCCGAGGACTAGAGGCAAAAGGACTAAAGTGGGACGTTCCTGACACTTTTGTGTCAGTTTGTGGCCTTTTGGTTTTTTACCTTTATGTATATTTGCTTTATCTGAGTTTTGTATGTGTTGTATTATATGAGTTGGGTTTTCTTTTAGACGCTCTCATACAACATTTCTGTATATTTTCCGTAGACCCTCTCATACAACATTTCTGTACATTTTCCGTATTTATATATATGCCCTCAGGCTTTTTATAATATATATATATATATATATAAAGCTTGATGTAATGAATCTTCTGTGCAAACAAGCATTAGCTACAAGTCAAAATCTGGTATCAATTACTTGAACTTATGCTCAAAATTGTATACACAATAAGCATGCTTAAGTGCATTTGTTGGAAATATATATTTGATTGAAAATAGGGACTGTGGAAGGATTTCAATAAAATAAATATCATGGTAGTGCTACCTCCACTGGTGAAGAAGCCAAATAATAGCCATCGAAAAAAAGAATGGAATGCCTTCAAAAGAAGAGAAGGATGTGAAACAACATCGACGAAACTAGTATTGGGTGAAAGTTCATCAACTTCATGAAAACTTTAACTTTCTTATCATAAGTTATAATATTATTATTATATTTGATGTAAAAATATTGACCATTCAATTTGTGATTGGGGAAGGAGCATTATACGGCTCTATATGTATTACTAACAAAAGTGGTTGCGGTTGGGTGTGGAGGTTGATCCCCACGAAAGGAAAAAAGTACAATACTCATGTGAAGAGGGGTTTCCACCTCCAACAGTACAACTCGACCCAAAAAAGTCTCCAAAAAGAAATACAAGTATGCCCCGTATATCCAAAAAACCAATAGTATACCACCAAAAAAGTAATCGGTAAAATCTGAAGAAGAAAACCTCGAGCAAGTACAGGAGAGAAGAAAAAGAGACAGCATCGAAACTTCAACATTGGATTCAAACCAAAAAAAGCGGGAGTGCAGCATCAGGTTGGAGGAACCTTCAAAAAGTTGCACGAAGAGACAAAATACAAACCAGAAAAACTGAGCAGCAACAGTATGAAGTCGGCAATGGGGAAAAAACCGCAGGAAGTAAAGCCCAGAAAACATCATTCCAGATAATAGGCATTGAGAGCAGGCCAAACAATACTGCTAGTTACAGACAAGCAGCTGGTAGAGGTAAGCCAAAGAAATACCGAGGAAGCAGAACATAAATTGAAAAACAAGGAAGCAAAGTAATGAAATGACCACACCCAAACAAGCAAAACTGAAACAAAGTCAAGCTGTTTCTGCCAACAAACAGAAAAATTATCTTCTAATGTAAGGCACATCAAGTAAAACAACATCCAAAAGGACCTAAAAGTGATGTGGGGGCAGAACACCCACTAAGACCCTCAGCATACCTTGTTTAGCAAGTCAATCTGCTGGGGAGTAACATTCCCTATAGATGAACCGCATTTGAATAACCAAATTATGGCGCTCGATAAAGTCCCATATCATGTTTAGTAAGCAAAGAACATTCAAATTAGCAGGAGAGGTCTTATTACACATGTTCACAAGCACTATCGAGTCATTTTCAATATGTAAAGTGCGAAAGTTAAAGATAGCCGCAATTTGAAGAACAAACCAAATGAACCACCAAGGGAGTAGAGGCATGAACCAGTGAAGCAACACAACAAAGGCAATTGCCCGATGAGTTTCGAAAAACACCGCCTGTCCCAGCGGCGTTAGTGGTCCAGCTCCCATCTACATTAAGTTTAACCAAGCCATGGGAGGGGGGTTGCCACCTAATAAAGGTGGCCATCCTACCCCTCGCAAGAGGGATAATACCAATCTTGAAGTGGCAAGAAGCTTTGAAAAAGTAAGAAATAATGTAAGAAGTAGTAATAGGAGTAGGAGGTGAAGCCTCATATCTGCAAGCATTCCTTGCCGACCATTTAAACCACAGAATAACAAAAGGAAAGGATTCCAGCTTCCCATCATAAATAGAAGCAGATTTCCAAGCCAGTAAATAGTTTCCAATCTCCAACCGTGAAGGTCAAACAATCCCAAAAAACTGCCCCATCGATCACCAATTTCACGAGCAAAGGGGCTGATAAAGAAAAGTTGTGAGGCAGATTCCTCTCACATTTGCAGAGATAACAACAAGAAGGCATTCGCAACCCCTTTAATTTCAGAATGTCATAGAAAGGCAACAGTAAAAGAAAATTGCGCCAAGGAAATAGACGGAGATAATAAAGCCTTCCAAAGTTGAGATGACCAACGACAGGGGGCAAATATATGTAAATTATGATAAAGCAATTTTGTAATGGAGGCATTCGAGGTAAATTTCCAAATAGGTGTATCCGGTATGGAGTTAGATATGGGAATTTGTACATACATTTTGACATACATATATACATATATATTGATAAACATACACACACATACATATGTATATGTTTTTGAATGTATATATACTCGCACAAATACATATGTACATATACATATCTATATGTATATGTAGATATGTATGTATGTATGTATGAATATATATATTGAAATACATGTGGGTCAACTGGTGGGTTGTTGGTTGGCAGCTTCGGCGCAAGTCCCCTATGTCCCAGGTTTGAATCCCTCTGGGTCGAATTAGCACATATGGGGTGAACAGACACATGTTGTCATCCATCTTTTAATATATATATATAGATAGATAGATAGATAAATAGATAGATAGATAGATAAACATGGACATACATACACACACAAACATATGTATATGTTTATGAATGTATATACATACAAACACCCACATAGATATATACATATGCATATGTATATATATGTATATGTATATGTGCACAAGCCCTGACCTGTTGGTGGCGGCTTCGATGTAAGACCCCTCAGGTCAGAGGTTCGAATCCCCGTGGCCTGGTGGCCCCCGAATAATTGCACATAGCGCGGGCTCATTGACCGCTTCGGGGCCTAGCGCAAAGGGTTGGTATTTCGGTTCATCCCAAATACCAATCTTTAAATATACGTACATATATAGATAGATAGATAGATAGATATATATAGATAGATAGATAGATAGATAGATAGATAGATAGATAGATAGATAGATAGATAGATAGATAGATAGATAGATAGATAGATAGATAGATAGATAGATAGATAGATAGATAGATAGATAGATAGATAGATAGATAGATAGATAGATAGATAGATAGATAGATATACATAGATATAGGCATAATATCAACCAAAGACATAATATCTAGTGGTGAAAGTAAAGTATTATTTCCACATGACTGCCATTAACCTATGACTAACGTGATTAACTAGCTATCTTTGATAATATTTCATTGCATTCTTTAAGGTTTTCCTGAAAACAAATAAGCCAATTAAAACTTCGAAAATTTACAAGATGGTGAATCCTAATACATCATTTTACCATTTTAGTCGATGCAAACAGGAAGTTAATACTATGAGCTGATCATACAGAAATGAGTGTTGGCATGGTTATTAGGTAAAACTAAATGCAGATAAATTGCAAACTTGAAAATAATAATGAGATTTGGGGAATAATATCAGTTAATGGATAGGGTGAATGCAAATTGCAACGAAGAGAAGAAGAGGCACCATTAAGACAAGACACAAATATCTTAAGGCAGGACACCTGCATTAATGCTAAGCAATTAAGACTGGATAGTGTCCTAAAGGATCCAGCTTAGATTTTTAACTTTTTATTCATCTCTTCTTGTAATGGATAGAAGAAAAGACTCATGAAGCCATTATATACTAGGGAAAAGGTTGTGGTGCTGCCACAGCTGCTGATAATATTCATACCAACTAATTGTAAAATCGAGACAATAAATATTAAAACTTATGAAGATATCATAACTTAAAAATTCAAAATTTTAAACAGAATTTCTGCGCATCCATCCTAAAGCTACAAAGAATGAACCATTATAGCTAAAAGGGTTCATGAAGCTTAATTAGAATGATGGACACAATTCTTGCACATTTGGTTAATATAAATCATGGGTTTTCCCTTTTAATAACAACTAGTAAAGAGAAACTGGGGTGGAAGTGTTGAGTGCATTCAGCATACGTTCAATTTTGAATATTTTTTTAAACATTCAGTTCGAAACATTACTATATGACAGTTAGCAGATATGTTACCTTTATCATTTTGTAGACACAGTAAACTGATAAGACATAGCCTAATAAATTCTGCATGTGTCCTCTCCAGGTTCGAGAAAAAGCAGCAGCTTCCTGAGAATTATTCAAAGCGATGGTTCAAGTCAGAGACGAAAGCAACTTTAAAAACCCACTTTCAACTCTGCAAGATGAAAAAGCGAAATAGGATAATTGAGCTCTAGAGAAATAAAATTGGTACCACATATCACAATGACAACCATAAAAAAAATTTCATTTTAATAGTAGGTAAACTAGAGCAAATACTATGCTACCTAGCTACGTAGTGAGGTTACAAGTGAGAGTGATGTGGGTGGGGGCGTATAGTGACCTGCGGGAAAATCCCGTGCTTCCTTCGCCTGGACCGAACCGGTCCAGACTCGGGAGGCCCGATCGGCCCTTCCACCGTGGATTGGTGCTTACATTCCATTGGAGGATTCGATTATAATTATCTAAGGCTTATACATATGTTTCATTTGTCTTAAGTTTTCAGTTTTTCTGGGTTTTCAGTCAAGACTCCCACCGGCGTCTCCTTGTTCCCTTTTAGGATTGTATCAGAAGGTGAGCAAGTGCTCCAACTGTAACTCATCCTGAAGTGATGTTTATCTATCGTTTCCTACTTCCCACCACCCCTCCACTGCCGCTGTCACCATGGTTGCTGTCACCACTCAGAAAACAGCCTCTTTTGTTGTTTTCCTGCTGTCGGCCATCGCTGCCAGCCACCTCCACCTCGTTGTCAGCCGTCTGCATCTTGCTGCCGGCCCCTCCAGCCACCTAACTACTTGTTGTTGCCCCCTTCCAGCCAAATCCAACCAGACATCACCCTCTTCCAGCCACCTCCCACCAGTTGCCACCGGCCCCTTCAGCCACCAACTTGCTTGCTACCGCCTCTTCCAGCGACCTCCAACCAGTTGTCACCCTCTTCTAGACTCTAACCATGCCGCCGAGAAGACAATTATCAGAATTGGACCAGGATTTTATCATGAGCGATATAGAATGAATACTCCGCCAAGTGTTACAATGGTTGAGGCCATTAAGGAAAGAACCATAGATGAGGTCACCGTTGACCATAATAGTGAGATCCATGACGAACTGAAAAAGCAGTTGAACCCCTTTCATAGGGATGACTTAAATGTTGTGTATATAGATCCAAAGCACCCTAAAATCCCGGTGCATAAGTGGCGGGTTTGGGCGCCAAAGCGCCCATGTTTGGGGGCTGACAGGGGGGCTCCTTTGCGCCCCTTTGGGCGCTCAAGCACCCATATTTTTGGCGCAGAGAAAGGAGTCGACGCTTAATCGCCAGCCTTGGGCTCGATCTCGAGAACTGCCTAAGCGCCTGATACAGTTACTCGGCTCTCTGAGTTTTTAAACCAATTTCGAGCGGTATAATGATGGGTTGGGTGTAGGTCTTCATTTGGTGTTCTTCAACAAGTTCCTGATGAAGGAGAGAAGAGTTTGAGAGGAGGATTTCTGGGATGTCGATGTGTGTTTTTCGAGTCAGATCGGAGAAGGAAGATTGTGAAGCGTCCTATAAATTTCTTCGTGTGGATGTGAAAAAGAAACTTGTTTGAGTCCTTTGTAAAATTGTCTGACTTTCATAGTAAATTTGTGGTGGTGTGGCTCTATGGTGTTTTCCTGTTCTCGGATTTTTTTTCACCTAAATTTTTTATTGCAATTCTGGTTGTTTTGATTTTGCTTTTGTGCTTGAATTTATTATTCTAATTTTCTCGAACCTTGTGATCCTATTCTGCGGTGAAACTAGAAGGAAATTCTTTCGAAATAGTTTCTCCCAACAAACTGGTACCAGAGCAGGGTTCGATTCGAGTGGGAGCAATGGCAAATAAAACAAGGTTCAAGGTGGAGAAGTTTAATGGGACGAACTTTGTTTCTGGAAGATGCAGGCGGAAGATTTGTTGTATCAGAAAAAATTGTACTTGCCACTACAAGGAAGTGTAAGGAAGACTGAGTCTATGCCTATGGAGGAATGGGAAATGTTGAATTGAACGACACTGGTTTTAATAAGGTTAACACTTTTCTCATTTGTTACGTTCAACATCGTGAATAAGAAAACTACGGCCGATCTCTTGGCGGCACTGGTCAAGATGTACGAAAAACCTCAGCTTCTAATAAGGTTTTTCTGATGAAAAAATTATTCAACATGAAGATGATGGAAGGCAGTTCAGTGACAGAGCATCTTAATAACTTCAACGTTGTGACGAGTCAATTGTGTTCTATGAAGAACATGTTTGATGATGAGGTCAGAGCACTAGCAATACAATCTTATTTGTCGAAAAGCTGAGTAATTCTTTAGGGATTTTGAAGTTCAACTTCAATGACATTGTGGGTCTGATGCTAAATGAAGAAGTTCACAAAAAAACAGTGAATGGTGAATCTTCAGGTTCTGCATTTAAAGTTGATAACAGGGGAAAGAATCTGGGCAGGAATACAGGCAGAGGCAGATACAAGTCCAAGAAAGAAAAGATTAAGTCAAGGAGAGGAGAATGTTGGAATTGCGGTAAGCAGGGGCATTTCAAGAAGAACTGCAAAGCTCCAAGGAAAGCTTGTGGTGGAGGGCAAGATATTAGTTTCTCTGCTAATATCTCCACCAGTAAAATCCAAAATAACTTTCTGGTGTTATCCCTAGTCAGTATTGAATCTTGGATAGTGGATTCAGCTGTATCTTTTCATGTTTGCCCCAATAAAGAAGTATTTAAAAACTACACTCAGAATGATTCAAGGAAGGTTTATTTGGGAGATAACAAAGCCTGCAGTGCAGTAGAAAAGGGAGATATTGACATCAAGTTAACGAATGGAGCGGTTTGAAAGCTTACTGATATCAGACATGTTCCTAGTTTGAAGAAAAATGTCCTCTCTGCGAACAAGCTGGCAAAGTCAGGACTCGTGACAACTTTCACAGGTGATTAGAAGAAGACCAAGGAGGCATCAGTGATAACTCGGGGCAACATTAAAGACACCCTTTATTTGATGAATGAAATTGTTGATTTCATTGATATGGCTGGAACCAAAGTGGACTCAGGTCTGTAACACCGTAGGCTTGGTCATATGAGTGAGAAATATATGAAGTCCCTACTTTCAAATAATAAGTTTTAGGGTCTGAAATAAATTGATCTGAATTTTTTTAAGATTGTATATACGACAAGCAGAAGAAAATTTTTTTATTGAAAAGCGGATCAGTGGTTAATTCAAAGAAACTGAAGTTAATGCATACCGGAAGGTTTTCTCTATTTTGTCACATTCATTGATGATCACATGAGAAAGGTAAGGGTTTATTTTTTTAACGCGGAAATCTGATATATTTGAAGTTTTAAAGAAATTGAAAGTTATAGTAGAAAATGAGACAGACATGTAGCTAAAGTGTCTCAGATCAGATAATGGGGGTGAGTACTATGATCAGAAATTCAGAAATTTCTTTGCAACAAGGGAGTCGGGCATGAGTTCATTGTTCTAAGGACACTACAGCAGAATGGTGTAGTTGAGCGCATGAACAAAGCAATCACAGAGCGTGCTAAAAGCATAAGGTTGCATGCAGGCTTGCCGAAACATTTTTGGGCTGAAGCAGTTAACACTGCAAATTATCTGATTAATTTTAGTTCGTCGGTACCAATAGAGAAAGGCTTACCCGAATAATCCTGGAGTGACTAAGAAGTAAGTCTATATCATTTAAGAGTATTTGAGTGTTTTGCATATGTAAATGTTGATGCAGTTTTAATAAGCAAGCTTCACTCGAAATCTGTTAAGCGCACCTTAATTGGATATGGTTCAGATGAGTTTCGGCAAGTTCTGGGATTATTAGAATAAAAAATTCATCAAGTGCAAGGATGTCACTTTCAACAAGATGGAGTGGACAGGGTCAAAACTCAAGACAATCCATCAGCTACTTCTGAAGAATCCAGATATGCGGAGATAGATGATACTGGTGATCAGGAAGATGGAGAAAGAAGAAGTGCTCAACCAGAAGAAACACTAGAAGTTCCTCAGAAACCTAATACAGAAGTCAGGAGATCCAGCGGAGTGAAACAGCCCATATAAAAGTATTCTCCTTCTTTACACTATTCGTTACTAACTGATAGTGGTGAACCAGAGTGCTTTGAGGAAGTCACTCAAGTTGATCAAAGGGAGTGGGAGCTCTCCATGGATGAAGAAATGTGATCTTTTTAGTCAAATCGGATTTGGGAGTTGACGGTGCTACCAATGGCAAAAGAATACTGCCAACAAGTGAGTTTACAGGCTGAAAGAAGAGTCGGATGGTAGCAACGGCTACAAGGGAAGACTTGTTGTGAAGGGTTTCCAGTAGAGGGAAGGAGTGGATTATACAGAGATTTTCTTTCTAGTGGTGAAGATGACGACTGTGAAGGTTGTGTTGAGTTTGGTAGCAAAAGAATATCTACATATGGAGCAGATGGATGAAAAGACAGCTTTTTTATATGGAGATCTGGAGGAGGAACTGTACATGGTGCAGCCACAAGGTTACAAGATTCCAGACAAAGAAAGTTCGGCCTGCAAATTGAAGAAAAATCTCTATGGCTTAAAGTAGGCCACGAGACAGTGGTACAAGAGGTTTGATAGGTTTATGTCAGACAATGGGTACTTGAAGTGTCATGCAAACCATTGTTGCTTCATCAAACACTTCAATAACTGTTATATTTTTCTTCTTTTGTATGTAGATGACATGTTGATTACAGGGGTAAATATGGAGAAAATCATGGACTTGAGGAATCAATTACCAAGTGAGTTCAAGATGAAGGATTTAAGTCCAATTAGAAAGATTCTCGGGATGAGAATCAGCAACGATATGAGTGCAGGAACACTAAGGTTATCTCAAGAAGAGTATGTTGAGTATGTTGAAAAGATCCTACAGAGAAGTTCAACATGAGTGAGGCAAAACCAGTTAACACTCGGGTAAGAGAAATTATTGCATCAGGAGTCCTGATGCAGTTTCACATCAGGACTCTAATCAGGATTTGTCGCATGTACAGGCACACCCCCAGTTTAATACATGGATGGGTCCTGATGCAAAAATTTTTTCTTAGGTAGTCACTTCAAATAATATAAGGAGCTCTTGCCTAACTCTGAAGCAGACAAGCATAGATGGAGAGAACTTTGTATTCTTCAATAGTTGGAAGCTTGATGTATGCGATGATTTGTACCAGACCAGATATTGCACATGAAGTATGAATAGTCAGCGGGTACATGGGCAACCCAAGCAGGAATCATTAAGAGAAGGTAAAGTGAATTCTCAGATATTTGAGAGGAATAGTGAACATGAAATTTTGTTATGGAAAAATGAGGATCAAACTACAAGGATTCTTAGATTCAGATCTGACAGGAGATGTGGACAATAAGAGAAGTACAACGGGATTATCTTCACATTGGGAAACACGGTGGTGAGCTGGGTTTCCAGGTTGCAGAAGATCAATGCACTTTCTAGTACAGACGTCAAATATGTTGTTATTACTGATGCTAGTAAGGAGATGATTTAGCTACAAAGTTTCATGGCAGAATTGGGCAACGAGCAGGGGGTCGGAAGACTACAGTTACAGTATGAGTGTGACTCGTCTTGCTAAGAACGTTGTTTTCAATACCAGGAAGAAACACATTCAACTGACGTATCATTTCATTCGCTCTCTTCTTGAAGATGGGTAGTTGTTCCTGGAGAAGATCCATACAGCCCAGAATCCTGTAGATATATTGACAAAGGTGGTAACTATTAAGAAACTAAAAATGTGTTTGCGTTCAGTTGGGTTTCAACAAAGTTGAGACTGGGGGTGAGTCAAACCATAGTACATGACCATGGTACGTGACAATAAAGGTGATTCAGATGGAGGTACAGATACAAAGGACTGGTGCTGGGTTTTATCATCTTCAAGTGGGAGATTGTTGTGTATATGGAGGCAAAGCACCCCAAGATCCCGATTCCTAAGCGCCAGGTTTAGGCGTTTAAGCACCCATCTTTGGGTGCTGACAAAGAGGGGTTGCACCCCCTTTGGGTGCTCAATGGCCCATATTTATGGCGCAAACAAAAGAGCAGACGCTTAAGTGCCAGCCTTGAGTGCTCAAGCACCCGGTTTGCTGGGCAGGATCCAGAGAGCTTGGCTCTTATGTCCCAAAACTGGGCGGCAGTTACTCAGATTTCTATGTTTTTAAGGCAATTTTGAGTGGCGTAATGATGGGTTAGGTGCAAGTCTTCCTTTAGTGTTCTTCAACATTCCTGGTGAAGAGAAGAGTTTGAGAGGAGAATTTATGGGATCTCAGCGAGAGTTTTTTGCGTCGGATAGAAGAAGAAAGATTGTGGAACAACCTGTTAGTTTCTTCGTGTGAGTGTGGAAACTCATAAATTTATCTGTTCTCAGGTTTTTCCACAAATTCTCGTGCATTTTTTTGTTGTTTTGATTTTTCTTTTGTGCTTATATTTATTGTTTCGATTTTCTCGAATCCTTTAATCCTATTCTATGATGAAACTAGAAAGAGATTCTTTCTGAATAGTTTCTCCCAACATTAAATTAAAAGGGAAATCAACCTAGGTGTTTCAGAATTTAGTATCAGAGAAGGCCGGGAGAGGAATTGTCTGTTGGAGGGTATAGAGAACTGGGAGGTAGACCTACCGGACTACGATGAGAGGAAGAATCCATATGATTTTCTCGAATGGATGCACCCTATTGAGTGAATCTTTAAATACAAGGATGTGTCCAATGGCAGAAGAGTGAAGCTCAACGCCATAAAGGAGACGAAAAATATCTCTTTGTGATGGGAGAAACTCAAGAGGGAAAGACAAAGAATGACAGAATAAAATCACTTCTTTGGAGAAAAGGAAGGTGATGCAGCAACAGTTACTACCCTCGCACTGCAACAACAACAACAACAACAAAACTTTTATCCCAGTAAGTGGGTCGGCTACATCAATCATTTTTCTCCATTGCGTCCTATTTAGTGTCATATTTTCATTTATTCTAATAAAATAAGATTATGTTTTATACAATATACCCAAGTCATCCTAGGTCTACCTCGGCCTTTCTTAACATAAGTCGGGTATAAAACACCTACTCTTTTAATCGGAACATTAGATGGTTGGCGTTTAATTTGACCAAACCATCTAAGACGACTCTCTAATTTTGTCCGTCATTGGAGCTACACCAACCCTATCACGGATATATTCATTTTGCATTTTGTCTCCAAATGTAAAGCCACCCATCCACCTAATCATTCTCATCTCGGCAACACTTAACTTATTATTATGCTTCTCTTTTAAAGGCCAACATTCAGCGCCATAGACCATTGCAGGTCTCACCACCGTCTTATAAAATTTTCCTTTCAGTCTAAGCGGTACTTTTCTATCACACAAAAGGCCCGAAGCATTACTCCACTTCACCCAACCAACTTGAATTCTACTATTAACATCCCCATCTATATCACCATTGCTTTGAACAACGGACCCAAGATATCTAAATCGTTCACACCTTTTAATAATTTGATCACCCAAAGTCACACTTCTGTCACTAGAGCTATTACTACTAAAATTACATTCCATGTATTCAGTTTTAGTTCTACTTAAACAAAGGCCTTTAGACTCCAATATAGACCTCCATAATTCAACTTTTTCTTTCGCTTTTTCTCTTGTTTTATTCAGCAAAAAGCATACACCAAGGTACATCCTCTTGTAGATTTCCTTTGATCCCATCCATAACTAAAGCAAAAAGATATGGGCTTAAAGCCGATCCCTGATGTAATCAACAGAAATGGGAAAATATTTGGTCAACCCTCCTTCTGTTTGAACACAAGTAACAGCTCTAGTATACATATCTTTAATGACTTGAATATATGTCATATCAACACTTTTCTTCTCGAGAACTCTCCAAAGGATATCTCTTGGAATCTTATCGTAAGCTTTTTCTAAATCAATAAAAATCAAATGTAGATTCTCCTTATTATCTCTGAACTTCTCCATCAAACCTCTCAATAAATGTATAGCTTCCATAGTAGACCTGCCAGGCATAAATCCAAATTGATTATGAGAAATTTTCGTGATGCATCTTAACCTATGTTCAATTACCCTCTCCCATAATTTTAAAGTATGACACATCAACTTAATTCCTCTATAATTTGCACACTCTTGTGCATCCCCTTTATTCTTAAAAATGGGGATCAAAATACTCTTCCTCCACTCCTCAGGCATCTTTTTAGTTTTTAAAATAATATTAAAGAGTTTAGTAAGCCAAGAAACTCCCAAATCTCCCAAATATTTCCACACTTCAATTGGGATATCATCAGGACCTACAGACTTTCCACCCTTGGTTTTCTTTAAAGCCGTGCACGTATCGCTTCAAGTAATATAGGGCTTTCCTTAAAACCCTTAGTATTGATCCCACAAAGAAGCGAGGTAAGAGGTCCTTAGTCAAATTCTAGTCTACTACTATTAGTCCTTAGTTTGGAAGATTGATTTAAGTGGTTTTTTCTAACACTTAAATGTAAGTCTTATGTTTAAAACAACTAATAACTATTCCTAAATGAAAATATTAATTCTAAAGATAACCCTTTTTTGATGAATTGATTTGGAGAATTTTGAGATGTTAAAAACTGTTATTCATATGTAGTGAATTGGATAACGTAAATGAATGAGATACATTAAATATTATATGTGTCAAATATGAGCAATTTTAATTATGTACCCTCAATCAAGTGTTATAGAGAATCGTTGGCTAATCTTAGGTTTAGCCTCTAAATCTGTGGCTAAACTGGGAGGATACTGACTCTCACTCCATATCTCCTACTACCCTTCCCCAAAAGGTTAACTTTCGTTTTAGTTCTCAAAAACTAAGACTAAATTGGGGATTTTAGTCTGTCACCCTAGAATCTTCAATTATTTGCCTAATAATACATATATATATATATCCCTATTTATTTGCACTCAACCCCCATGAACTTCACCATCCAAGGAATTTGAATGTGGTTTTGTTGAGAATTACACCGTCTTCTCGGGTCTTAATGTAATTACAATGAATTTTAACACTACAACAGACCCTTATTGTAATGAAAAGGAAGTGCAAGTAAAAACCATCACATTTATAATCAAAACTTCTTCTAGCATGCATCCCAATATCTTAAACACGAATCATACTCATTATAATAGATAAGTAAAATGAAAACAATGGTATAATCTTCTCATGCCATTATTTCGTAATAAAAAGAAAGAGTAAGAACGATACATCACAAAACATGAAAAAAATACAACAGAAAACAGCTTTTCATCAAAGCAAATCTACTAGATAAGTGTTTACAAAATCATAAGATAATGAAGAACATAATACTGAGGGAAAAGAAAGATCTCTTATCTGAATACCAAAGTTTAAAACCTACATTATCAATCTCCTTAGCCTTTTCTCCCACCCACTTAGTTTCTTGAATACATAAGATATTAATTTTCCTATGAATCATAATATCAACTAATTCCATTAATTTACCATTGAGAGTGCCTATATTCCAAGATCCTATCCTAATATTAGTTTCATTAGTTTCATGGACTAACTTCTTTACCCGCATTCGCCCGTAATGTGGGAACCCTTGCTTATTTAACACTACACCCGGGCGTCGGTGTAGCGGCCCTTGCACACTTTTCACTGTATTCAGGCTATACAGCGTGTCGCTTCCAGGGGACGCCCTAGCACTTACACAATGATCAAAATGATTCATGTCATGATTTTTTTCGACAAGTTTTACACTGGCTGTCGATTACCTAACGCAACCCTCCACTTTTCTCATCCGGGTTTGGGACCGGCAACGACAGTAAGACCATCCATAACTAAAGCAAAAATGATATGAGCTTAAAGTCGATCCCTGATGTAAACCAACAGAAATAGGAAAACATTTGGTCAATCCTCCTTCTGTTCGAACACAAGTAACAGTTCTTGTATACATATCTTTAATGACTTGAATATAAGTCATACCAACACATATCTTCTCAAGAACTCTCTACAGGATATCTCTTGGAACCTTATTGTAAGCTTTTTCTAAATCAATAAAAATCATATATAAAACCTCCTTATCATCTTCGAACTTCTCCATTAAACCTCTCAATAAATATATAGTTTCCATAATAGACCTATCTGGCATAATTTCGAATTGATTATGAGAAATCTTTGTAAAACATCTTAACCTATATTGAGTTACCCTCTCCCATAATTTTAAAGTATGACACATCCACTTAAATTCGTCTATAATTGGCACACACTTGTGCATCCACTTTATTCTTAAAAATGGGGACAAAAATACTCTTCCTCCACTCCTCAGACATCTTTTTAAATTTTAAAATAATATTAAAGAGTTCAATAAGTCAAGAAACTCCCAAATCTTTTAAATATTTCCACACTTCAATTGGAATATCATCAGGTCCTACAGATTTTTCACCCTTAGTTTTCTTTAAAGCCTCAACTTTTTTTATACTATGTGACGATAAAAATGAAACTTTTATTAGTATTAATGATATTAAGATTGCTAAGGTCGATCGTATTTTTCGAAACTTCTTTAAAAAGTTTATCAAAATAACTTACCCACATATTTTAAATATCTTTTTCTAAGAAAAATACTTTTTGATTTTCATTTTTAATATACTTGAGTTAAATCTACTTTTCTTTTCTCTTTCTTTGGCTAGTTTATACATACATTTTTTACTCTCTTTAGTATCTAATCTATTATAAAGATCACTAAAAGCCAAATTTTTAGAGTCACGGATTGTTTTCTTAGACTCCGTACATATTGTTTGATGATTTTCTCTGTTCTCTAAGTTATTATATTTAAACCAATTGTTATAACATACATCTTATATTTTATCTTTTCTTGCACATTATTATTCCACCACCAACTATTTTTATTTATCGGAATTTTTTTTTTATTCTCCAAATACAACTTTTGCAACTTGTTTATGAATTTTTTTTACTTCATCCTACATAAAATTTGTTTCTTCATGAACATCCCAAATTTTAAAATCTTGAATTTAACTCAACAATAATTTATTTGTGTCTTTTAGATACTTCCATCTAATTATACGACGATGATTCCTAGTATTCTTCGTTTTACAACTTTTCATCTTAAAATCTAGAACTAATAATCGATGTTGAGTACCTAAATCCTCACTTGAAATGACTTACAATCTTTACATTCTCGACGATCTCTTTCTCTCATAAGAAAATACTCAATTTGTGTTTTATTAGTGTTTTATTAAATTCATTCTTTTAAGTAATAATATACTCATTTCTTTTCTTGAATAAAGTATTAGCAATAACAAAATCATACGCTAAAGTAAAATCTAATATAGCTCCATCTTCATTAATCAATCCAAAACTAAAGCCACCGTGAAGATTTCTAAAATCTTCTACCACTCTACCGACATGTTTATTTAAATCTCCTCCATATCAAATTATTGTTCAAGAGATATCATTTGTATTAAGTCTTATATATCATTCCAGAATTTATCTTTAGAACTTATATCTAAACCTACTTGAGGAGCATAAGCACTTATAAAGCACTTATAATATTTAATAATCTTAAGAGCTATAATTCTATCTCCAACTCTATTAATTTTTACAACATTATCTTTCAAACTCTTATCTATAATAACACCTACCACATTTCTAGTGTGACTCTTACATGGATACCAAAGTTTAAAACCTAAGATATGGTCTTAAAACCAAATACCTACCTTCACATTACAACATAGATTTTTTTCATGAAACTCCACTACCCGCAGTAAGAGTTATCAGTGGAAGAAAACACAGCAGAATTTATGCAGCTCAAGTTAAAATGTTAACAGAAAGAGATAGAGAAGCACGTCATAGCCAGCTATTTGGGAGGCCTAAAGCTCGCCATCAATAACGTGGTCCAACTGCAAACCTATTGAACTCTGAGGGGCGTACAAACCTTAACACAAAGTAGAAAGACTACAGACGTAGCGGAGGTACCCACCTCAATTTAAACAAACCCTACATCGGGAGGCCCCAGCAGAAGCACACCAGGAGCAGTAAAAAGGATTCGACAGGGTACTAACAGAACAAATCAGAGTGGGAAGAAGTCTGAAAAGAGAAGCACTTCGCGTACAATTCCAACATCGAAATGGTTCTGATGCCACATATATGGCAACATCGCCTCCAGCTGCCCAGCGAGCCATTGTTGTCCTTACCAAGCAGGGTGATGTGAAGGAAGTGAGAGATGAATAAACAACTGAGAATCATGGTGATGATACCAGCTCAAGGGAGATGAAAGGGAAATGCTAGTTGTAAGAAGAGTTTTGCATATGGAACTGTAAAAGAATCATTTGTGGTTAAGGCAAGTTATCTTCCGCACTAGGTGTACGATGAGAAGGATAGTTCGCCTCCTCATCGTTGACGAAGAAAGTTGTGAGAATGTTGTCGCTGCTTTCATGGTGAAAAAGTTGGACCTGGTTACACAGAAACACTCTCAGCCATATTCATTGATGTTGTTGAAGAAAGGAAACATGATACGAGTGGATCAGCAATGCATGTTAGAGATTTCCACTGGGGATCAACTACAGAACCAAGTGTGGTGTAACATGATGCCCATGGATGCCTACCACATCCTGCTGGGGAGGCTGTGAATTTGATCGCAAAACACAACACCACAAGTTCAAAAACACTTATGCATTCACAAATAATAATAAGTGTATCATTCTCGTACCCATCAAGGATTCTGGAGGAGCAGTTACATCCGTTGATGATAAGCCAGAGGGCCTATGCACCACTTTTCTACAAGCGGTTCGAAAAGTCCCTGTGGCATTGGCTTTCGTCGTCTTAGAAAAAAAGAGGAGACAAATCCAACGGAAATAGTCCAGCCGCTGTTAGCCGAGTTTAACCAAGTGTGGTGTGACATGATGCTCATGGGGATGCTGTGGCAATTTGATCGAATGACGCAGCACGACAGTATCAAGAACACTTACGCATTCACTAAGAATAAGAAATGCACCATTCTCTTACCCATCAAGGATTCTGGAGGAGCAGCTACATCTGTTGAGTATAAGCCTGAGGGCCCACACACCAATTTTCTACAGTCTTACCAAAAAGTCCAAGTGACACTGGCTTTAGTCATCTTAGAGGGACTAAGGAGACAAATCCATCAAAAATGGTCCACCCGTTGTTGTTCGAGTTTCGGGTTGTGATGACCTACAACCTACTAGAGGGTTTACCGCTATTGAGAGATATCCAGCATGTCATAGATCTTATCCTAGGGTCAGTATTGCCAAACAGGTATGCATAAAGGTTGAGGTCAGCAAAGTACAAGGAGTTACAACGGCAAGTGCAGAATCTCATTACTAGAAGATTGGGGAGGGTATTAGCCCATTCACTGTTTCAACATTCATGGTACCCAATAAGAATGTCTCATGGAGAATGTGCATCGATTGTCAAGATATCAACAATATCAAATATTGGTTCCCTATCCCTATCCTGGACGACCTACTAAATCAATTACATAGAGGCATAGTCTTTTTCAAAATTGATCTACGCAATGGATATCATAAGATTAGAATGAGTTGGGTATGAATGGAAGACCGTCTTCAATATCAGAGATGGGTCGTACGAGTTGACAATCATGCCCTTTGGACTGTCCAATGCACCAAGAAAATTCATGAGACTGGTGAATCAAGTACTTCGGGTTTACATCGGGAAGTTCCATGATTATCTACTTCGACGACATCCTTGTCTACAGTAGTTCACAGAAACAATTGCAACATCTGAAGCAGAATTTCGAGGTTCTGCGGTCAAAGAAACTATAAGCCCACCGAAGCAGTGCTACTTATGACGGCGTAGGTATGTTTTTTGGGTTATATTATATTCGGTGTTCTCATTCAGATGGACCCTGTGAAAATAGAAGCGAGTGCAAGTTGGAAACTCCCACATTCCTTTACTGAGCTGAGGCGGTTTTTGGGATTAGAGTCATTTTACAGGTGGTTTATTAGGAGCTTCAACACTATTGCAACTCCCCTGACCGGGCTTTTGAAGGGAGAGAAGCCCGTTCTGACACCCTAAAGGAAAAGATAATGAATGCCCTAGTGTTAGCATTATCGGAAAAGCTTGTTGTTCGATGTGAATGGTGATGCCTATACTGTGGGGATCGGAGCAAATTTGAGTCAAGGAGCACACCCTATAGCCTTCTTCAGTGAGAAGCTGAATGAGTCCTGAAAAAAGCATTCAACCTATGACAATGAGTTTTATGCCATTGTAAGAGCTTTCCGCCACTGGAGCCACTACCTGCTAATGAGCGAGTTCATTTTATTCACAGATCACGAGACACTGAGATTCTTGAATAGTCAGAAAAAATTGAAGGGTAGAAATGCTTTGTGGGTTGAGTTTTTGGAATCATTCCAATTTGTACTCAAGCACAAAGCATGAAGTGAGAATCGAATACTTAATGCCTTGAGTTGTCGCCATTCGCTGATTACCTCCTTATAGTCTAGAGTTGGATTTGAGGTAGTGAAGGAGTTATATGATCCAGAGGAGGATTTCAAAGAAATTTGGGAATAATTTCAAAATAGGCCCACAGAACCATATCACAAGATGATAGTTATCTGTACCACCAGAGCAAGTTGTGTGTACCAAAATATTCGTTGAGGGAAGTCATCATCCTGGAGAGTCATAGCGGGGGACTAGCAGGTCATTTTGACAGATAAGACCCTCGCACTAGAAGGAATACTTTTTTTTTGTCCCAAATAACGAAAGCTATGGAGTGGTACGCCCAACAATGCAGAGCTTGCCACCTAGCCAAGACCCATGGGCAAAACATAGGCCTATACATGCCATTAGGATGCCAAATGCTCTTTGGGTGTATGTCAACATGAATTTCTTATTGGGACTTCCAGTGTCCCACTGAAACAATGATTTCGTCTTGCTAGTGGTTGACTGATTCTCAAAGATGACTCATTTCATGCCATGTTACAATATGCTAGATGCATCAAATGTCATTGAATTGTACCTCAGGGTGATCATGAGGCTGCAAGGAATCCCCAAAACCATCAAATCAGATAGGGACACCAAGTTCCCAAGTCACTATTGGAAGCCTCGTGAAGAAAGCTTGGTACTGAACTTCAATTTAGTTCAGCAGTTCATGAGCAAATAGGCATTCAAACATAAGTGATGAACATAAGTCTGAGGAACCTCCATAAGTGTTTTATAGAAAAGAACATCAAGCAATAGGATTTAATACGAATCGAAGCCAAATTCACCTAAGACAGGTCTGTGAATCAAACTAAGGAACATTCCCCCTTTCAGATCATGTGTGAGCACAATCCACTCACTCCATCAAAGCTAATATCAGTTCTTATGTTGGAGGTTAGTACAGTTGCAAAGGCAATGGAATAGGAGATTCAGAGGCTACACAAGGAGGTCATGAAAGAGATCACCAGATAGAATCACAATTACCAAACGCAATCTAATAAAATCAGGAAGGTAACTTTTCAAGAGGGAGATTTAGTGTCGATCCGCCTGAAGAAAGAGAAATTTCCTACGGGGTCATTAGGGAAACTCAAGCTCAGAGCAAATGAAACTTCATGTATCCTTAATAAGCTAAATAACAACACCAACATGATCGACATACCAAAGGATTAAAATATTTATGCTACCTTCAACATGTAAACTTTGACTCCAAACTACGAGGACCCAGAAGCTTCAACGAATGAAGTTGAAGCCACCTCAATCCCAGGAGACTGGCGTGAGCACGGAGGTATAAGGAGCCGCGGGAAAATTTCGTGCTTCCTTCATCTAAACCGAACCGGTCCAAAACCAGAAGGACCGATCAGCTTTTTCACCATGGATTGGCACCTCCTTTCCATATGGAGATCAAATCTTAGTTATCTGGGGCATATATATGTGTGTTTATTGTCTTAGGTTTTCAGTTTTTAGGGTTTTCTGTCAAGACTGTCGTTGGCAGCTCCTTGTTCCCTCTTAGGGTTATATCTGAAGGCGAGGTGTTGCGGCTATAACTGGGCATGAGATGGTGTTTATTTATCATTCCCTACTTCCCACCGCACCTCATCCACGGTTGTTGTCGCCACCAAAAAACAACTTCTTTTGTTTATTTTTTTTTTTTTTTTGCAGTCATCCATCATTCCTAGCCACCTCCACCTCGTTGCCAAGCCTATCCAACTTGGTGTCTGCTCCTCTAGCCACCTATCTGATTGTTGTTGCCCCCTTCCAACCTGCTTTAGTCCCCTTCCAGTCACCTCCAAATTCTGCCACCTCTTCCAGCCACCTTTAGTTCGTTATCGGCCCCTCCAGCCACCTGCCTGCTTCATGTCGCCCCTTCCCGCCAACTCCAACCTGCCACCAACCTCCAGCCACCTCTTCCCGCCACTTCCAACTAGTTGTCGTCCATTCCAACCACCTCTCACTTACTATCGCTGCCTTCCTGCTACCTCCACCGCTCCAAGATCTTGCTGGCGGCCACCGCTCAACCGTTTTAGTTACTTTTTCTCCTTAAGCCACAGCAACACTTCTTATACCTCAGCCCTAGTTGAGCCTTTGTTATTTTCTAATTCCAAGTGTCTCTTATCATAACCTTTATTTGATTTCAGTAATAATATTTGTTTTCCCTATTTTGATTTGGGTTTAACTCCGATATCAGAGAGCCCTTGCAAATCATGGGTATCATTTACAAATCTCCAACTTCAGTTATGTTTCACCCATCAATTGAGCCCAATTGAACAAATGTTGGCAAAAGGACTAAACAATGATATAGGATGCAATAATACAGCGTTCTCAAGAAATAATACAACAATAATGTAAAAGATAAATAGCTACCAAAGCAAACTGGTAGGAAAATCAATTATGTTTGCAATAAATTAAAGCAATCTTAGAAACCTTTGCTTGATGAAGCTCGTAGATTTCAAGGAATAGCTGCTTTGAAAGCTCTTCTAGCGCTTGCACCTCGGCTTCCATGCCTTTAATATCTACAAATCACCAAAAAGAACAAAAAATATCTTGAAAATAATGACCAAAAACATCAAAATCAAAGTGAATTATAGAAGACCATGAAAAATAAGGATTATTTAAATACTTTGTAAATGCTACATTCAGTCACAACAATCATTCAAATAAAACCCTTGCAAAAGAACTATTAAATTAAAAGCTGGGACAAATCATGTCAAGTGACCTTGTTCCCTTTGATCTTCTTGCACAGATCTAACAACTGTTCCGACAAGACGTCTAATGAAGGATCTGGCTTTAAGTTTCTGCAAAAAAATTTCCAAGTAAAATACTTAAACTTTACAGTATGACTTTTTATACAGTATCTTCTAAAATAATAAAATATAGAACTAATATAACAGAAATAACTTTTAATACTTGGAACATGATTTTTTGAAGAAGATATAATAGTACGAGCATGACAATTTTTTCATTATTTTTTTTAGTTAAAAAGTTATAGGATATCAAGAAGAAAAAAAAAGTTAACAGGATGTCAATAAAACCCAAAAGACACGACTTTTCTTTTATTTGTGGAGCAGCATAGCGAAAAAGATGCACCTTGGCCTAGAAGAGGGGTTTACACAATCTTGACATGTAGCACTTCTCAAAATATACAAACACCCTTGGCCCACTAGAAAAACTAACAGCCCTAACTCTCACCCATTGAGATATCGTTCTCTTTGGCCTAATTCGTGTAATTTCCCATGAAGTCGCCCATCCCATAACTGATCCTGCACAAGCATGCTCAACTTTGGAAATTATGATAAAATTTCAATCATTACACCAAAAAACACCTCAAAATTTGAGAGTTCAACATCATTCTTACATAGGGATTTCAAAATCTCCCACGCTTAAAGAGCTAACTCCATCGTCAGTGCTCTACTAAAAAGATCCAACTTATCATATATAGATTAAAGGTCATTTGAGATAGACTATAGAAATATTATAATGCTACTTGTAGAGTTTAATATTCAAGGATTTGTATTTATCAAGGTCAATGCAACGAAGTGTATGCAATGTTTTGGAAGGATCGAGAAATTAGATCAACAATATGTGGGGCTATACAAAATTATTGAGATGATACAAAATGGCTTACTGATTAGCTTCGCCCGTAAATATGCAAAAAAGTGCACAATGAATTTCATATCTCTACATTTCAGAAGTATGTTAACGAAGCAAATAGATTTGTTGCAAATTCAATTGATATACAATTTGATTTGACCTATACATAAAACCTAAGAGGAATCCTCAAATATTATATAAAATGACTCGATAATAAAGAAATTTTATTTGTAAAAATTTTATGAAAGTAAAGGCTAGAAAGAGATGTCATATGGAAGAAAGCATAAAAAATGAATGAAAATTACTCACATCTCCTCAATTAAGAATTGTTTGTTCTTATCTAATTTTTCGAATTTCGAAGATATTTTTTAGAAAATTGGGAGATTATAATAATTGAATAATAATAATAATAATAATAAACTTGTGTGTCGATTCGATCAACCGAAGTCGTTAGGAGATGGAAAGCAAGTTTTGAATGTAACTATTCAAGAAAGATGAGGTAACCTATGTGAAACAAAGATGGAGATGGGGGAGAGGAGAGGCACCCATCGCATGCAGGAGGGAAAAAATTGAGTGTGAGGAGGCTGATGATGTCGCCTGTTGGAATTCATATGAGGGTGACAAAGAAGACAAGTGGCAATGGTGCATGGAGGAAGATCAACAATGTGAAAGAATGAAAAAACAAAATTGTGTTGAGTGTTGTGCGTGAGGAGAGAAGGTAAGCAAGTAGATCATCTTATGAGTGAAGAAGACAGAACTGTAATCGAGCGAGTGAGGCAAACTTACGTGTGAGATGAACGACATGTACAGTGTCAAGTGCACTATGTGAATGAGACAGAGGAAAAGAGGCAACGTGTGACACCTCGTATGCAGGAAGGAGAGACAAAAAGAAATCGATAAATTAAAATTAGAGTTTATTCTAAATTCAAATAATTTTTTTTAACTCCACAGTCATAACAAAATTTAATATTTAATTTTTTTGAATAATTTCAAAAATCAATAATGAAAGGAAGAACTAAATGACTAGAATGAATCACAATCATTCATCTTGCAAGAAGAAGAGAGAGAAGAATTGAGGTAAGTTCTAATTTGAGTTTTTTTTTTATGTTGACCTATATATTTAAACCCTAGAGTGCTTTTAATTTTAAGAAATATTTTAAGATTTTTATTATAAGAAAATAATATTTTTCGAGAGTTGACCAAAGATTGAGCAAAGAAAAAAATCTACATAAATTATTTGCTAAACTATGCTTAATTTTTTTCGTAGAAAAATTATCAACTTTGTAATAGGATAAATAAAGTAGGAAGATGAGAATGGTGAAATACTTTACAAAAATAATATTGAAATTAGAAATTGAAAATTTAGAAATACAATTGAAAATATTAAAAGATTAAAATATTTATATAAATTTGTCTTTGGATATAATATTTATTTTGAAGTTTAGGCCCTTGTAAAAGTTAAAATGAAGATTATAAAAAAAATATTACTAGAAATTTAATAAAAAAATTTATTTAGAATTTAAAAATTAAAGATATGACTTATGATTACAGGAGTTAAACAATAGAGGATAGTGAGTGAAGGTTAATTGATAATACCACTATTCAATGGTTAAGATGGTAATTATTTTTCTATTTGTACTAAATTATATTCATTTATTTTTGAAATGTAATTCATGTTTTTACTTGATGATATAAACAAATTAAATAGATGTTCAATGTTTTAAATATATTCCATATATTGCATTAGCACTAAAAGTTTAGCAAATATTTTAATGATTGAATAAAATTAAAATCAAATCAAATCAAAGAAATGTACAAAACAATCACAAGGGACACCCACTTATGATATTAGCACGAGATGCTATTATATCTGTGCACGAAAATTTAAAAAAGAAATGGCTTGAAAGAAGAAATGAAAATGTATGTACTTTAATTATTACAATATTTTAAACAATACTTTCAAAATAACTTCTTAAATAAAATTAAATTAAAATTATTAAAAAAATTCTAATTAAATAAAATGCAAATATTTGAAACTTCTTTTTAAAATAAAATTTTAATATTTTATCATTTTTAATAACATACATGTTAGATCATATGCATATAAATTTAGTACATAGTAGAGTTGTAATTATTCACTAAATTATTGTAAGCTTAATATGTCATTTAACTGCTTATTGCGAGAAAAACTTATTTGAGTTAAATGGTTGACAGAAGATAGTGTGTTTATAGAAAAGTATGAAATAATAAAAATAGGTACCATGCAAATACTTTTCGTTGTAAGTTTTTTAATTGATATTAATATTGCAACTGAATGATGTTACTATTTAGTTTGGATATGATGTATTAGAAATTTTGTAGTTTAATGGATTTTTAATTTTTGGATGATTTAAATGTTAAAAAAATAGAACTTTACTACCGGGCCATTCATCCTCGCTTTGAAAATCACAAGCTCCTAATTCGGCTCATGACGGTAAATAAGAATAAACTTCAAAAGAATCATCCACCATAAACCAACTTAGCTGGTTCAAGCATTTCCCGTAGTGATTTGTTATAATCGGTTGTCTAGTTAAATGTGAATGGTTTATTGGTTTATTTGAACAATGTTAATTAATCCTTTCACCAGCAGAACAACGTGAAAACACATTTTACTAAATTTTATTTTAAATGTAGAAAGCCAAAATTGATGTAGGAGGCAGATTCAACCTTAATGCCCAACATGTAGTCATCATCTTAAATAACAGGACTGTACACATGTTATCAGATTTGATTTTAAATTTAGATACCCGAAATGACGAGATGTAGAACGAAAATTTAACTTCAACAACCCAACTAAGTCATTACCCTATTAGGAACAAGTCTGCACAGGAAAGAATGGACAAAATAGTCTGTTTGCAAGAACGGAAAACACATATCATAATTTAGAACAGTATAGAAATTTTCCGTAATGCTTAAACTGTATTTTTCTGATGGCTCAAGCAGTCTTAGAATCAGTGTGAAGAATGAAAAGTTCTGCAACCAAATTATTCTTCATACATTAAGGCCAGGTTTTGTCTTTCCTAAAAGCATTTTTCTGGATTCACATTTTAGGATAAAAGGCAAAATAGAAGGCTATTTATTACAAATCAAGATTTAAACAACAACCATTAAGGTTTTAAGAAATATGCTATCGAAGAGTAACCTAAACATATATGAATAAATGCAAGTATGCACTCGAGGTGAAAAAACATAATTAAAATCATCAAAGGTGACTGGTACCTCTTCTGATCCCTGTAGTCTCTCCATCTCCATTTGGGACAAAATGATCTTCTTCTTCTTTGTAATGCAGGTTTCTATCGATTGCATCAATTGCCTTTCCAGAGCTTTAATATCCGACTCCTCAATCTCCCTGTGAAATCCAAGCATACAAACTCTCACCTAGAGGTAAGGGAAAAGAGGAATATAACCATGCGAACCGAACATTTATGCCACTAAAGAATGAGATGAAATACATGATAAAATAAGCAAATAAAACTGTAGAAAATAAAACAATAGATAAAAACAATTTTTTTCTCTGCTTTCTTTGTACAAAAATAGATATATATCATCTCCAAGATAAATTAAAAAATAGGAAAAAAATAAAAAAAAGGTAAAAATAAGAAAGTGTGGGCAATCATATAGGGAAGTATACAAGCTGCAATCTGAGGGCCATAGAAAAAATAATCTAATGGTAAAAGGCTTTCATCAATGTGTCTTAAACTCTTTGTTATGATTGAAATGAAAGTTAGTCCCACTATAGTGCCATACTGTAGCAAAAATTCAACACTCCCCCACAATCTAGATGGTTGTGATCAACTATTCCAAGTTCGTCTACCAATATTTTCACATGTTGAGCTGCAGAGTCACTTGGTAAATATGTAGGCAGTTGATTCCATAGAGGCATATATGGAGCAAATCCAGCACTTTCCAATTTCTTTCTTTTATGATGTGTCTATCAAGTTCAACATGCTTAGTACAATCATGTTGTATTGAAGTATAAACAACACTAGAGATTGAATTGTATCATAGTATAATGTTGTAAACTCTTTTCGCCTGGCTTTGAAGTCCTTTGATCCAATTTAGATCCATAAAACTTCAAAAATCCCTTAGATAATGACTCTGCGGACAGTTGTAGCACTTCATCACCCCATATAATTTTTTTATTCTCCAAAGTATGAGATTTCTTATTAAAAATATACAGTACACTAAAATGAATCCTATCCACAAGTGATTTAGCTAGTACGCATCTGCATATCCTTCAGTTTGTAGGGCATCATGTTTTTTCTATAGAATACCTTTTTATAGATTTAAAATATCAGATAATGTTAAAGGTGTCTTCAAGATGTGGCTTTTTAAGTTCAAGCATGAAATAAGTTACTAGATTTACACTGAATGTGAAGTTAAAAAAAATATGGGATAAATAAATTAATTTTCCAACTAACATTTGATATTGTCTTATATCTGTATCAGTTCCCTCTTCACCAAATTCCAATATTTATTTGGTTCAATTGAAGTTTCACAAGTCTAACACTCTGTCATCTTAGTTTCTTTTAGCAATGACATAGCATACTTCTCTTGGGGGAAAACTTATCCATATTGATTCATTTATATTCTAAAGAAATATTTGAGTTTTCCTACTCTTTGATTTTGAATTCTTCAGTGAGTATTTTCTTGAGAGATTCATTCTCTAGTTTGTCATCCTCTATAACAATCATATCATCAACATATAAATATTAAGATTTTATCATCAAGAGTATTTTATAAAGAGAGTATAGTATAAGAATTGATTTTTTTTTTCTAACTTTTTCTTTCCTCCCTCGCGATATTCCTTCTTGGTCGTTGCTTTCCAAAATCGCACCTTTCCTTATATTCTTCCCGCTCGCCCCTACTGCCTTTCTGAATATATCGAACCACCGCCTCACTATGTTGTAAGAAAGAGCGAAGGCATCGCACTCACTCCACTTCACCTCCTCCTACAGTGCTATGCCGAAATCTCCTCCAGATCTTCCTCCACCCTCCACTCAATTCCTCCCAAAGACGTCTTCCGAAACCCTTGCGATAAAACCGCCCTCGGAGCTCGCATTAAACGCAACAGCGGGATCGTAGCTTACAAAGACCTCTTCTCCTTCAGTCCGCTCCTACCCGAAACCATTGAGGAAGGTAGCCTTATCTGCTCCGCCTTCCTCCTCACACGCACTTCTCTAAATCCCATAATCCTTATCCTGCGGGATTTAACAAATCTTGGGTTTAAGGCTAACTGAAAGAAAAACAGGATTTAAGAAACTTGTAGGATTTGAGAATGGCATTTTTACTAATTATTAAATTTTATAGTGTCACATATGTAAATCCGCTAAAAATTTTATTCATAAATTATACTTTCTTTCATATCAAAATAAAACCAAAAAAAATAATATTTGATTATATTAATTAAGATTAATTAACTTGATAATTTCCATCTTTTAAGAATATAATAATAATAATTTATTAGATATGCATACATATATTAAATCTTTGTAGGTTTATTAAAATACACCTAATTTATGAAAAAATAAAAATAATTGCTTAATCATTTATGCCTTATTTTTTAAATAGTATAGAATTGCTAGTCGAACCATCAAACTTGTACAAGTATCGCGTTTGTCACCTCGAGATAAGTAATTATTTTTTATTAGAGAGTAAGCATACTCTTCCTAGTTAAAGCCGTTACTTTTTGTCAATTGTAGTAGATTCATAACTATTCTATAAAATTGACAGTCATGCGCTTGTTATTTTAATTTTGAATTTGCCATTAGGGGTGTAAACGAGCCGAACACGAGCGAGCCCAGACCCAGCTTGTGTTCAGCTCATTTATATTTCGAGCTCAACTTGTGTTCAGCTCATTTATATTTCGAGCCCAGACCCAGCTTCGTGTTCGGCTCGTTTGCTTAGCGAGTCGAACACGTGTTGTTCACGAATAAAGAGTCATTTTGACAACCCTAATCGCGTAGTCATAAGAAAATAAGAATTGGGATAAAATTTAAAACATCATTTGAATCTAATTTAATAATTTTTATTTTATTTTCTTCATTAATGTTTTTAATTGATTATAAATTTTTGCAGTCTTGTAGTCAATTAAATTTTTAAAAATACTACTCATCAAAGATACATAGATAATTGATTAGTAGTATTTTGAGCCAAAACGAGCCGACACGAACAAACAAATATTTGTTTGTGTTGTTCGTGTTCGACTCGTTAACTTAGCAAACGAGCCGAACACGAGCTTCTTAACGAGTCGAACACGAGTTGTTCGCGAACAATGAGCCGTTTTGACAGCCCTATTTGCCATAATCATTGATTATTGTTCATGATGAGATTAATATCCATCTTAATTTATTGTGGCAAATTTCATGCATGTTTTAATTAACCCTGTAGTTATGATCTTTTCTTTTTCTACACTTGTATGAAATTGCATCTATCATATCACAACTCTGTGTGAAATTACATATTTCTTATATATTATATTTGCAAAAACAATTTGACATGTTTGTGTGTAATAGTATGTAGGTCGGTAGACTCTTTTTTTATCTTAGCTAGCCGGGAAGACGAGCCCACAGAATGACGAATATAGGAAATCGTCGGATTTTCTTGGGATGGTATTGACCTTCCCGATTTCAGGATGTCTATTAAACCGATTATACAAATAATAACTTGAAACTGAATAATAAGAAACTTGATAAAAATGATTGCATACTTTTATGTATAATATGCATATTTGATATTTACTCCTCTTGTTGTTTTATAGCGTTACATACGCACATAATGATTATCCTTATTTATTGACCATACTACATGCCTCATTCTTCTTACAGTTTACATTTTAATAGATAGTTATTTACTAAGTTTGTTTCTCAAATTCACTCATTGATATTTTGCATAACAGGTTCTATTCAGCCACCAGTAGGATCGTCACCACTAGAGCAGGCTTTTCAGTATTAATTTTCCTGTCTTGATATTTTTTTCATTATTTGTTTTAGTTGTATTTTTCCATTTTGGGTCTCGATACTATTTCATGTTATAATTTCTATTTTGATTCAAGAATTTTTTTGTTTTCAGACCAGTTATATTAGTGAATTTTTCAGTATTAATAAAATATGCAGTCCTTTTTTTATTTGCATGCAAGTCTTTCTTTAAGAATATAAAACATATTCATTTCATTTCATCATGTCTTGCGTTGTCGGGGTGTACCGCCTCTGGACCGAAATGTGACATATAGTCCTTTTAGCTTTATTTATATTCAATTCCTTTTATAGCATACGTAAATATATCAAACCAAGCTCTTGATTATTATTTCAGTAGATACAGAGTCATTTTTAATCTACATACATTATTCTTTTTGAAAGAGCTAATGAATTTTAATGTTGAATCAATATAGATGTCTTCGTTAATGCCCGCATGTAAGAAATCATTTTTATATCATATTATTGTATAAGCCACTTCTGATTTATTATTAGGAATATCAAAATATGATTAGTGTTCATTTATGCGATAGAAACAAAAAAAAATTGATGGTAAATCTTTTATGTTTTAAGTGTCATTTGACAATCAATCTTGGAATGTACCTTCTCAAGCTCTCATCTGATTTTCATTCGATCATAAATATATATTTACATCCTTTTATTTTCTTTACTTTTGGTAATTCAATGATCTCTCATATACGATTTTAGTCAAGCATTCATCTCTTTTCTTATCACATACTTCCAAAGTCTACCTCCATCTCAAAAAGAATTTAAGGAATGAAAATGGGATGATGTTAATGTCGATTAAAAGGGATTTAAAAAATAGAAAAAAAAAGAATGAAAATGCATTAGAAGACACAACATAAATAAGTTGTAGTGGGCTAATCAATATTACCTTACAACGGTTCTGAGTTATGGATTTCTTGGAGATCCGAGCTACACATGTTCTTTCTTCTACAGAGAAGGAGAGATATAAATGGTATAAGGCTTGCATTAAAGATTTTAGGTTACATAAATGTCACGAAAAGAATATTATCATGTATCTTCAAGTTAAAATTTCTCTTCCTGAAGATAAATTTGAGCGACGAAGCTATGAGTTTCATCAAAAGTGACATTCATTAAAACAAAGAACCTTTTGTGAGTAGATGATAAAACTTATTCCCGTGGCAGAATATCCAATAAATGCACACTAGTGAGTATTAGATCAAGTTTCTCTATGTTGTTTATGGATAAAAATATAACAATATGAAAGGACATGTTTTAGTTACCAGGGGAGAAGAAACAAAGAATCGAGGAAGAGGAAGTGAAGAGTCGGGAAATCGAATAGAAGCGAGAAGAAACGAATAGTCGGACAACCAAAGGGAGGGAGAGGAAGCGAGAGAGGTCAAAAGCCTAGGAAGCGAGTTCGCTCTATAAAATGATATGGTCGGGGCGTGATTTATTTAACTGGGAGTCGAACGACACAGCAGGTCGAGCCTAAGTTAAGGTTTTTGCCTAACCGACGAAGAGGAATCTTGAGGAAGTATCGACGTCAAGCTTCGGGGGGTTTGTTGTGAAGGAGAGGTCGTAAGGAGTGAAGTTGATCATTGCACACAAAGAAGAGGCAGGTGTTCTCGGCGTTGATGTCAAGCAGTGGAGGAGTCGGCATTGCAGCGACTCTATAGATGAGCTCTCGTGTGATCCAGAGCAGCTCTCGTACGCAGACAGTCATGTGGAAGAGAAACTCTCATGCAATCCAGAAGGAAGACGCATCGGGTATCGCACACAGAAAAGAGCATGCGTGCTGGAACAAGGTTATTAATGAGGATAAAGGTAAGTTTATTTAGTTATTTAATAAGTAATATATATATTATATATAAGCTTAATATTTAGACATTAAAATTAAGTGCATTTGATTCAAGCACTAAACTAGTCTTAATTCTAATCATATTTTTGTATAAATTAAAAATATTTAATATTAATTACAATAATTAAACTTAAAGTTTAAAATACTGAAATTATAATTAAAATAATGTGATCTAATAGTAATTCATAATTAAATTAAAACACAATTAAGTAAAAATATAATTGAATATTTTATATTTTATATGTGATAATTTGATAGAAGTAATGCAAGTTAAGAGCAAGCAGATCATCTATCATCGAGAAGAGTGCTCAAATCTTTTACTATAGTAATGTTTTATTTTTTCTCGATCAAATGCATTTATTGTTACTGATATAGTACTGCATACTATTGGATTTTGTTCATTTTGTAAGAATGACATGTGTGCTCAATTTTGTTTAAATTATCGTAAATATTGAATCATGTACAAAAAATATTGATTATTATGGAAATAATACTGAAATAATCATTATTAGAAAATGATATAATATGTTTGTATATGTATTTTTGGCTATAATAGAGTCATCTCTTTATGGTACTAAAGGAAGAATGTTAAGATACCCGTGCACGTAAATGAAAATAAATATTGATATTGAAGTAACTTAACTGACATATTTTTAGACGATGCTTCTATGATGGTTATAAAGATACAGAAAGATATTGGTATATTATTGATACAGTAAGATTCATTGATAGGATCTCAAATGTTAATATTGGTTTATTAAAAGTTTAATTCACATGCATTTAGTTTTTTTTTTTTCATTGTATTATTGTAATTTAGAAATATAAGTATTCACTGGCTTATTTAGCTCATTGTTATTTTAAACTATCTTTTCAAGTTAATTAAATAATTAAAAGATGAGCGATAGAAGGGATAATATTTGAAGATGTGGAAACCTGGTAATGAGGTAAACATAAATATAATGCTTTAATTTAATTGATTAGTGGTTCTTTCATTCGTTAAATTGTAAATGAATATAGAAAACTTAATTTTCATCGTCCGATCGTCTGTACCAGCCTTAGTTAAGTCCAAGTCTCGGGTCAGATCGTGAGACAATGCATATAAAAACTTTAGAAGAGGTTGTTGAAAGGTTATTTATATAAAATAACTATCAAATAGTTTAAAGAATTTCTGAAAAAAATTGCATTAGAGAGTATTAAATTAATTAAATAGGTAGCTATTAAAATAGCTTCTCACCAATATTATTTTAATAATTAATTGAGGAGAAGTGTCATAGTCATCTCTAAAATGTGATGATTGTTTTCTGCCAGGGAGTATCAAAGAAGCAAATTTGGCATATAATAATCCTTTTTTTAGAAAAAGTGATAAAGTTTGATTAAAATAATCATGAGCATTATTTCTCTTAAAAAATTTGAGTTGAATTTATTTTTCATCATGACAGTGATTATAGGGAGTATATTGTTGACAATGAATTTTTTATTTAATTAAATATACTCACTTCATTCGAGTGTGCTCATTAGTAAGGGTGCGTTTGGGGTATTTTTAGCTGTGGTTTGGCCCCAAAATGTAGAAACTGCTGTTTGGAAACTGTGGTGCGGTAGTAGGGTCGGATAATCTTATGTAAACGCGTGCCATGGGTTAAACCACACGGCTCGCATTTTGATCACGTGATTTCCTTAGCGTGACCTTAGTTTCGTCCACGTGCCCTCGATTTTCTTCTCTATTGTGTTCGGTGCATCCGTGCCCTAGCTCCATTCTCCTCTTCTAACTCCGGTCGACGGTCTCTGGTAGCACTCTCATCTCCTTCCCCCTCGCTAGTTTCGAGCCCATCTTCTCTTCCGTCCTTTAGTATTTCTTACCCATCCCTGCCTTGTCTTACCTCCTTCTATGAGGTATGTGGTTGATGTTGGGCTACGATTTTTGGCTTTCCCTACAGTAGCTTGGTTTTTACGAATCATTTTATATGCTTATGGTTGTGATTGTCGTTTGTGGCTTGGTGTCGTGCAGTTTATGGGTTAGCTCTGTGATTGCCTCTTGTGGTCTAGTTTTTTGCGGTTCCTATGATGAAATTGATGAAAGCATTTGAGAGAGAAGTTCATGGAAAATTTTGTCGTTTATGACTTGGTTTCTTGCGATTTATGGCTTACATCTATGATTGTCACTTATGGCTTGGTTTTTTGCGGATCCTATAAAAAAATTGATGAAAGCATATGAGAAAAAAATTCATGAAAAGTTTTTACTTTTTTTTGCTTTGTTTTTTTTCGGTTTATGACTTAGTCGAGTGATTGCCTTTTGTCAGTTGATTTTATGGATCCTATGGAGAAATTGATGAAAGCATTTAAGAGAAAAGTTCATGACAAATTTTTACTTTTTGGCCTTTGTTTATTTCGGTTTATGGCTTAGCTCTGTGATCGTCTTTTGTCAGTTGTTTTTGTGAATCCTATGGAAAATTTGATGAAAGCATTTGATAGAAAAGTTCATGAAAAAAAATTCACTTCTGTGTGGCTTGGTTTTTTCGATTTATGGCTTAGCTTTGTCATAACTTTTTATGGGCTGGTTTGACGGATTTTTAAGTATAATTTGATAAAGGAATTTGAGAGAGAAACTAATGAAAAATTTTGTCGTTTGTGGTTTTCTTAGGGCTTCACTCTATGGAATCATTGGAAAAAAGAAGGAAATGGTGATTGTGTGTTGTTGTCATGTGTTGGTTCTATGTGTGTTGGTTCTATGTGTTTTTGGTGACTGTGAACTGGTGGTGGTGGCGGCGTTAGTGTTATGTTGGGTGTTTGTGTGCTGATGTTGGTAATGGTAAGGGGTGGATGTGGTGGTAGTGGTTGTGTGGTGGTGGGGGTAAGTGGGTGGTAGTGGTTGGGTGGTGATGGTTAGGTGGTGGTGGTGTATGTGATGGTAGTGTGGTGATGGTGTGTGGTGTGTGTGGAATTGATTACATTACTGTTTGGTGTGTGTGGAATTGATTACATTACTGTTGTGTGTGTGAGGTGGTAGCAGAGGTGATGCGTATGTGGTGTGTATGTTGTTTATGTGGTTGGGTGGTGGTGGTGTATGTGTTGGTGGTGTGGTGATGGTGTTGGTGTGTGTGATTTGGTGTTTATTTTTTACGGCAAATGTTTATGTTGTTTAGTTTTTTTCATGTTAGTAAACAAAATGGTTAAAGACAAAAAGTTCAGTTCATCTGTAAATGTAGGATAAGAATACCAAAATGATATTTTGTGACATATGCCTCAAGAAGGTCTATAAGAGAAATAGACCAACAACCTCTTTCAACAAGAAAGGACGGCAAAATATCATCCAAAAATTTAAAGAAAGTACAGGTAGACGGTACAATAGGATGTAGCAGAAAAACAAGTGAGCTCGGCTGAAAAATGATTGGAAAATCTGGAAAGAATTAAAGCGAGGAACCACGGACTTAGGTTGGGATCTGATAAAGTGAACAATTGATGCTTCCGAGTAGTGATGGCCTGAGAGACTGACGGTGCAATTTTGAAACGTCCACTGCTGTTGTTTATTTTGTTAATTTTTTTTTTCAAGTCCATTGCTACGTCAATTGAATTTGTAGGTGGTATCAGCCGCTAAAAAATTTAAACACAATGGCATCAATACTAAGTTGGAAGAGAAGTTTTATCGTATGTTTGGTGGTATCGCGGCCACAGACAACTATGCATGTGCCCCCAGCGAGGCGGGGTTTGGTGGCACCCCTGCAAATTTGGTAACTGACCAAACAGGTGATTCTAACGAAGGCCTAAGCTTGAACCTCAACGAGGTCAAATCCACTAGCCGATCAAAGCGGCCAAAGGTTGACAATAATAAAAAAAAGGAGCTCTTTCATTAGAAGTCAGATATCGCAGTTTGTGGGTTCATGCACCAATGATCCTGGCCCATCGCAAGCAATATATGTCTAGCAGGTTATGTGAATTCTTGAGGCAACTCCAGAAATTTACAAGACCATGCCGATGTATTTGCTCTCTACGAAGTTGCTTGAAGATCTTACCTAGAGAGAATTTTTCATAACGTTGGTCGTTGACCGCAAGGTGGATTACCTACATTATTTTCATGGGAACAGTGATGCTTGACGGAGACTTCTTTTCACGATTCTTGTGGGACGTTTCATATTTATTAATTTTTTATTTTCTTTGAACATGCTGCTTTAGACATTTTTCACTAGATGCTTATGATTTTTTGTGCTGCTTTGAGCATTTATTCTATTTTGAAAACGTCACTTTACTTGAGAGTTTTTTATCCTTCGTTACGTATTCTATTTACTTCAGCAATGTTATTTTGATGTTGGTTTTTGTTCATAACGTTATATGATTGTAGCCAATTCATTGATGATTATGTGTTAGCTACTTCGACACCAAAATACATGAATGCTAATGGAAAAAGGTGTAGAATGATAGTTGTAGTTGCAGTGTGATTGATGTATGAGTATTATACCTCATACAAAAAATGCTCTTCATGCATGACATCATCCTATGTTAGCGACAAATGGGTTAGGGAGCTTGCGGGCCAGCCAAAGAGATTTAACAATATTTTATGCATGACACGAGCGATATTCACCAATTTGTTAGAGGAACTTAACAAAAAGCATGGACTTTATGACTCCATCAGAATAATTTCATGAGACGTGTTAGCAATAAACCTCTACATATTATCGTAGAATGAATCAATGCGATGAGCTATGGAATGATTTTAGCACTCTTCTTAAACAATTTACAGATACTTCTCAGCAGGGAGGAATGCACTATTCAGTTTTTTATCACAAGTTATAAAACTACCAGATCCTACATACGAACAGACCCCACAGAGATGTCGCTCGATGTGCAGTATATGTCATACTTTCAGGTAATTTCTCATATTTAGTATATTCAATTTTCATATGAATATAGTAATTACGAAACGCTTCGTTATCTTTCTAGAATTGTAGTGGAGAAATCGATAGAACACACATTGACGCGTGTATTATAAATAATGAGAAGATTGCATTTATCGGTCGTTGTGGTTCACCGACGCAGAATGTCATGGTCGGATGCGACTTCAATATGTGCTTCACTTTTGTCATGGCTGATTGGGAGGGCAGATCACATGAAAGTCAAATTTTCAAATCTGCAACACGGAATAAGAAATACAACTTCCAACATCCACCCCCAAATTCGCTTAAGACTGATCTGGTCCCTTTTTTTTTTACTTGAACACTAATCATTTTATTCACCGAGTAAATATTATTTGGTTGATGTTAGGTATTCATTGCAACGAGGGTATCTAAAGTCATATCCTAATATGATATACCACATATCTGACTTTGAGCAAGTCAGTAATGTCACGCGGGGCAGGAAAGAAATGTTCAACAAAAGTCACTCATACTTACACGATGTCATTGAGAAGACTTTTGGTAATTCAAAGAAGAAATGGGTTATACTTCGCAATATTTCAACTTACCCGTTTCCTAAACAGGTGCAGATTGTGATTGTCGCGATGACTCTCAACAATTATATTCGGCGACATCCTTCCTGAAACGACATCGGGTTCTGTAGAGCAGACGAGGATCATGCATGTCCCTGTTGAGACATATGAGTATCGGCTTGGACAATCTTTGTCACATGCCAAAAATAATGTTCCTGACACATGCACTAAAGATGGAGAAGGTGCAAGCGAGATGGAAAAGTTGAGGGAACGAATTACGGATGTGATAGTTGGAGGGTGATCAGAGGGAATGTTACTTTTTATTTTTGTTAGTTGTAATGGTTGTAGAAGACATTCACTGTTTATTGTTTCGATATTTTATACAGTTTGTGCATAACTATGTTCCTTATGCATTTGATATTTACTGCAGTCATTTTTTAAGCAAGTTGTATAAGTTTTTTTCCTTTTGTATTTTTTTTTTCTTTTTGTGGATTTTGGAGCTCTATGATGAGACGTTTGACCTAATGGGTTCTTCTAAATAGTTTGTATGTCACTATTGGTTGATATCACATGTGAAATTCTATATAAGACAACCAAGCTCCTTTTTTTTTCATGTAATAATTTTTTAGGTTCTTCTGGATAGCATTTTTTGGTAATATATATATATGTGACACAAACGAATTTGGTATAATGTGGGTTAAAGGAAACCAAGAACCCTTTTTTAAAAAGAACTGTTATCTTATGTAATGACATATTCGTTGGTTTACATACGAGTTCTCTGAGACCTCACAACTGCATAAAACTTTAACTATTTACTTCTATTATAAATTTTTACCAACGTAATGTCTAAGAGTTTGTGTTTTTAAGCCTTCAGGAAGTATGAGCTTAAGGATTTCCAGTACCTTCGGAGGATTGTACTGCTACTGTGAACTTCAGTGTTCTCTGCTCACTTCGGGTCAGCCACAAAGCTACGGAAGACAGTTTTATAGGTGCCCACAGAAAATCACAGAAAACTGACTATTTTCGGTGGGCAGATAGGCTGGAATATTCCACCGCCAAGAGTGATCGGGCATGGAAAGTATTCCTGGAGGATGGCTTATCTCGTGACATAAGCGGTCTGTATTTTAAAAAATAATGTTATCATATTATTAATTGTTATTTAAATAGTCATTTTCATAATTTTGGTAATCATGTTACTCACTATTTAATGAGGTGTCTATCTTTACTTTATTTTGTAATGTTCATGTTCTGCACTAAATATTTGCTCTCAAGTATGGAATGTACTGGTATAAACAATTTTGTTACAAACAGCACTATTATACATGAGCAGAATGGTCATTTGTCCAGAAACAGCTACAGCAAAAGCAAACAGTCTAACTTATCCGCAACAGCTTATTATTAAGTTGCAGCCTTAGTGTAGCCTAACCAGTAGCTCTATAGATAATACGGAATTTAGAAGATTCTCAGATATTATAATGAACCAACATAAAAGAGTTAGAGGATTAAGAGTCATTTTTGTAAAGAAAAAAATGATAATGTTTAGCAATTTCTATGTTTCACAATAAAAAAGATTACTAATTATATTTATAAAAAAGAAAAAAAACATGTATTGATACTTTTTAAAAACGGGGTCATAATCTATAACGGTGTGTCCAAATGATGTCAGTAGTATGATAGACAACGAAGCATTGCAGCAGATCTAGGTTCTCAAAGGGTATAACTCATTTCCACATTATGAGATCCTGAAAAAATATAACAATTAGTGAGAAATATGATTGTAGCTATAATAGTCAAGAAATTTGTGAACAGATAAAAAGTGAATCGTAGTGTGTGAAACATGCAATAAGTTACTAAGGACTAAGTTGTGAGATAAATTGAGGTGCCGTCTTGTCTACAACAGTTTTCAAAGGTCCATCTACAACTTTTATTTTCTTATTATGGTGACAGAGTTTGTAAATTTAATAAATATTGCCAAATCAGTGGCTCCTAAATCTAAAATACAAAAAGATGACGAATTATTAAAAACATTAAAAACAAAAGAATAAAAATTTGTACCGTTCTGAGGAAGAGGTGAAGATCCTAATGGCTTTTATAAGAAATTGAGAAAATTTTTAAATTTGTCAATTTCTTCTAAATTAAGCCCTTTTGACTCCATTATGCATGCCTATCTTTTTTTTTCCATCTTTATCTTCTCCATAGCCTTGAGGCTTTATCTGAATCTTCCAACATTTATATTTGAAAGGGTTGATGTAGCTCCAGTTGCAGACAAGAATAGAGAATCATCTTAGATGGTTTGATCACATTAAACATCGACCATCTGATGATCCGATTATAAGAGTAGATATTTTATATTCAACTTATGTTAAGAAAGGCATAGGTAGAACTAAAAGATTTGGGCGTACTATATAAAAAATAATCTTAATCTATTAGAATTAAATGAATACATGACACTCAATATTTTCAAAATCGAGGCACATTTTCATATAATGATTGGAATTTCATCAAAAACTCCAAAGTTAAGATGCTCATGAGGGAGCACTTCTAGGATGGGTGACCTCCTAAGAAGTTACACTAATAGGACAAAATTGTGAGGACATTAGGTCAAATCGGACAATATTTAGATGGATGAGAGTTTGGGTTGTTACAATTGTATTCCAAATCACCTTTGTGGTGGAGAAAAATATAAAAAACCAACTAATCTCTAGTAGTATAGTGTTCCACAAACTAATGATCATGGAATTATTTTCTTCCTGAAATATTAATTGAATAAACCAAAGAACATATAGAGAAGCACGTGGATTGCAACCCAAGGGTTATAGAGAAATTGATACAATTATACATGAACTTGAATTATGTGTCTTAAATTCTTTGCTATGATTAAAAAGTGAGTTTGACCCACTACAATGCGGTACTGTAGCCAAAATTCAACAATAACTATGGTTCAATCTCTACATCAAAAATCATTAATTTATGTGATGCATAACAATTTCCAGTATAGGGTTCCTAACACAACTAATATAACACTATAAACATAGGTCACAAAAGAAATTAGTATTTGCAGATTTCAAATCACTAAATACACTAACCTTTTTTAGTTGCAAACAAAATATATGAGAATTAAACATCAACGATACTGTAAAAATATTAGAAAAGTATGAAAAAAACAAAGAGAGAATTAAACCAAGTAAAATCACAAAGCAAATGAATTTTAAAATCATGATTAATACCTCAATTGTATCAAAGTTAATCTTTAGCAAGTCCAAAAACAAAATATTTAGAACAAAGTCACAAAAGAAAGAATTTAAGAAAATGGAAAAAATTGAAGGGTCGCACTCATAAAAGATCGCAATCCCAAAAATTAAGTAGTCTCAACGTATATCACACCTGAAAGAATTATGCATCCAACCTCAACACTAAATAGAAATAATCGTGTGTTCCAATTTCTAGTGGGCCTGAACAAGGATCTCAACGAAGTCCGCGGCCGTATACTTGGCGTGATCCTCTTCCTTCAACTAGGGCAACATTCACCGAGGTCCGCTACCAAGTAAGTGTCGGCGCTTAAAAGGGGGAAAGGTTTCATGTTTGGGGGTCGCCCGTAAGAAGCTGTCGGTCGCCGGAATCGAAATCCCGTCGCCCGCTTCGGAAGGACTTTTTAATTTACGTATATATATATAATTTTAGAAAAATATGAAATCAAACTGACCTCATATTTTCCATAGTTTAAATGAAAGAGCATTCAACCTCAAATCTTGTATCTACCCCGAGGGATGAACACAAGACTTGAGGGTGAGGCTCGATCGAATAAACTAAGAAAGATATGACATCCGTTTGGGTCTGCGAAACCGTTTTATTTGCCGACAAGTTCCCCTATTTAATACAAATAATTAAATAGGGTTTATTTTAAGCTGGGTTCGGAAAA
>NW_018164596.1:84075-106044 GCF_001263595.1 Phalaenopsis equestris | reverse complement strand
ACTTATGCCTCGTACATAAGCATCGAAAACCGAACCAAGAAGCAAGGAAATAAAAGAACAAAAATGGGGTGAGAGAGAGGAGACACTGATCCATCTAAAACAACGAAAAAGAAGACTGGATCAGCTCTCAAAAGACTCCTATCGGAAAGACCTGGAAAAGTAGGGCCCGGGGTCTTTCCTGACAAACATAAAACATCCATTCGCGTTGATTCTCCAAACCCCAATGACGTGGGACTAATCAAATCGACCAAATACTCTTCCAAAATGAGATTTAAAATTTTCCAAACTTTGAAAGGAAAATAAACGCGGGGAGAACATCGTCAATATTTCCAAATTCGTATTAAATTCGAAATTCTTCCAACTCAATCCATAATTCCATATATTGAGTAAGCACAGAAATCTTCCTACCAAACCACATAAATGGAATTATGGATTAAGACATTATTAAAATTATAGACGGCTCCTATAATTCCATTGCGAGTAAATGGTCGATTGTACTAACAAGTTAGTACAGGCTGACTCTAGAATCCGTGTTACATGAACATTTGCCTTAAGTGTAAGTTCTTATCGGTCAGTAAGTTGAAATATGACATTGATTGTGTTGCTTATTTTTCTCCTGATGTTTGTGTCTTTCAGAATTGTCATTCGGGGATGATGCTTGGAACTGCTAAGCGGGTAGTCGAGCTATACTTCTTCCACAAAAATGACATTGATGACACGTACACGCAAACTCATAATTGTAGTATTCTCTCTCTACTACTTGTCCCATTATACTTTTACATTTTAGCTTGGGTCATCTCAGTTTTCACTATTTAAAATAATTGCACCCTCTGATCTTTATTGATAAAAATTCATCTACTCTTAAATATGAAATTTTTCATTTAGTTAAATAGCATCGTGTACCATATCCACCCCACCATTACACTCATTCCTCAACATTTTTATTGATTCATAGTGATTTATAAGAACCTCTCGAATTGTCAGCTACACCAATAAACAGCAGTTTCTTAGTCTAATTAATAATCACACTCGGATGACTTGAGTCTATATATTAAAGGATAAATCTAAAGTTGCAATCACTTTCAAAAATTTCTACTCCTTCATTTTGACTCAATTCAAAGCCTCCCATTCAAGTCCTTCGAACCGACGATGGTCGTGAGTACTTTAACTCTATTTTGAAAAAATTCTTGGTGAATAAGAGCATCCTCCATCATAGCTCCTGTACGAATACCCTCAACAAAATGGGGTAGTCGAGCGAGAAAATCAACTCCTTCTCGAAGTGGCTTGTTCTATTACGTTTCAAACTAATATTCGCAACCTATGTCAAAAACATAGGAATCGGGTGGTTTGTAGGTAAAAATTGAAGTTTGGGTTGTTGACATGTTATACATAAGAATTGGGTGATAGGTATATAAAGGCCCCTTATTTTAAATGTTTCATTACTCAAGTGATTATTAAAAAATCAAAATATCAATATAGAATAATGATTTGTTTCAATCTCCATTTACTTCTAATCAACCAAAATAAATTCATTTGAAATATTTCATGTACTCTTCCAAATCCTATTGCAAAAGCATATGAAGGAAAAAACACACACACACACTAAGTAACAAAGCTACACAAGGTTGTGGATATTACTTTTTTTTATAGTTTAGACAATTTCTTTTTGTTTTTTGTCATAGAAATTGTAACAAAGTGGCCCATTTTTGTGTGAGGCATGCTTTAGAAAGGTCTTTCTTATGGGAGGTTCATACTTCTGACCCTGATTTTTTTAGCGTGATTGAGGAAGATGTCAATCACGCTGATTCTTTTGGGTAGTTTTTCTAGCTCTCCTTTGTAGTTTCGCCTTTTATTTTTATTGCAAATAGCACCTTCAAGGAAGAGAATCTGGAAAAAAAATTAGCCATAAGCAAGTGAATAATGCGATCCATAGAAGAACAGAGATAAGGGTGAAGGACACATTGTCATTAAATTTATACACTTGCTTTTATCCGTGATAACATTTGCAATGACAATTCATTTGTATGAATAACATTAATAACTTGCTATGCTTCCTATATCAAAATGAAAGCTACATAAAGACATTAAAGGGATAATTACATGCATAGCACTTGAAATATTTCTATTTACAAAACTAGCATCAAGTTTTTTTTTTTTTTTTTTGAACTATTGGATTAATGCATTTATGAGATCAAACCATTGCGAATTTGATATAAATGAAAAATATGGGTTTTGGTTTTATCGTAGATTTTGATATTTGAGAAGAATGTCAAATAAGGATGAAAGAGGGTGCTAGATTTTTAACTAGCAATGTTTCAAGTGCAATGATGTAATTGCTCCTACATTAAACATACAAACTTATACCGCCAAATCATTCCGGTCATACCAGCCTTGCATGTAAAACTGTAATGAACTGATAACCATACCCAACACAAGGCAACCATCCCCAAAAGCATGGCCCATTGAGCCTATTAACCAGAATGCTGGCTTGGAAGGGGATAATAATTTCAGTGGTATACGAGTAATTAGGAAGATTATAAGTGGGATAGGTAACATGGAAAATTCAAAAAATCAGCTCAATGAAATTCTTCGCAATTCCATAACATTGAGACTATATTTGGTGATAATTTTAATTTTGTTAAACCCTGTTGGTTATCATATGCATGTCCCATCCAAAACCAAGACTGACGAGCAAAAATAGTTCCATTGATTACATTTATGAAGTAATATATTTATGGCTACAAATGAAAGGCACCTGATGAACAGGGACAAATAACTGTAAGGCAGGTTGACAGCTCCAAACCCAGATAGCACGGCCATTACAGTTACGCCTATTACTCCAATTCTACTAACTAACTGAGGCATTGTGAAGAATCCTGAAACAAAACGTACGTCAAAGTTACAAGAATCGTGAGGATTTAACTGATACAGAGTTCAGAAAAAAAACAATATAAAAACAGAACAAATCACACAAATCATTTAGGTCATTTTAGTGTACATAGGATAAAAAATAGCAAGAAAATGTAAGTTCACCATTCACTAGTCATGCAAAAGAAATACATTAATATCAGAGATAGCTCATAGAAGGTAACAGATATGCAAAGTAGTCATTCCGGAATAATTTTCACTAGTGTAATGATACAAATGTTGACTTGTTGCTAGATTTTTGTGAGAACAAAACAAGACTATTGGAAAAAAAAAATATTTTTTCACAAATTACTAGGAAAACAAAATATGGTGGCACAATAATAACATGACCACCATGGGGCCCAAAATGATTGGTTAAATCACCATAAATTAAGAGGCTAGACAACTCATATGTGACCATCACCAGCAACCTTGAATATACAACACCGCCCAAGACCAAAAATGTTAAACCCTAAAAGTAAAACAACAACAACAACAAGCCTTTGTCCCACTAAGTGGGGTCAACCACAAGAATCTTTTTTCTCCAATGAGTCTTATTGAGTGTCATATTTTCATTTAATTCTAATAAATTAAGATTATTTTTTATACAACATGCACAAATCTTTTTAGGCCTGCCTCTACCTTTCTTAACATAAGTCAAATTTAAAACATCTATTCTCCTAACTAGGATCAGGTGGTTGATGTTTAGCATAGTCATACCATCTAAGACGACTCTCTCTATTTTTGTCTATCATTGGAGCTACTACAACCCTTTCCCAGATATATTTGTTTCGCAATTTGTACCCTCAAGTAAAAACTCTAAATACAAAATTGTAGCTTAGTTTTTATTTTTATTTTTTTCATGAAATCAACAAGATCAATTGTTGTAAGGGGGGTAGAGATTTCTATGCATATTATACAGCATCAATAGCTTATTTTTATAGGAAATCTTGTAGTGCTCCAGTCGTGTCCTGGGAATAAAAACTCCTGACAAAGATAAAGAAAAATACAGGAAGCTGGAAAATAGATGGTTAGAAAACATGTAAGACTAAAAAGGTAATTAGCACATTGTCAAATACCTTATGAAAGGACAACAGAGAGAGAGTGCAGAGATTTCTCCAAGAAGTAGATGCTCAGCCGAGTCAAATAATATGAATGGAGTTGTAGTAGCAAGAAGACAAGGTCTTTATATGTATACCTCTAGAGTTGGAGATGTAAATATGCTTCAAGAAAAATAAGAGCAGGTGGAGTTGATGTTCCAAAAGGAGGTGGAGAAAAGTAAGGAGAGAACTCAAAAATATAGCATCCACTGAAATATATAACAAGTTGGGTAGTTTGGACATAGGATTGACAACATTCAAAGAATGAGAGCCTGTAACAGTATACTAAATAGTACAAGAAGAGTTTTTCGCCAATTAGAAAGGAATTTACAATACAGACAAAACTAAAATCTTCAAGTGTGGCAAGAAAATGGGCCTTTCCCAAGATAGAGAATGGAGAAGCAGGTAATATACCAATGGTGAAACATGACATGATTAATAAGGCAGCATGCAGTAAAAATTGCCTCCAGAAATGAACATGAAACATTCATATGGAACATCAAGAATTGGGCAAAGTCAAAAAAAAATAATGCTTGCATTTAATAGCATCATTCTGTTAAAATATAAAAATACACGAATTTTATTAAATAAGCTTCATATTGACATGGAGACGAGTTAAATTAAAACAACATAAACTCTAAAGCATTATTAATACAAAAAATTTTAACCATAATAGAAAAATAAATATTTTTTCTATAAAAAGATGTGGAATGTAAACAAGACTTCGAACTTATACATGAGAAAATATATCCATGTGGCTCCGAAGTGATTATGTCATGACACGGTCTAATAGCTTGAAATTAACCAAATCAGGAACAGCAGTCGGAGAGTATAACCTTTACACAACTATCCACATAATTATAGAATCTTCCAATTTATAAAAGGGCCACTAAAATACGCAAAGTGCAATAAGCATCCAGAAACAACAACATAATCTGAAAATTACATCTCAAACCAGTACTGAACAGCATATCAATATCTGAAGAAAACAATAAAAAAAAAAACTACAAACACAACATAACTAGTACCTATCAAATATAGTCCTGTAAACCAAATACCTCCAACCAAACATATCAACTAAAGTTTTTCTTCTCCTGAAAGAAAACAATAATTTCAACTATAAGTTTGACTTCACAACAACAACAACAACAACAACAAAGCCTTAATCCCACTACGTGGGGTCGGCTACATGAATCCTTTTTCTCCATTGCGTCCTATTTAGTGTCATATTTTCATTTAGTTCTAGTAAATTAAGATCATTTTTAATACAATAAGCCCAAGTCTTCCTAGGTCTACCTCTGCCTTTCTTAACACAAGTCGAATTTAAAACATCTACTCTCCTAATCGGATCATCTAATGGTCGACGTTTAATATGACCAAACCATCTAAGACGACTTTCTCTAATTTTGTCTGTCACAGGAGCTACACCAACCCTATCACGAATATATTCATTCCGCATTTTGTCTCTAAGAGTAAAGCCACTCATCCACCTAATCATTCTCATCTCGGAAACATTTAACTTATTATTCCATTTCCATGAGCACAATAAATAAATTGCTTAGAAAAAATATGTAGGAAGTAATTATAATAAAAAATTATTTATCATTCTTGTTTGGTTTAATATGTATCTCCGTGTTCTCTATCATAATTAGTGTTCTCTATCATAATTATATAAATCTTAAAAAGTTATTTTTAAAATTTATTTGACAAGTATTATTATTATTTTGTTTTTGGGATAATTGCATAATGATCGACGAAAAATCATGCTTCCAATGTCGGATTCTTCGACAATTGTAATTCTTTGGTTTTGGCGGTTAATAGTTTTTTGTTTGGACGTTACTGTTAGCATATAAACACCCAAAATATAATTATCAAACCGTAACACTTTTATTAACTTATAAATCTCTATATTACAAATCTCACTCCAACTAATAAAAAAAGAAGGAAGAAATAAGCCAAAAATTAGGTATTTCATTCAACATATGTGTTTTAAATAGCGTTTACAATATTTAAGAAAATAAACCCAACAAAACCCTCTTATTACACAACTTTCAACACTCTCCCTCAAGATGGGAAAAAGATATTCACTAAGCCCATCTTGCCACAAAATATAGCTAACTTCACTGCACTAAGTACTTTAGCGAGGCAGTCTGCCACCTGCTCTCTAGTAGCTACATGACTTTGTTTCAACACTCTATTATTCAGCTTCTCCTTGATGAAGAATATACTAACCTCCACATGTTTAGTTTTATTGTGTTGCACCGGGTAGTTAGCAATGTTGATTGCCAACTTATTGTCACACCACAACTTCGTTTGAGTTCCATGATCAACTTTGAGTTCAACTAACAAGGCTTTCAACCACATTATCTCCACAAATCCTAATGTCATGGCTATGTATTCTATTTCTATTGTTGATCTTGATACAACTGGCAATTTCTTGCTCTTCCGTGAGACCAAGTTATCATCTACAAACATGTAGTATCCTGATATAGACCATCTGTCATTGACACAACTTGCTCAGTCCGAATCACAAAAGCCCTCAATATCTACTTGCCCATTCTTTCTGGATATCAACCATTTATCTGGTGCACTCTTCAGATATCACAAAATCTGATATGTTGCATCCATATGACCCTTCTTTGGATACTGCATGTAGTGGCTCACCACACTTACTACAAAAGAAATATCAGATCGAGTGTGACACAAATAAATTAGGCAGCTCACTAGCTTCTGATACCTCCCATGTTCAATTGATTCACCTACCTCTATACTGACCTTGACATTCCGATCAATTAGAGAGATGACAGGTTTACACTCTCGCATACATGTCTTCGTGAGAATATCCAATACGTACTTTCTCTAGGATAGAACCATCCCCTCAGGTCCATGAGCTACTTTAATCCCAAGAAAGTATCTGAGTTATCTCAAATCCTCTACCTAACATGTCTTCCCATTCTTCCCTCTAGTTGGGCAGTCTTTGCCTCATCATCACCAATGACAATTATTTCATCCATATACACAACAAAATGATAGTGTTCCCTTCATGTTGTCGAAAGAATACCTTGCGGAATGCATTGATACCGATATCTCATGCCAACTATTATAATTCTAAACTTGTCAAACAAGGCATAAGAAGAATACTTCATGCCATCATTGACTTCATGTCCCTACACACCTTGCCCACTGTCTAGGATGTACTGAATTCTGCTGGTATCTCCATATATACCTTTCTATTCATAATCACAAAAGTATCAAAAGCATTCTTTATATCCAGTTAGTGGAGTCTCCATCCACCATTCACTGTTAGAGAAGCCAGTGTGATCATCGTGCTCATCTTTGCTGTTGGTGGAAAAGTTCCATCGTAGTCAATGTCATGTGTCTAAATGTAACCTTTTTCCACTGCTCATGCTTTGTGTCTCTCTGTATTCCATTCTGGAGTTTGCTTTACCATGACTATTCACTTGCATCTATTGTCTTCTTCTCTGCTGGTAGTGGTACAATCTCACATGTTCAATTTTTATCAAGAGCTTCAAGCTCTTAATGCATCGCCACTTTCAACTTAGGATCCTCTTTAGCAACGTCCCAACAGTTAGGTATAGAGATATAGTCCAAAGATGCAATGAATGCTCCAAGCAAATGCAATGAATACACACCACAAACATTTCCCTTCCTCCTTTACACTCGATTTCGATATATGTCATATATTCGTGCGGCGGAAGGACTGCAAGAGGTGCTGCGACGGAGACCTAGAAATGAAGCTGTGGAGGCATTCTGGACAGATGGTTGTGGCAGGCCGGACAGACCGGGGGAACCTAAATTATCAATCTCCTTAGCCTTTTCTCCCACCCACTTAGTTTCTTGAATACATAAGATATTAATTTTCCTATGAATCATAATATCAACTAATTCCATTAATTTACCATTGAGAGTGCCTATATTCCAAGATCCTATCCTAATATTAGTTTCATTAGTTTCATGGACTAACTTCTTTACCCGCATTCGCCCGTAATGTGGGAACCCTTGCTTATTTAACACTACACCCGGGCGCCGGTGTAGCGGCCCTTGCACACTTTTCACTGTATTCAGGCTATACAGCGCGTCGCTTCTAGGGGACGCCCTAGCACTTACACAATGATCAAAAGGATTCATGTCATGATTTTTTCGACAAGTTTTACGCTGGCTGTCGACTACCTAACGCAACCCTCCACTTTTCTCATCCGGGCTTGGGACCGGCAACGGCAGTGTTTATAAGTTTGACTTCACGAGTAATTAAAATTTTATTATGCATTAAATTATGATATTTATGTTATGCATAAATGACGACAAGAAAACGATGCTTATTAATTTATAAAACCTTAAACTTTCACATTAATTTTATTCTTTCCCGTTTCACTTTAAGCATTTACCATTTTAATATTCTTAATAGTCATGACAGGATTACCGTCTTATGCAAAGGTATCATACAAATATACTCAAAGGTATTCTCCAAATGTGCTCGTAGGTACCCTCAAAAAACAATGTACCCGAAAATACCGTCAATTTGCACCCAAAGGTACACCTTTACCATTTCCTTTAATATGCACGGCATCCCCTGTTAGTATCATCTGGGGACAATCTTATATAACTTAAAATTTATATTTCATTTTATATCAATTTAAAACCTATAAAAATATATATTCATATGTCTATTATTTTTCTCCCATTTATAATACCATTTCAGATATTCAAAATGTTAGACATAAATGAAATATTTGTTCTAAACCATTTAATAAAGCAATTATTCATTTACTGATGTATTAATTTAATATATAAAAGAAAATAATCACTCATTTTTCTTTACAAGAGACTTTTGAAATACTTCTCCACTAACTTCTTTGGCCAACCACCTATATTAATTAAATGTGCAAATTATTATAATAATCTCATCTAAAGAAAGCTTAAATATACATATCAGCATATCATTAAATTGACACATAATAATCAGTATATTATTCTTTATCTTAAAAGGTCTGGTTTGTTCTTTCAGAAGGCTCCTTTTTTCTCCCCTTAATTTCAAAACAATAACTCACGAACGTCAAGTACTTCCTAATTCAAGTAAACTTTATTTTAACATTACTTAGCTTCCTCAAGTCTGCCCTACCCAAACTCACATTCGATGTTTCTCCTCCCTTAGCTTTGGCTCGGCCCTTCCACCTCTCAATCTAAACTTGACACAGAGCAGCTCATGTCATCTTTCCTTCTTCTAGCATGTGAGCACCGCCAGAAGCTAAACTAGCCTTCCTCTTCTCCATCGGTCGCAGCTCGAGAAAACTCAACAGAGCAGTGCACGCAAGGTTCGAATCTTCTTCCTCCTCTTCCTTTGTGCACACCTGGTTTGAATCCTTTGGTCTCAGCGAACTCAACCTCACATAGAGGCTTCGGCTCCCGATTCTATCCGGAGTCATGCACACAACTCCTTCCTCCTCTTCGTCTGCACACACGAAGACTAGCAAAGCCGTTCGACTAGGGCACGAAGTTTTCCTTCTCCTTCAACTTCTTCTTCCCTCTTTGATTCTTCTCTCGCTCTCTCTCACTCTCAATCTTTGTTTGCTCTGTGATGGTTAGGAGTGAACAACGATCGAGAGATGCCCTCCCCCTCTCGATTTTACTTAACGAATCATCCTAACATCTCGAATTCATTATTATTAGTATTATTATTCTTTTATCCTTTTATTTAAAATTCAGTTATTACAGATTATTAGCAAAAAAAAAATAAAAAATCTAAACCCTATGAGAATGACTTGGACCAATAATATTAGAGGAACTAACTCCAAAAAAACCACTAGAACTCATCATAGAAGAAAGAAAATACCTAATGAAGTTTATCTAACTTAGAGGCATCATATTCAAATTTGGATAAAAAGAAGATTGAAGGACCTCATATGTCAAGCCATAAATTCCATATACTTCAACCCTCTACCAGACATCTTACTCACTCTGAGATCCATATAAAACATCTAGAAGGAGCAAGCCTTCCAAGGCATAGGAAAGGTAGAAACAATAGCAAAAGTGAAAGCTAGTGCAAATAAAAGTCGAGGAAGGGGGAAATTATCATTTACTTATCATGTGTGAAAAAATAATAGAATCTAAATCCAACGTGTACAAGAAGACAAAGCTATAACAAACCCAAAAGAGGAAATGGCATGGGAGGCTGCTAAAACTGTTAAAAAATGTTGAACAATGCAAGCATAATTATACTAAGAAAGAGTGGCAGAGGAAAGCAGAGATCTATAAAAATGTTGAACAATGTGATCATAAATTTTTTGAGAAACTGACAAACCGTGAAGAGATGATAGAAGTGGAAGTCTCGATAGTAAACATAGAGAAGCCAAAGGCATGCAAGGTAGTAGAGGTATAACTGAATTTAGCCCAATAATGTTCAGAAGGATGATTGGCATGGGCACAATACTAGCGAGTAAAAATATTGGTCTCCCACAACCGCAAACATTGTCAAATCAATCACTATGGAAACAACCACCAAGATCTCTCATAGTAAAAGCATATTAAATAAAAATCAAAGAATAAAAAATCAAAAGCTTAGCAACCTAAAGAACTTAGAGGAAATTAGTTGCAATGTTGGGAATTATGGAATTAACTATGAGAAAAAGGTCAAAATAATCCTTAGGCGACTTATGCGGGATCATTTTAGTCTCAGCTATCTATTGTATTCAATTTAGTCTCCTCCAAATATTGGATTACTTCAAATCAAATTTCAAGAGACAATGGACTATTCTAGATAAGATTTGATAAATCATAGGATTAAATTGGGAAAAAAATTTGCGTACATAAGACGTACGCAGAGTTGCGTACGTATGTAACCTGCAAACAGGTTACAGGGAGGATATTCGGAGGTTATAACCGCGTTATAGCCTCTGTAAACTCCCTGTAACCTACCTATATATGAAAACAGAAGCGCGGAACTTACTAAAAGATACAGGTAGGTTACAGGGAGGTTACAGGAGCTATAACGCGGTTATAACCTCCAAATATCCTCCCTGTAACCTATTTTCAGGTTACAGACGTACGCAGCTCTGCGTACGTCTTATGTGCGCAATTTTTTTCCTTAAATTGGACGCATTAATAGCTAGGATTAAAATGGCTTCATTTAAATAATCTTGGAATTGGTTTGACCTTTTTCTTAATTTGCCAAAATTTTGGGTTGTGGATGTTTGAGGGATAAGATTTAGAGACAAATTAGAAAAAAAAAATTCTCGTTTTGTTTCTAATAGACTATCAAATCGAACAAATTTGAACAGCGAGCTTATAATATTCCTGGATGGTCATAATGATGAAGAGAAATATCAAAATAGAAGTAATATAATGGGAGATACATTTTGTTAAAAATAATTGGAACAAAGAAAGATTGCATCTTCATGTTAACCTTTAAAACATGGCGATTCAAACAATTGAAGGATCAAAAATATTGAGTAACCAGGTAAAACTAATGAATTCAAATGTTTACCATTATGGTAGTTTAACAATTCCATCGTGATCTAGAGGATATATATAAAAGTGATGGAGTTTATCATTAGAATAGAAAAGAAAGCATAAGCCCTCAGTCATAAGAGATAATTGGAACCATTGTATTTTATTATGGTATTTATTGGACTGAGAGTGGAAGAAAATAACAGATTAAGCATTGAGGAAGAATCATAGCCTGGGTATTAGGCAAAGGGTAACATCAACTAAAATGGATGGGTAAAAGGGTGTGGTGTACACATGCAGTGATATGTGAGGGTTGAGCAAGAAAACAATATGCAACGCAAGCCAGCACAATAAGGTGCCACACATCTGTGTTGGCTGCGTACAGAAGGCAGGCGCAAATGGTAGGGTTACGAGTGGGCGCACTTGGTGTGGTCATATGAGATAGTCAAATGTCATTGAATATGGAGCTAGCATAAGGAGAAAAATTTCAAGAGAGATTAGTCACAAGCATGAGAGATCACAAGCAAGTGGGTGGATCAAGATCACAACAGAGCATTTGAGACCGACCAAGTATTTAAGATCCCAACAAACAATGAGATCGTGAGCGGGCTAAGTGGAAAGCAACAACTAAAATAGGTTTTCCTACACTAACAAAAACAATCTAAATCAAAAAATTAAAGCAGTATTTAAAAGTTCAATGCAATAGAAAACAATGATTAGCCTCAAAAATATAAAATGCCAATTAAAGCATCCACCAAAAACATTGTAAATTTGATAATCATAAGAAAGGTGGATACAACTATATTTGAGCATAAAATTATAAAGATCAATGCTTAAAATTATATAAACCCACCTTTCTCAGGAGAAGGCATAGGAAAGTGAATTCCCATGCGCCAAAAAGCATAAAGGAAAGCTAGTAAGAATATAACTGCCCCAAATGCAACTCGTTCTTTCCTCAATCCTATCATAGAAAAGAAAACTATGTCAATTATTTATATGAATGTATGTGTATATAGAGACACGCACACACATACCATCAAATATGAAGTATAACAAAATACAATGATATGGAAGATAAATTTGCATGTTTTCCATATATTTTCCATATAACCATTTTTTTATGTATATTCTAATAATAAAAAATAGGGGCAATATTTAGTGTAGACACGTGGTTATTAACAAAAGTCGCACAAAAGCTCCTTTGCTTACAGTTTAAACACCCGAGCACAACAAACCCCAACAACAACAATAAGAAGCTTTTATGCCACTAATGGGGGTCAGCTACATCAATCATTTTTCTCCATCGTGTCCTACTGAGTGTCAATTTTTCATTTAATTCTAATAAATTAAGATCATTTTTTACCCTTCTTTTCTTTCATTAAAGTGTCAATTAATTGGCTGTGACATGTGGTAGTTCATTGAGGGGATGTTTGTTAGTTTTGTAACTAATTAATGCATAACAATAGAAAACTAAACGTTGCATCTTATATTATACATTCTCAATCATGGAAATAAATATATGAAGGAAATCAATCAAACTCTAATTGAACTATATTAATGGATTCATATAAACCAAGAAATGGCAATTAAAGTTCACAAACTTAAAGCTTCAAAAAGTAGCTCCTCCATCCTGCTTTTAACCTGTTCAAACATTGCAATACATAAATTTATAATGAAATTACTTTCCCAACGATAGAACGCACCCACCACTCAAAAGAAGGTGGCCATGGAGACATGATCAATTGCATCCATTGTAGCTTGGGGTTATAGGTTTGAGTCATAGAAAGACTCTTTGCAATGAGAGGTAAGGTTGTATGCATTAGCCCCTTGGCGAACCCTGTACTTGGTTAAGAGCTCGCACATACGCCTTGTTTATATGGTTTTGACTCGATCAATGTTTAAATAACATATGGAAGATTGGGGAAAAAAATGCTCTAGATCTCCTAGCCCTTTGAAAACTTGATTAGCCATTTATTATATCATGCTTTTGCATAACCAGATATTTGAAGCAATAACAAGTGAATCACACTCATCATCTATATATTGCCAGCCTTCTTGTGCTGAAATTTCTTGTTAAAAGTGCATGTCTCAAGTTTAAACATTGCATCAATCAAAAGTTTACATCACTTATTTAACTTGTAGACGATTTCATGAGCTGTCTTTGCAAGCTTGGTTGTGACAGCTAAAATTTATTCACTCTAAGTTCAACTGTCATAGTCACACTAAGATAATGTTTATAGTAGAACGAGAGATGCAGCGCTTAACAAAATAAATGAAGATTAAAGATTAAAGAAGCCAACCCCAAATAAGTAGAAAAATTCTACTGGTTGATTATGAAGATAATGATGATGCATAAAGAGATAGGCAAGTCAAGTAACATCAATAACATTAAATTAAAATTGAAAGGATAGCAGTAAGAAAATAAATAAGAATAACAGGAGCAATAGCAGCAGCAGGTGATAAGGGAAACTTAAAACTTACCACTATTTCTCAGCATTAGATAGCAATGATAATATGGTAGCACAAAAACCAGCAATAGAATCAAACAAAATAGGTCAATCTTCCAATTTATCCACCTCGCACTGCAAACAAAGTAACCAACTCATTACTGATGTTTCTGGTAAGAAGAAGTAATAATTGCATGAATATACACAAATTTGGAAAAAAAAATGGATTCAGATTCCCTCAAATTACCCTAATAATGGCATAGGTGCAATTAACCCGTTTCAACTATCCAATCTGTCACAATCCGGCTCGAAGTTTAGAATTTTAATAGCGGAAATAGACAGTCGGACTATTGAGATACACAATAGTAATATATAAATAACAATCCACAGTAACATACAACCATTAATGAGCCACTAACAACAAAATATGTAATACAACATCCAAACCAAATACACAAAAAATCAAGTATATTATAATAATAATACAGAAAGAGCACAAACATAGAAACAATGTTGTCCGATACTTTTTTTCATTTAAACTTCTTTTTCTATAAACATACTATCATATGTATGTCATTTTAATTCAAAAAAGTTTTTATTTAAATTCTATTTTATTCAAATCCTTAAATAATTAGAACGTTTATGTTATTTTTTAATGCATTTTCATCTAAGAATAAATCTCAAAAGCACCACCTAACATTTGGTAGCAATTATGATACAACCATTTCTATTTTCATATATATGTATAATAACATCCCCAACTAGTACCATAAGGAAGCGACGATTGATTAAATTAAACATTTAATTCATTTAATTTTCATTTTCTTTAAATTATTGAGAATATATATTAGTCTTTTCATAGTACAAGAAATCTATATACATTATTAAAGATATGTTACATTATTCAAGTGACTGTGTTGAAATCAAATAGTCAATTAAAATATCAATGCCTGAAATGATTTGGAAATTTTAAATATGATTTTAATTAAATTAAAACATGCATTTTATATATACAATAACTGCATTTGGTACGAGCATAATTATAAATACTCATCTTTACCTTCATATTGTGATATTGCCGCTTAATCTATAGCATTCACTTCCTCTAGTATAGTGTCTTATTCATTAGTTAATCATTTGGCACAACCTCCAATTCATTCATTTTTTGATTGCCTCTATTAGAGAGAAATGTAATTATTTTTAAGTAGTAATAAAATATAATTTAATTGTTTTATCATTTGAATCACATACATATTTGAGCACATGCATAAGAATTCAGTACATAGAAAATTTATAATTATTCATTAAGTTATTGTTTAACTTAATATGTTGTTAAACTGCTTGTTTCAAGAAAAAAATTCTTTGAATTAAAATAAAAAATAAGAGAGTATATTAATTTAAAAAAGTGATTAATTGAAAACAAGTATCAGATAGCATTATTTCTATGTTAATTTCTTGTTTTTAATAGTACTGCTACACTGGATATTCTTATGTGTTTGATTTGGATGATGTTTTACATATTTTATGGTTAAGTAGCTCTTTAATGGTTGGTTGTTATTGTGTATTGTCATGTATGTTAGTAATGTGTATCTCTACAATCCAATCATCTGTTCCCACTATCTGCAGAATTAATTCAATATTTTTTTCAAAGAGAATTTATGGTTTTGGCGAAATCCTACAGCTTAAAATTAACTGGACAACAGAGATGGGATTTATTCCATGGGGCAATTCCGAAGATAACTAACAAGCAAATGCCTAATGCTAGTTTAAGAAACCTTGACAATCGAGAAAAAAATTAAAATTCCTAGTAATGTCCAAAGCTACAAAGAAGTGCAATGAGAAGGAATGGGTACGACATTGTTGTTTGAATTGATTGGAGTGATCAATATCAATACATCTTTAGCAATACATCCACCAAATCCCAACCGACAAAAAACTGAAAGCGTATGTGAATCAATCAAATCAAGCAACAATTGCCAGCTCCTTTCAATAAATCTATGCACTGGTCAGGCAGTGATTTCATGGGGCAAACATTTGATACCCTTAGAAGACTTTCATACTATCAAATCTAAAAGATAAATACCTCACTGCAAACAAACCACAACCAAGCATAGTGAAAAGAAATGTACGTTACACAGCAGTCTGAATTCATTACATTCATTAATCCTCGGCACATCACTAGCAAAAAGAGCAACAGATTTCAACTGAGCCAATAGAACAAGAAAATACATTAAATTAAGCCAATATTGCTGCTATAACTCAACACCAAGATTTCTACGACTTAAATCCTCAAGAACCCGCCAAGCCTTTGGTCCTAGAAGTCTTGCAGACTACTAGGCCCTAAAGCAGGACGACAAATTATGCCCAAAGCTACAACGAAGGACATTAACAAGCAATGAATGTGGCATTGATGTATAAATTAATTACAGAGAACATCCTCAATACGTCACTAGCAAAAGCGCACAAGTTCTCAACCAGCAGGACACTGAAACGTGAGACAATCCACAATTCAACCAAAATTCCCCCCAAAACCTTAACCCTCAAGCGCATGGAATGTGAAACCATTACTCAAAAGCAAAATGGACAAGGGAACGTGCTTACTCTTTGGATAGAACCGGGAGGATCTCAAATAGGACGAGCTGGAAAAGGTTGCAGGAGAATGCAAAGACAAGGCTGAAGAGTATCTGGACGAGTGCACGCTTCTCCTCGTACTCTTTATAGAGACGGCGGTTCAGGAACCAGAGCCCAGCCCAGCCAAGAAGGCATAGTGATCCAATCACCACCGCGCCTTCGTAGATCTTCCATCCCCAGCCCATAGCCACAGCTGCTGCCTTCTCTCGTTCGTTTTTCTTCGCGATGCTTTTCTCGTTCCAACTGGGTCAAATGGATCAACGAATCTGAACTCGCCGGAATCTCCCTAGCCACTTCGCCGCCATCGAATTTGTTCCATTTTTTCAAGCAAGGGCAAAAGGTAGCCGCTCTACTTCCCGACCTGAGCAAGAGCACTATGCCGCGGATCCTTTTGCAATTCGCGGCAACATGGGATTCGAGTCGTCTTCTTTAATGGTTGGGTCTGAAGAAAATTGTTAGGACTTGTAAATTCAGCAGTTGGATGTTATATTTGTATCTAAAAAATATGATTAGAATTTCATTTCAATCTAAAATATTCCACCTCAAAAAAATTGGTTCTGATTGCATATGATCTCCTTGAGTATTAGAAAATTCTCGACAATATAAAAAACTTAAGCTTAGCTCAATATATATATTTTAGCACACATATATAGAGATGCAAGATAAAATAAACTCTGAAAATAACAAACAAAGAATTTGGCCCAATCAAAATAATTTACTTGGAAATTTAAAGTATAGATTTCTACAATTTCTCAGAATTGTGGAAGATGAGATTAGAAAAACTAACTACAACAGTCATAATGGGGCGTATGAACTAGTTGACAATTTGTTTGGCAGTTGTGTCGTAAGTATGCTCATGTCCCAGATTCGAGGCTCGCCTCAAATAACAAATTATCAGTCAAGTGGACTGCCATCTTTCAAAAAAATAAAAATCATAACTGGACTACAATAGCAATATGTGTTGCTGCAACAGTTATAGTTTGTGACTACAGTAATCATAGTTGGGTGCAACAACTGTTGGTGATGGTCGGCAACGACTGGTGATCGTTCACATGCACTTTTCTTCATGAGTTATATGTTAGTCATAAGCATGCTCTCTCTTCTTTTCACCCTTCATGTGAAGAATGAGATATGTTTATAGTTTTTTTTTAGATGAGCATTTTGGTAAAATTAGCCAACCTCTGAAAAAATCTATCGAGCGACATGTTGAATCCTTTAATCATGGGCCTTCTGTTTAACATTTAAGTGTCTTGATGATTTTGAGCTAATTTGATTTCTCCATTAAAGTGTTCAATTTAAAAATTGTTTGGCCCTACAATTAATGCACCAAAAGCCTATAGTTTGATTTACAAGCACAGGTTTTTAGGAAATATTTTGGCAAGGGCTTACCTAACTGCATCGATCCCTTTCTTTAGTACATGTTATACTAGAAGGTAAAACCAAGCGACAAGATGAACAACAATGACGATGATGATAATGAGATGACATTAGAGGAGCATTTGGCTCCACATATTTTTCTTTGTTTTGCTATATTTATTTCCCTAATTATGTACTCCCTTGATCAGGGATTGTATTTTCTTTTTGGCAAACTCGAGTATAAACCTTTTTTCTTATTTTACTGAAAATGTTTAGTATTGTGGCATGGGTATGAGCAAACTGAATGTTTGAACTATTCCAAGTAATATGTGAATGTGGTTGAATATTTTTGAATGATATGAAAAATGTCAAATTTTAACCTAGCGACACAATGCTAGTATCTAGCTCATAGATGTCACTGTTATAGAGTTGTGACTTTGCCTTGTAGCATTGCATCCTAGAAGAACTTGAGAGTTGGGCCTCTCAAGATTTAATTCCAGAGTCATGGTGCCACATTTTGGCACCGTAATGCCCTTTGTCGATGCCTTGGCATATCAGCCCTTCACTGAGGAGTTGAGATTACCCCCTAATTGACCCTCTGAGATCAATCGATAGCACTGTAGCACCAAGGTTCAGCATTACAGCGCTATCAAATATGATTGTCAGTAGAGTTGACACGTGGTAGGCCATGGTGCTACATGTCAGCATCGAGACACGATACATAGCACCTGCACCCCAAGTCAACTTTTTGGGGGTATTTTGGGAATTTGATGATTTTTTTGGATTTTGTTCAATTTAGGTAGTGGTGAGTGGTTTGAGATGATTTTTGGGCAAATTTGGGTATTTTGGGTAATTTTGGGATTTTTGGCAAAAATTAGGATTTTATGGGTGTTTTCGTAATTTGGTGATTTTGGGTTAGAATGGACAAGTAAGCCATGAAACCATGTCAAACTAATAGGAGCCATGTGAAGATAGGAGCCATGTGAAGACTCATGTGAAGACTCATTTTGGATGCTCACTATGTTGGTTCTAACCCTCTTAGCCAAAGAATAGGGGTATAGGTTCATTCATATGAGCTCTCCAAAAGGAGTCAGGTGACCAACTTAAGGGATCACAGGGCCTGGGGTAAGTGAAAAAGTGTAGTGTAGTGAAAAAGTGTAGTGTGTTAGTTAGCCCCACCAAAACCAGATCACCCAGGGTTAGTCCTAAGTTCTGCCCATCCTATAGGGGACACCCCTTGAGCTCCTCCATATTGACCCCACCTACTAAGTGCTAGAGGTTAGGACCAACATGTGGAACTTCAAGTTGAGTAAAGAAGAGTTTGAAATTTCTAATAGTGAGGGTTCCTTTTCTAGTCTTCTAGGAATGGTCAATAGGAAATTCTTATGGCTAAACCTAAGCTACTAAAAAGGAAAAACTAGATCTCAGCAAAAAATGAGGTCAACATATATAATTTACATAAATTAACACAATATATTTACCTTTAATTAAATATAGAAATTTACAAGATAATTCAAGACATCATGATATTTTTTCTAGACTTCTCTGACCATAGGAAACCTACTATAATTATTCCTATAATTTTCCAAATGATCCTTTACTTTATATAATTAAAATAAGCCAAAATGATCACCTTAGCTTGGAAATTAAGGTTAGAAGCATAGAGATGTCCTCTAACCTTGGAAAAGTCAGAGGACATAGTCTCTGTAATGAGAAACAAACCCTCCAAATTTCAAGTCATGGTGAACAAAGTTTGATCATAATAAATTAAAATACTTCATAGGGTATTTAATTCATTAAAAAACAAGGAATAAGAAAATAATTTTTATTTTCAATCCACATTATTCTCCTCTGTTCAATAATAAGATGGTTGTGGTAGCTTCGGTTGAGTCCAATGAACCTTCGGATGAAGTCTCAAGCCCTGGTGAATTGTCTATATATGATTTTGATCAAGGTGGATTTCATGTGTGGTCTAGAGTTATTCTAGAGGCTGTTTCAGATGAGGCTTTGATGAGGAATCAACTCCTCTTACTTTAGGGATGATGTGTGCACAATTAATTTGAGTTTGGTGGACTTTGGAGAGATGTCATGGTCTGAGCTGAAAGTTTGAGCTCAAAATTGGGCTCTCATAGTGGGAATCAAAGGGGAAAGATTGTTGGATTAAGTTTAGGGATGCTTGGAGAGTCTCTTGTGAGATTTCAACAGAGTTTCCCCAAGAATTTGGAACTTGACCGACTTTTTGTAAATCGACAAATACAACAACGCCCAAAAACTTGATCGCGACTTTATATATGTGTTTAATTTCATAAAGATGTATAAATATAATATTCAATAATGTTAAAGTCAAATTTGTCAACGCAAGTATATGTATCGCTCAAGTAATATAGGGCTCTAATGGAGTCCTAGATATCGATCCCACAGGGAGAAGTTAGAACTACGAACTAAGATTTTATAAAAAGCAATACTTCAATTACAACAACGAAGTTCAATTTGCTTATCTGTCGATAATAGGCAATTGAGATAAATATGTAATTTTATCTATAAAATAACTAAATATGCTAATGAAGGTAAAATTGTGATATTCAATATATAAGAAAACATCATTCTCCTTGACAAGAAATTATAGTGAAATGGATAAAGTGAATTAGTTCAAATTATAATGTGTCAAATAGGAGCATGCCTATTCTTTACCCTTTGGTCCAGGCATAAAGAACATTGACTAATCCTATGCTTGGTTACAGATTCTGCGGCTAGGCTGGGAGGATACCGGCTCTCACTTCGGAGCTCCCACGTTCAAATCAATTGGCCAGATTGAAAGTAAATTAAGATCAAAGTGAAAAGATCATCATAATTTCTTAAATATTTTCATGGATTTACCAATTTAAATCATCATTTCACAAATCTCTAGACAAGGAGAAAGACAGAGAAAACTACTCAGATCTCATGGGGAAAATGCAAATCTCATGGGGTTGGGTGGCAACTGCGTGCGAAGGAGACAACGACTGCTGGCTGGCAGCAGCCGATTCAAAGTCATACAAATTTAAATTCAGCCAAAATAAATTATGGGGGATCCTCTAATTTCTCCCCAAGAAAACTCTTTGAAGTTCCTCTGAATCTCTTCCTTTCTTTACAACATCTATAATACAGCACACAGAACTCCTCTTCGAAATAACAAGGAGGAAGAAATTTCTCACTTTCCCTCCACTCTTACAATCTCTCAAAGAATTCCTCACAATTTTCACACTCTAATGGAACCTTTCTAACCTCCAGGAACTCTAGAGCTCTCTCCACCTCCTCTAGACTCTCCTATTTTCGGCCAAAATCTTCCCTTGAATGATGTGAATGAGTTTTCCCAAGAGTTGCTTAAGCACCCTCCAAAATCCAGCCTTATCCAATGCACAAGTACACATAACCGTCGATCTCGTCGTCGGTGGCCTTGATGGTGCCGTCGGCAGGCTTCTGGAGAATTTCGTCTTGCAGCCTCGGGAAAAGCTCACCATCGGCAGCGTCGATGGCGTCGTCAGCGCCTTAGTTAAAATCTCCACATTTTGGTCATTTTCGCTCCAAATTCGCTTCTTTTTGCATCTTTTTGCTCCATTGACCCTAATTTATCATTCCTGCAACAAAACATAAAAAATATCTTTCTTTAAAGTGCAATATCATCAAAAAGAGTATAAAATAGGTATGAAAATCTCAACATATTTTCCTTTGGTCAAAATCCCCCAAACTTAACTATTACTTGTCCTCAAGTAATTTTAGTACTATATAAAACTTATGATCTATTGTAATAAAGTTTTAATTCAGAAATACTATAAGTTTGATTTAAATAAATATTATAGTGAGATTTTCAGAAAAAAATCTAAGTAATTGAATTAACTCTGCAGCCACAAGATTATCTAGTCATCAAGTTTAAGAGTTCTAGTTTTCTATTCATTTCAAGAATGAATATATGTTGTAATATCAAGTCACTTACAATATTCAAATGAACTTCATGAGAACACTATTAGTAAAAGATGCTAATCCATAAATATAAGTTCAGGAATGTATTTAGGTTTTCCCTTTAG
>NW_018164596.1:79669-80330 GCF_001263595.1 Phalaenopsis equestris | reverse complement strand
TAGTAAATTTCATTCATCTGGTTCCTTGTCGGGACGAAATTTGAATAGTGGCAGACATGAATGTTCTCTATCATATATAATTCGTTGATCCGTGCAGGAGTAAAAGTGATCCACCTACCTCGCACATAAACAACTCCCTGGTTGATTCCATGCAAATTTGCATAAAATTCTTTCACTACAGAAACAACCACAACGGCGGTAGTGTAGCACAACACTTCCCATCTTCGCCGCATAGTCATCTCTTCAATTGGTGTCGTAGGATTGTTCAGTCCTCGATTTATGAATCCTCGTTCCTTGATCAATCTTTTCTTTGTCAGTAGTTTGTTGAAGATCCGCTGCACTTCCCCACTAATAAACTTTCGCCGATTAAAAACTTGCATTTTGGGATTATCAGGGGAATTGGATGTCATAGGAATGAAATTGGTGGAGTTTCACTTCATTTTTTGGGGGAAAATATGAATAGGAATCAAATTTGGGAGTTTAAAAAGGTAACTCCCGCCCAAAAACCGTAAAAAACCGCCACTTGAACACAAGAAATCGTCATCTCGCCGGTCTCGCTGTCCGCTGTCGGCGGGGTCGATGGCACCGTCGGCGCGCCTCTGTGTTAATTTTGTCTGGACTCTCGGGACAAACACGCCATCGGCGGGGCGGAGCGGGGCCA
>NW_018164596.1:75245-78200 GCF_001263595.1 Phalaenopsis equestris | reverse complement strand
CAATTAATATATATAAGTTCCCAAATGAAGGAATAAATGGTCCCATAAAATTTAATCCCCAAACATCAAAGATCTCAACTTCCAATATGAAATTTAGAGGCATTTCATTTTTTCTAGATATATTGTCTACTCGTTGACATCGATCACAAGTTTTTATATATCTATAAACATCTCTAAATATAGTAGGCCAATAAAATCCAGCTTGTAAAATTTTATAAGCAGTTTTATCAATCCCAAAATGTCCTCCAAATTCAGAATCATGACATTTTTGAAGGATTAACTCAGTTTCTTCATAAGGTACATATCTTCTCATAATCAGATCCTTACATTATTTATATAAATAAGACTCATCCCAAAAATATGCTTTCTCATCATGAATAAATTTTCTTTGTTGTTGTGGTGTCAGCATAGGTGACAAAATATCATTACTAATATAGTTAACAATATCGACATATCATGGTATTTTCCACTCATTAATATTATAAAGTTGTTCATCAGGAAAACTGTCTGTAATTTCATTGTCGGTGTCATATAATTCATGATTCTCTAATCTCAACAAATGATCAGCAATTTGATTATCAGTTCCATTTTTTATCAATAACCACAAAATCAAATTCTTGCATCAATAGTATCCATCTAATCAACCTTGGTTTGACATCCTTCTTTTGCATCAGATACTTAATAGCTGAGTGATCAGTGTGCACAACACATTTAGCTCCAATTAAATAAGATCTAAATTTATCCAAAGCATACACAATGGCCAGTAACTCTTTTTTAGTAACAATATAATTAATTTGTGCATCGTTAAGAGTTTTACTAGCGTAATATATCGCCTTAAAAATCTTTTCATACCTTTGTCCAAGGACAGCTCTAATAACATAATCACTAGCATCACACATCAGTTGAAATGGTTTCTCCCAGTTAGGTGAAACTATAATAGGGGCTGTGATTAATTTTTCTTTTAATAACTCAAAGGCATTTAAACAACTTTCAGTAAATTCAAATTTCTTGTCCTTTTCTAAAAGTTGGCATAGAGGTTTAGTAACTTTTGAGAAATCTTTAATAAAACGCCTGTAAAAACCAACATGTCCAAGAAAACTCATAACTTCTCTTACGTTAGTAGGAGGTGTTAGTTTAGATGTATAACTTGGATTTTTGCAGAGTCAGTTTCCATACCATCTTCTGAAATTTTATACCCTAACACAATTCCTCTTACAACCATAAATTGACATTTTTCCAAATTTAGAACTAAATTAGTTCTTTCGCATAACTCCAAAACTTTTTCAAAATAATTTAAGCATGCGTCAAATGATGTTCCAAATACAGAGAAATCATCCATAAATACTTCCAATCCATCATCAATTAACTTACTAAATATAGACATTATACATCTCTGGAATGTTGTAGGCGCATTACATAGTCCGAAAAACATCCTTCGAAAAGCAAAAGTTCCAAAAGGACTAGTAAATGTTGTCTTCTCTTGATCCTCAAGAGCAATAGAAATTTGATGGTAACTGATATATCCATATAAAAAATAAAAATATTTGTACCCAGCAAGTCTATCTATTATTTGGTCTAAAAATGGTAGAGGAAAGTGATCTTTCCTGGTGACAGTGTTCAATTTTCTATAATCAATGCAAATACACCACCCAGTAACTTGTCTGCTAGGTATTAATTTATTATTTTCTTTTGTTTCAACAGTCACTCCTCCTTTCTTAGAAACACAATGAATTGGACTTACCCACGCACTATCTGAAATAACATATATAATTCTAGTGTCTAACCATTTCAAAATTTCCTTCTTTACTACTTCTTTCATCATTGGGTTTAATCTCCTTAGTGGATCCACTCTTGGTTTATATTGTTCATCTAATATAATTCTGTGCATATAGATCGAATGACTCATTCCTTTAATATCTGCTAAGGTCTAACCAAAAGCTTTCTTATATCTTTTCAATGTATCTAACAGTCTTTGCTCTTACAAAATCATTTAATTCTGAAGATATAATAACAGGTAATATAGAGAGTCTCCCAAAAACACATACTTCAAGTGGTTAGGTAATGTTTTTAACTCAAGTTCAGGTGGTTTTATAATGGACAAAAATAGATTCTTATCAGCATTTTCTGTGATATCCAATATCTCAAATCTTTCTTGAACATAATCTAATTCTTCATTTTCTAATTTGTCCAGAATAATTTCATCATGCTCTTCAATTTGTTCTTCAAAATGCTCTTCTTTTTCAAAATGTTTTTTATCTTCAAAATGTTCGTTCAGTATGCTCAATAAATTTCATGTGAAAACATTCATTATCTCTCTCAACAACAGTATATTTCATAGATTTTGCAATGTTAAAATTCACTTCTTGATCGTTATATCATGGATAAATAGTCCCACATCGGCTAGGTGTAAGGCCAAAAAACAGTATTCAAGTCCTGGGCAGCCCACCACCCATAAGGGCTCTTTTGGGAGGTGATAGTTAACTCTCATAATTAATTCTCCTTTTTGAACATCTATCATAGCTTTTTCAGTAGCTAAAAATGGTCTCCATAAATGATATATATTTCTTTATCTTCCTCCATATCTAAAACAATGAAATCCACAAAAAATATAAATTTATCAACTTTTATTAGCACATCTTCTATAATTCCCTTAGGATATGTAACTGATCGATCTGATAATTGAAGAGTTACAGAAGTAGGTGAGACTTCTCCTAATCCTAGTCTTTTGAAAATTGATAGAGGCATAAGATTAATGCTGGCTCCCAAATCACATAAAGCTCTTCCATAAATTTTTTCACCGATAGCACGCGGCACAGTGAAACTACCACGATTATTTAATTTTTCAGGAAGCTTTTTCTGAATAATTGCACTACACTCTTCGCTAAGTGCAACAGTTTCGTTATCCGTGATTTCTCTTTTCTTGTTCAGAATATCTTTCATAAATTTCACATAATT
>NW_018164596.1:74305-75215 GCF_001263595.1 Phalaenopsis equestris | reverse complement strand
GCTTTAAAGCTTCTACGAAGGGAATGTTTACTTCAAGTTTTATTAAGGTATCCTTTTAGTGTTCTTGAGGTGTTATTGAAACATTATTATGATTTTATATTATTATACGATTATTGAGGAAACGGTGGTGGAGGTTTTTCCAGGTTTTTCCACTGTAACTTTCATTGGTGTAAATGGATACTCTAAGTATGGGTACTCATGATCCTTTTCTTTTTAAGTATCCACTTTCTCTTTTTCAGTTTTTATTTCTTTTTGCACACTTGTCTCTAATTCCTTTCGTAATTGTATCGCTTTGATTTGTTCTTTTCCTTGATCTTTAGGATTTGGTTCCACAGTACTCGGAAAAGTTCCTAATGTTCTGTTACTAAGCGTAGTAGCGATATGCCCTAATTGGTTTTCAATATTCTTAATAGCACCTCCTTGATTTTATAATTGATTTCCTTGAATTTGTAATTGATTTCCTTGATTCTGCAACTGTTGACCCATGTTTAATATCACTTAGACAACTACTTCTCCTTAATTTGAGTGTTACTATTAAATCTTGGAGGATAAGAAGGTCTATAGTTTATATTTCCTTGGTTGGATGAATTTCCTAATGGGTTGTTTGCCCATTATTGATTTGTAGAAGAATTGTTATTCTAATTAAAATTTGTATGATTCTTCCAACCTGGATTATAATAATTTGAAAAAGGGTTGTTAGGTCTATTAATAGCGTTTAAAGTCTCATATGAAGGTTGAACATCCACAAATTGCTCAGATGAATTCTCTTCCATCATAGGAGGTGTTGGAGAATAATTCATCCCATAATAATATAATTTCTTTGATATTGCAGCAATCTGCGAAGCTAACATAGATATTGCATCAGAATCATGGATACTAGCTACTCTTTTAGGATTTACCCTTTCAGAGG
>NW_018164596.1:67116-74122 GCF_001263595.1 Phalaenopsis equestris | reverse complement strand
TCTCCCAAGCTTCATATATTGACTCTCCATCAATCTGACATAACGATGTTATGTCATTTCTTAGTTTAGCAGTTTTGGATAGAGGGAAATATTTGGATAGAAATTTCTGTGACAGTTCTCCCCAAGTTCTAATAGATCCAGGTGCTAATGAGTTTAACCACATCTTAGCCTTATCCCTCAGTGAAAAAGGAAAAAGTATAAGTCTAACAACACCGTTTGAGACTCTGTCATATTTAAAAGTAGCACATAGTTCTAAAAAACTAGCGAGGTGTAAATTAGGATCTTCATTTGGTGTACCCTGAATTGATTGTTTTGTACTATTTGGATAAAAGCAGGTTTAAGCTCAAATGAATTAGCAACTACATCAGGATTTTGGATAGATAAGTGAATTTCATCTGCTGTAGGATTTGTATAATCTCTTAGGGGTCTAGGTTGGTGTTCATTTTCTATTCATTGATTGTTCAATTTTTTTTCCATTGTATCACAATTTCTAGGTTCTCTTCTTTATCTTCTAATCTTTCTAACAGTGCGTTCTAATTCTGAATCGTAAGGTATAAGATTTCCAGGTCTAAATTTATGCATACAATTTGAAATTAGTACATTGTAATGTAATTAACTAAATATAAAATTAAGTTACAATTTAAGTAAAAACTTTCTAATAATTCTAATTTGTCCGTTACTCTTATACTCCCCGACAACGGTGCAAAAAACCAAAAGACTTGACCGACTTTTTGTAAATTGACAAATATAAGAATTTGATGGCGCTATTAGAAGATTTAAATTCCAGCAACAACACCCAAAAACTTGACTGCGACTTTATATATGTGTTTGATTTGATAAAGATGTGTAAATATAATATTCAATAATGTTAAAGTCGAATTTGTCAACGCAAGCATACGTATCACTCAAGTAATATAGGGCTCTAATGAAGTCCTAGATATCGATCCCACAGGGAGAAGTTAGAACTACGGACTAAGATTTTATAAAAAGCAATACTTCAATTACAACAACGAAGTTCAATTTGCTTATCTGTACTAATAAATTGAAATAAATACGTAATTTTAATAACTCTTAAACAACTAATTATACTAATGAGATTTTTAATGTGATATTGAATATATAAGAAAGCATCCTTCTCTTTGTCAAGAAATTATAGTGAATGGATAAAGTGAATCAATTCAGTTTGTATTGTGCCAAATAGGAGCACACCTATTCTTTACCCTTTGGTCCAGGCATAAAGAACAATGAATAATCCTACGCTTGTTTATTGATTCTGCAGCTAGGTTGGGAGGATACCGGCTCTCAGTTCGGAGTTCCCACGTTCCCTTCGCCTGAGGACTAACATCTACACTACAGCACCCAAACGATAGGACTAAATTGGGGATTTTAGTCTGTCACTCTAAAATCTCCAATTCTATGCCTGTTAAAATCAATTGACCAGATTGAAAGTAAATTAAGATCGAAGTGAAAAGATCATCACAATTTCTTAAGCATTTTCATGGCTTTACCAATTCAAATCATCATTTCACAAATCTCGAGATAAGGATAAAGACAGAGAAAACTACTCAGATCTCATGGGGAAAATGCAACAAAACTCAGAATTCATATATAAATTCAAAGTCATACAAACTACAACTAATAAATAAATTTATCTGTAATTTCTCCCCAAGAAAACTCCTCGAAGTTCCTCTGAATCTCTTCTTTTCTTTACAGCACACAAAACTCCTCTTCGAAATAGCAAGGAGGAAGAAATCTCTTACTTTCTCTCTACTCTTACAATCTCTGGAAGAATTCCTCACAATTTTCACACTCTAATGGAACCTTTCTAACCTTCAGGAACTCTAGAGCTCTCTCCACCTCCTCTAGACTCTCCTATTTTCGGACAAAATCTTCCCTTTAATGATGTGGATGAGTTTTCCCAAGAGTTGCTTAAGCACCGCTCCAAAATCTGGTCTTATCCAATGCACAAGTATACATAACCGTCGATCTCTCCGGCAGGCTTCTGGAGAATTTTGTCCTGTAGCCTTGGGAAAAGCTTGCGTCGGCAGCGTCGATGGCGCCGTTGGTGCCCTAGTTCAAATCTCCACATTTTGGTCATTTTCGCTCCAAATTCGCTACATTTTGCATCTTTTTGCTCCATTGACCATAATTTATCATTCCTGCAACAAAACATCAAAAATACCTTTCTTTAAAGTGCAATATCATCAAAAATAGTATAAAATAGGTATGAAAATCTCAACATATTTTTCTTTGGTCATAACTCTTCTCTCTTTGGCCATGGAGGGGCTGATTAAATAGAGGAGTTCGGGCTGGTCACCAGGACTAATTGATGGGTGCAAAATGGTGCTTAGGTGGAGGGCTGAGGAGCTCTAAGGAGCTATTAGGATGAGTTGGCCTCTAGAGTTGAAATTGAGTTTGATTTAGGGGTGCTGGCTGTCGGTTTTAGAGTTTTCTAGCCACTAGGTCTGTTGACAGGGCCAGGGGTGGTGGCCAAGTGGTCAGGTGAGCCAGGCAGAGGGTTAATTATGGTTAACCCTTAATGACAAGTGCTGATGGGGGAGATATTTTGGTTAAGGCCCAAAAATGAGATATGATCACATAAATTAGGGGACCCTTGGTCCATAGCTCACTTGAGTGGTTTAAGTAGATTTAGCCTGGTCAATTGAGTGTGTTTAGTGGTTGTGGTGACATTAATTTGGTGACTTTAGCATGACTACGTCAATTTTGGTGCATGGGTTAAATTTGGGTCAAAATGACTAAAATTTGAGTTTGGGTTAGGCTATCTATGATGTTAAGCTTAATTGTATATTTAATTGTCATATTGATTTTAGAAAAGATTTGAAGTGATTATGAGCTGATTTGGAGGTTCAATTTGAAGGAATTTGGGCATTTGATCAATTTGGAGATGTCTGGTTAAACTTGGGTTTAGGTTAGGCTTGAGTTGGGCTAAGTCCAAATTAAGGGTTCAAAATGGTCTAGGGGGATGTTATGAAGAGTTCTCAACATTAATTGGGTGTCAGTTTTAGGTATTGGGCATTCAATTTGGTGACATTTGGAGAAATAACTAAATTGGGAAATTTAGGGATTTTGAATGTGGGTTGAAATTGAGGTTTGACCAAGGCCAATTGAAGATCCAATTTGATGTGTAGAATTTTTAGAAAGAATTTAGGATTCAAATTGGAGCAATTGAGGGGATCATATGGTTCAATTAGGTAAGATTAAGTCATAGGGCCAAAATTGGGGATTTTGCTTTGGATCAAAATTGAGCTCAATGCATGGGTCAATTAGGCTTGGATTTGGTTTGGATTGATCATATGAAATATTAATTTGAGTTTAAGATTGAAATTGATGGGAATTAGGGCCAAATTGAAGGACATTTGAGGTGAATTTGAGGAAATTGGATTTGAGGTGAATTTGAGAGGTGAATTTGAGGAAATTGGGTCTTTAAAAGCAATTTGGGGGTTTTGGTCAAAATGGTAAAATTGGCCAAATTGGGTTCAATTGAAAGGTCCAAATTGGTTTTGAAGATATTTGAAGCGATTTTGGATGTTTTGTGAAAGTTTGGGGAGCCAAGGGTATTTTTGTAAGTTTGGCAAATTTGATGGTATTTTGGTAATTTATGCAATTTTGGTAATTTCAAATGGTTTGAAATGATTTTTGAACAAATTTGGGTATCTTGAGTGAAATTGAGAATTTTGGTCAAATTTAGGGTTTCAAGGGTATTTAGGTAGTTTGGGTGGATTTGGGGCAAGAGGTCAAGTTGGATTTTTTTGGTAGAATTGGGGTGCCAACCACTATGTATGAACCATGGACCAATGAAATCCACATTTGGTTCCTCTATGTATTGGTCTTAGCTAAACCCTAGCCTAGGGCTAGTGAGTTTAGGGGAGCATCTATATGAGTCTCCCAAAAGATCAAAGGATCAAAGTCAACAATTAAGGTTTAAGGCTGTAAGTGAATATAGAAGGTAGTGAGTGTAAGTGAGTAAACTAGCTCCAGACCAACACCTAGGGTCAGTCATAAGGTCAAGCAATCCTATGGGGACTCTCCTTGAGATTCTCCATACTGACCCCCACCTATTAAGTGCTAAAGGTTAGGATCAATATATGGAACTTCAAGTTGAGGAAGGAAGAGTTTATTCTAATTAATGGTGAGGGTTCATTTTCTAATTTTCTAGGAATAGTCAACATGAAAGTCCTATGACTTGACCTTAGACTACCAAAGAAGCAACACTAAACCTCAACCAAAAGTGAGATCAACAAAATATTTATAACACTTGGGTGATCTTTTAATATTTTTTTCATCAGAAAAGTTTATCGGAGCTCAATATCTTATCCTTTTGTATTTTCCTCTTGTGCTTCTTTTACTGGTGAGTGGTTCTTCATTTTATTTTGGTTTTTATTTTTTTGTTGTTGTGATCTTGATTTTGTTTGGTATTGTTTATTGATGTCTATTTATTTTGATCTACTTTTGCTTCAACTTCCTTGAATTTGGTTTGGTTGTTGTTTTCTTTTAGCACACCTCATCTTAGTTGTTATAACATCTAACATGGAAGCTTTAGGAATCCCTTTCGGTGTTGTTTGGTGAAGTTAGATTTCACAGATCTATCTTTTTTTTGCTGTGGAGCTGTATTGAGCTGTTTTCTAGTGTGAATTATGGTGTTGATTTTGGATTTGAGTTGGTGTCGATCGATATTGACTGCCTGTACTCGAATTGGAGACTTTTGAATATAAATATGCTATCAGATCAACTATATGATATCTCTCTACTCATTCTACTCAATGGAATTGTTTTGGTGTCGTTGTTCTTTTGAATGTGCTATTATGTCTCTCTTTAGGGTTTTGGATTCTCTGATTTACTGATTTATTGCATTTGCTTTTGGATTTGTGACTTCATATTTCATTTTTCTTAGTCACTTTTATTTGCTTTTGTATCTGGTTGCTTTGTAGGGTTTGTCGTTTTACTTTTTTGTGTGGAGATTATTTTTATGAGTTATCGATTGTATTTTTTTTTGGTAAAAAAAAAAAGAAAAGAGAGAAAAAAAGAGTGCTTGATTTAGGTTTTACATAGATAAGAGCCAATTCTTATATATTTAAATATCTCATCAAAAAATTATTTTTACATTTATACCACTTAATTATTTGTATCACATAAGTTTAATTACATATATGCAAATTATTACATCCGGGCTCCGGACGTAGAGACATGTCCGGAGTCCAATGAATCACCTCCATGTGGAGCTGACAAAAAAAAACTCGTTTTCTTGTGATCCGGCCCGGTAACACTGGAGAATGTTCATCCCGTGTTATTCCACGTTATTCACGTGTTATTGTGATAGTATTAATGTGTTATTGTGTTATTATAACACCGAAAATATTCTTAGAACACAATAATATATGAATACTACCACAATAACAACTGAATAATGCAGAATAATATAGGGAAATATTCTCTTATGCTACAACAAATTTTTTTTTTAATTTTTCTGTCGCAATCATCTGACATGATTTTGTTAGATTCTGGACATATCTGTACGTGCGCGAAGTGCGGACGGAATATTTGTTCTGAGCAGGGTATAAAATTTTATTTGGAGATTTTAGGTTCAGGCCGGATTTGACAGAAACACGCGTTGAGCAAGTCGGGTCAGATCGGCCCAGCCAAATTTCCCGCCCATTCTTAGCGGGGTATGTAATTGTGGAGAAGGGAAGGAAGGAAAAGGTATCGCAGCATCGATGTTTATCGCACTCAATACCTCTCTCACCAGCGACGCAAACGTTGAAGACCACAATGGCAGGCATCTTCGATTCTTCCAGCTCTGCTCTTTAAATCCGCCTTCCCACCAGCAATGTTCTAGGGTTTCGTCGATTTCGGAGAGGTGAAGAAATAGGGTCGTAGGTTTTTAATTGTCGTCACCATGGGACAAACTCTCTGCGTTCTACGGGATAAAGCTCAGGGTAAACTCCTCGCTTTCCCTTCTGATTTATCTAACTGCTAGGATTGATAGTTGTGATTATTCCGTTTGAAGCTCAAACGTGCTCAGTGATCGTTGGAGCTCGTATAGATTCGAGATTTAAATCAATTTTTTCTATTAGATTGGAGGATTACAACAACAACAACAACAAAGCCTTAATCCCACTACGTGGGGTCGGCTACATGAATCCTTTTTCTCCATTGCGTCCTATTTAGTGACATATTTTCATTAAGTTCTAGTAAATTAAGATCATTTTTAATACAATAAGCCCAAGTCTTCCTAGGTCTACCTCTGCCTTTCTTAACACAAGTCGAATTTAAAACATCTACTCTCCTAATCGGATCATCTAATGGTTGACGTTTAATATGACCAAACCATCTAAGACGACTTTCTCTAATTTTGTCTGTCACAGGAGCTACACCAACCCTATCACGAATATATTCATTCCGCATTTTGTCTCTAAGTGTAAAGCCACTCATCCACCTAATCATTCTCATCTCGGCAACACTTAACTTATTATTATGCTTCTCTTTTAAAGGCCAACATTCAACGCCATAGAGCATTGCAGGTCTCACCACCGTCTTATAAAATTTTCCTTTCAGTCTTAGCGGTACTTTTCTATCACACAAAAGGCCCGAAGCATTCCTCCACTTCAACCAACCAACTTGAATTCTACTATTAACATCCCCATCTATATCACCATCGCTTTGGACAACGGACCCAAGATATCTAAATCGTTCACACCTTTTAATAATTTGATCAAACCAACTTATTAAACCAAATAACAATGAAAAAATAAATATTATTACCAACTTCCAATAGAAAATTACAACAAACAAACATAAATCTGAAATTGCAACAAACAACAACACAAATTCACCCTAGGATTAGATCCAGAGGTGGTAGTGGTCAGCAAAGTGAATTGGTAGGGACAGCAGGCTGCTGAAAGAGCAGAAAAACAGCAAGCTTGTTGTTTTCTAGATGATGGCAGCGAAGGAAAGGGGGTGGCAAAGGTAGGGATGGCTGGAACAGCAG
>NW_018164596.1:45630-66234 GCF_001263595.1 Phalaenopsis equestris | reverse complement strand
CACCTATGTTGAATATTTTTTTCTAAGAAAAGTACTTTTTGATTTTCATCTTTAATACACTTTACTTGAGTTAAATCTTTACTTTTCTTTTCTCTTTGTTTGGCTAGTTTATACATATATTTTTCACCCTCCTTAATATCTAATCTATTATAGAGATCATTAAAAGCAGAATTTTTAGCATCACAGATTGTTCTTTTAGACTCCCTGCGAGTCGTTTGATATTTTCTCCAGTTCTCTAAGCTTTTACATTTAAACCAATTTTTATAACATAACTTCTTATATTTTATCTTTTCTTGCACATTATTATTCCACCACCAACTATTTTTATTTGTAAATATTTTTCCCTTTGATTCTCCAAGAACATCTTTTGCTACATGTTTAATAGCGTTTGATATTTTATCCCACATCACATTTGCTTCTTCATGAATATCCCAAATATTGAAATCTTGAATTTTACTCATAAAAATAATTTTATTTGTATCTTTTAAGTTTCTCCATCTAATTCTGCAAAGATGAGTCTTAGTATTTTTTATTTTACAACTCTTAATCTTAAAATCTAAAACTAATAAACGATGTTGGGTATTTAAATTTTCACTTGGAATGACTTTACAATCTTTACAATCACGACGATCTCTTCTTCTCATAAGAAAATAATCAATTTGTGTTTTATTAGATCCACTCTTATAAGTAATAAGATGTTGTCAGATTTGACTCGGAACCGGCTTTATCTCTGTGCTTATGTAAACCTGTATTTTCGCAGATATATAGGTTGTATTATATTTAACCCTATTTAAAAACATAATATGTAAAACATTACATCAGATTTTCTCCATTTATCATGAGAATTGAATGGATACAATCGGACAGGTGCATTATGTAGTCCTAGTTGTCTAATTTCGTTGGTTGTTATATATTGAAATGCTATTATTATTAGCTTTCTTTTTTTCAAAACTATTCACGGTTTTGGGGACAAGGACGAGTTGACTCACTGCATTGTTGTGGGCGGTCGGGTTCTTACCTGTTTATATATCATGCGCAAATGCATTGTGTACAACGATATGTGTTTATGGTTCTCTCAGCGGGCGGGCGGGTAGGCGTGAAGGTTTTTTTGTGTATTTATATATTATATCTTAAGTTGAAATTTAAAATTTGTTCAAAATATAGAGGCAGGCTAACTCAGTTTTTTTTTTCTGAACTTTAAGCCAATTAAACTTAAATTTACACACACACACACGGATATATATATATATATATATATGACAAAACCTAAGGGCTGGGGGGGGGGGGGGCTCATATATAATACTCTCTCCACACTTTTTTTTTTATATATATATATATATATATATATATGCAAGCAGCTTCAGGGTAAGTCCCTTCGGTCCCGGGTTGCAATTCATCTAGGTCGAATTGGCACATATGGGGTGGACAGACACATGTTGCCATCCAACTCATCAATATATATATATTTATATATATGCAAGGCCTCCAACGATGACCCCTTGATTAGAGGTGAAGGCTTCCGACCACTAATATAAAGCGGGCTGCATAACTCAAAATTGATGGCTTTAACTAAATTGAAATATTTGATTTTTAATTGATACAGCGAACTCTTTTCAATTTCAGGTCTTTTGCCATTTATTTTTTACTGCCGATAAGTCTGCTTAGTATATTTTGTTTAAGGGGGAAGTTGTGTTGCTAAGCTGGGCAGGCTGCTTGTCTTTCCTAAGCGTTTGAATGGAGATTATTTAACTCCAGCCCCTTAGTGGTTGAAATAGAAGAAAAACAGGGTCGTTTAAAAATTATGAGCCAGCAATTTAGTGATTACAATGATTTTTTTGGGTTGCAGGTGAAAATGAAGCGAAGCCAAAATGGTTATAGGTGTTTAATATTGCTGTGTTGTAGAATCAACAAAATTTATAATCTTATGTTTTTTTGCACTTGATATTTCTTAAATCGGGATTCATTGCTTAAAATTTATTACCTGGTTTTTTAGCTCTAATTGAAAAACACGTGCCAATAGTTCTAGTAACTTCGGTAATCATGTCAGTATTGCAACAGCAAAGAATTTAAAGTGTGGTGAAAAGGAGATGCAAGCGAATCATTCATGACTTGTTGCATGATTTGCAGAGCATGTATCATTGCTTATTATTAAATAAGTTTGTAACAATATTGCAGGCATTTTTAAATGTTATATAGAAATATTAATATTAACTCCACAGATGAAATGCTTCTGATGCTGATAAAGCAAACCTCTACAGTGATTACCTAATCTTCTATTGAAAATACCATGACATAAGGTTCGATTCAGCAAAAATGAAACTACAATTGACGTTTCAAGAGCATAAAATAGTACTTCTCTCTTTCCCACCCCATAGAATATGATTTTACTCAGTTGCATTGGATTATGTAAGGCTTTGTTAATGCTCTAAATGAAAGCATATGCATAATTTGTGAGGTTCTTAAATTGGAGGATACTTTGGTGATCTCACCTAAGTGAATATAGCAAAAAAGTCCGCTGCGATGGCTTCCTGGGAAGAACTCCAAAATACTCCAGAAATTCAGATAAAGGTGCAAAGCCTTCTCAGCACTCTCATGACTATAACCTAAAACTTTGTCAATGTCAAGTGCGTGCCTGGACATGAGTCCAGTTCAAACTATGATAATCATGGATCATGTTTTCAAGGCTTATAATGGCATTTTAATATGTTGTGTTTTGTTTTATTTTCTTTTCATTTGTTGTAGAATTAGGGTTTCAAGGTTTCTTTTATTAAATTTGGCTATTTAAAATTTTGAATCATGTTTTCAAGGTTTCTTTTATTTAAATTTGTTGGAAATTATGATATATTAATTCAAAATATCTATTGAATTCATTAGCTATTTTGATTTTTTTATTTGTCCTCTCTCCAGCACTTTATGCTGATTATGTTAATCGTTTATCCATTAGCTAGTGTTATAATTTTTTTCTGACAGTAAAACCTTAAAAGGAAAACTACATTGCTAACCTTGGACGGCTGCTTGCCTTAGCTAAGCATTTGTAGGGAATACATTTATCTCCTGATCTCATTTCCTTTGAATTGAAAAAAAGAAGAAGACTAAAAGGTGGTTCAAAAGTGAAATAATTTTGGTCCCACCTTCTCTTTGATTGTTTATTTATTTTTATTCTCTGGACAATGCTGCGCAATATTAGTTTAAAATTTCTCAATGTTTCATGTATTCTTGATTTGCATGATATGATCCAAATTGTTGTCAAGAAGGGCTGTATTTTAAAATTCGGGAGAGAGCCCAATTAACTCACCTGAGCTTTATTATCTTAAGGATCTAGCTACAACCACTTTTCACGCCACTTTTGAACAGAAAATAATTTTGTTTGATTATTACATCTTTTAATTTGAACAGTTTTAAAGTTTGTCATGCTTATCAAATATCAACTATTGGCATTTTTTATTCATATTTTATTGCAAGACATTGCAAGACAAGATCACTGTATTTTTATTTTTGTATTAGTGAGTTATAAAATATTTCTAACAGAATTAACCGGGATTAATACAGATCTTTCTCAATAAGATGAGTGTTTTACTTGACTTGCTGCTACCTAAGTCATGCTTGGAAAAACGATTACCATTGATTAATTTTTAGGGTTGTTTGCAGAAAACTCCCTAATGATTGGTTTCCTTATGAAAATAAAGCCTTAAACTATGTAAAAAAGGATAAGAATTTAATACTGTTTTGCAAACAAAGCAACTAACCATTGCATATATATTAGGGCTTCTTAAAAAAAATTGGTGTACATGTTTGGGTTTGTGGAATGCCTAGTAAAACTAATTGATTTTGTATGATAGTTTATCATACAAACTAGACATTAGTTCATTAGTTGTAAAAGGGTAGTTTCAAACTCGGGGATATATGTTTGAGTTTTTGAAATGCCCTGTCAAATATGCTAGGGTTAGCTTTCATTTTTTGCAAAATAAGAACCATTGTTTTTATTTATAACATTTTATAACAAATCCTTATTTACTAATTGATGCCGTCCTTATTTTGTCCTTATTACACTTAAATTTTAAGCCAAACAAATTACAAATTTTTCTTCATCCCAGTTCTATTTAATGCAACGCACTGCCTGATGCTTTCCATGAGCTGATACTGAGCTGGAACCTTTTTTCTTTTTCTTTTAGGAAAATTGCAAGTACGAAGGATATGTGATAAAGTATTTGATCAATTTGCTGACACTAATCTTTTGTCATTGGATAAACTTCATGTTGCTACCCTAATGGTGTACAAGTAAGACAGCTTTCCTTTGCTATTATTATTTATAAGTTTTTTCTTTGTATGTGTTTAACTTTCTATTTATTGTTGTTTTTTCAGTTCAGTGAACAAGCAGTTACTTAGTCCTCATAAGGAACCACCATCTTTAGAAACTGTCAGAGCTAAAGTGGAGGTATGACATAATTAATGCGTTTATTTGAAACATGCATTCTTTCGTGATTTCTCTGGAAAGTTGTTTTTCTTGTCTGAAATATTTTTGCTTCTCAGTACAACTATACATGATTTTGATAATGTCTATATAATCATAGTAGAGTTTGATTAAAATTTTCAATGATAAAATAATTTTAGCCAATGACAATAAAGCAAGCATTCAAAATCTTATAAAATATTTTATTGAAGTCAATTATTGCTTCTGAATGATGAAATTGACATGAAAGCAGTATAGTTTATCATCATATTTGAATTAAGAATTAGATTCTTACTAGCCACGTCATTTAATTATTAGTTTAAATTTTTGGGTTGATGCATGTCAAAGTACTGCTGTATTGGCTTTATTTGGCCTGTGGTGTTTCAGCTTTGTAACGAGTGCTATCTAAGCTAGTTTAACATGGATGGAGTGCCCGCGCTTTTGCCTCTTGAAGGTTTTTTGCAGTTTTTATCATGGTCTGGTAAGGTTTAATGGCTGGTTACCTTCATGTAGGCACCATGTAGGCAGGTTACTATCATGTAGGTTCCATATGGATGACTGGTTTTTGGCGCATCAGTGTATGACATTGTTGTAAATCATGCATTTGAAGAGGAACAATAATTGATGGGAGGTCTCCTATGTGAGCAATAACTCACGTGGAGGGCTCTCACATGTTGATGCTTGAACATCATGGGCTTAATCGAGCTCAGGATTCTGATATATGGACTTACATCTAGAAATATACATTAATAGATATGGCCATTACTATTATATTAAGAATTCAATATAATGCATATAACATTAATCTCCTCTTACATGATAATTATTTGCATTAGTCATCACCCCCTCTCGAACAGCTCTTCAATACCTTCATGTGTCATGCATCAATATCTTACTCTACACATGGAGTCTGGGTGGGAGTTTCCCTTTTAATTAGTTAAGACAGGACCATAGGCTACATTAAATTGTTTACCCTGGTCAAGCATCGAAGTTGATACCATTTGTTAGGTTGCTCAAATACCAGGGGTTTACTCACTACTTTAATAATAGACACTCATTGTTCCAAAGGCTTAAGCTAATGGAAAAGGATCACTGTTAGCGTATGAAATGCTCAACTCTTATTTTCACTTGGTTTTTAGGAATATTTTCACTCTTATGCGTACCTCATTTATTTATATGGCTCTAATCCATGTATTTGGCAATAGCTTAAACAAACAGAAAACGCAATGCCCCTTGGACTAACATATGAAAATATTCAGTGGAGTAGTTTCCTAGCTGTGCTGCAAACTTGTTTTCTTGGTAAGAAACACTCCGTACAAATGCGCCAATATAAAATAGTAATTTCAAATATCCATGATGCTTGTATCAACATGGTTGACTATACAGACTGGATGAAAATGAATACTCTAAAAATTCATGATGTCTATATTTAAATAGTTGGTGATAAAGACTAGTAGTGCTAAGTCTCTGTTATCAAATGTATCACCTAGTAAGGATAACAAATCCAATGCTTCGGTCATTGCTATTCTACAAACTATATTTATTTGAATCTTTTTAAAAATTTTGCATTTTGTAAATTGTAAATGAGTATTATAATCGAGTGACATCAGTTGATTTAACATATTTAGAAGAACCTGCTATTTTAAAATGTAAAATGAATGTCAAGAAGTTGATGATAAATTGGGCAGAAATTTATGGGCATTGATGACAGAGTTTAGCAATTGCAAAAATGATAATTCACTGTAGAAATTGGGCATGAAAATTGTGTAACTGCACTGATCTTCTTAAATGTTCTAGTTCACATTACTTTTGATCATGTGGCGTTAGTTCATGGTTAAAAGCAAGGAGTTGTTGTGCCCCCTAAAAAAGTAAGACTAAATTTCTTTGAGAGTAGCAGTTGAAGCAACAACTCAATCAATATTGCTGTATTATTCGAAGATATTTTTCTTGCAACATCATCTGCCAACTTAAGAAATATTTTCTCGTTATTACTAATTCCAAAAATCCTAGAAATGATCTGCAAAACATATGCATAATGAGCTGCATGCAAATGTCGTAATTAAAGTATTTGCAAAATCGTAAATACAAATGAACTATTTGTTAGAACTAATATAAAATGATTTTTTCTTTCCTAGATGGAGCAAAGCATGTTGTGCAAAACAATGATCATAAAAAGTAAATGATATATATGGAATTCTTTTGGCTGCATAAAAGTTTAAACTGAAATTGGAATTTTGATATTTGGATGAGTATACGGTGAACTTTACTAATTCCAAGTAAACAGGAGCTATTCCAACTACGTGATGATGAATACTGAGACGACTTAGTATGCATAGTATGAAATTTACAAACCTCTTATCAACCTGTACGATACTGTAATATTTACACAGAAGATCATTAAAGCAAATAACCATCATCATTAACTGATCTTTCCCATTTATGAAACTCTTACTCCCTCTTCAAAAGTTCTAGTTTTTTATAGAGGATCACTGCTCAATTTACACAATCTTCTTTTTCAACTTTTGGCATGAGTTAATCCAAAGAGCAACTACTGCAAAATTAATTCTGAGGGTAGCAGGAAAAATGGGTTCAAGATTAATGGATCTTATTGAATTGCCACCTCCTACAGGCCTCATTATTCTTCCGCTCTCTAGCCATTGCAAGCCGCTTGTTTAGATCTACTTCCTGCCACAATCAGCTATGGAGCTGTCCACCCTATGCACACCATCGGCTAAGAAGTCATCCTAGTTGCCACTTCTTATGGATGAAAATGTCGACCGCTGCTGCTGCTGCGAAAATAAGTTTTTTGTTATCAACAGCAATTTTGGTAACTTCATTAAGGAGAATCTTTCATCCACTTCTCTCACAAAGAATATCCTCTGTATCCACTTCCCTTGCAAGTGTTAAGCTCGGAATTTTTAATTTGCATTGTGATTGATTCCCAATGGATCTAAAATAACAAAGTGTGAGAATCTCTTTTCTTAATGAAGGTTTATAATTTTGTTTCGGTGAAGTTAAAAAAGCATTTTAGTATAGGATTTGTTGAGTGCAGTACATTTGGAGTTTGAACTTTTCGTAATTTTCTTAAGGATTCAGCTAGTTGTTTCTAAATGAAAAATGTCTTGGAAAATAATGTATTTGGTTTTACTCATTTTATATTTGCAATCAAATCATTTTTATGTGAGGGTTTGCAGTTTAAAATCAATGTTAATTTTTACTGTTATCTAATTAAATTATAAATTAGGTAAATTATATAATTTTGAAAATATGTTTTTTATATTCAACCAACAAAAGGAGGGTTTGAATAGACATAAATTCGAACAATTTGGCTTTCTACTGCTATCATTAATCTTGCGTTGGGGTTAATTCTCGAGTATCAAGCTGAAGCACTATTTTGCTGAAGAACTGAAGGCTCCATGGATCATAATGGCATTATCAACATCATTATCATTCTTTGAATCTCTTTCTACTGGTAGTTTACTAACAAATATATTGTTGAGAAGGTACCAGCCCAGCATAAAACATAAAATATACATTGCCCATGATTTTTGGTGTATTTTGGATGGCTTTTGATGGTAAAATGCACGAGCGAAAATGAACATAATCGAGTTGGTTCTTGATTGTGTTTGGCATATTTTCTCGTTGAAGAAGTTCAAGCTGGAGTCAATTATACAGTTGACCAGTAGCTGATCTTAAACTTTAACTTTTTGGGAAATTCTTATGTATTTACTTTTCTCACGCCTAAACTTTCAAATTTACATACATAGCATTTTGGCGCTTTAAACCCATACATGAAAATTGTGTATTTCACTTTTAAAAAGTGATATTATTGCTATTTTTGATGCGATATTAATGATTTGAGTGCTGAGTATGTAAACATGAAAGTTTTGGTTTGAGATATGTAAATACATAAGCTATGTATGTAAAGCCCTTAGCTTTTGTTTTTATTTTGTGTCCATGCTTTCTTATTTCCGATTCTGTTATTATTGCAGTCCATTCGTTCAGAATACAAAGGACTTGACAAAGCCCAGTTCTATGGTTTGATCATGGAATGGATTCACAGGGACCTGCGAGTAGTTTTAGCAAACAGGGTGGTACTTTCTCTATTGGCAGCTCCTCTCATGGCAATCAAAACAAAGAGCGCGGCAATGAAAGTGCGAAGGATCCGTAATATTGCTGAGAAAGTCCCAACTCCCCTCATTATTTCTGCCTACTCAGTTGCCCTTGTTCTTCTCCAAGACAGCAGGGTGAAGTAGAAGCCAGTACAAACTATCAATTTGAAATCTGGAAGTGCCATCACTTTGGAGAATAAAGATTTATTAAGGTGTGGAATACTTGCTCTATTTGCAGCTCACATGTTATCTGTTGAATTATTTATTGAAGGCTTTATTTTCTTTTTGTATCCGGGGGATAATTATGGACAAAAATATTGGGTGGGTGGTGTACATTCAGAAATAAGAGAAAGTGAAGCAATAAAGTAATCATCGAGGGAGAACTTGTTGATATTTACACTCTCTTTCATCATTTTATTCAATTTTTCTTTTATTAGTATGTTACCTATGGAATATTGACCCTTCTACACCAATTTATTGATATTCTTTTGACAGTACTTTAATAGCGTTAGAACCTAGATTTGTTTTGTTTAGTCGAGTTCATTATGAACAGTTGATGAAAAAGGAGTCACATTTATAGCTGTCTACTATTTTTGCCCAAGATTTTTGGTCAACATTGTGAGAGAAAAAATGTCATGAAAAAGGTGAATGTTTGTATATAAGAAATGGGAAATCTTCTTCCAAGATCTATCTTGAAGATATATTTTATTTTATTTTTTTGTTGATGGCTCGGAAAAAAATGTTGTGTATGCAAAGTTTTTGAGAATTGTGGTTAAAAAGATGAAATTGAAGCCAATTACACAAGATTTGAATTCATTTAGTATTGAATTATATTAGCCAAGCATAAATTAGAGCATTAATATATTATGCGACAATTTGATTATTCCTAATAACTTTGTTTTGCCTAATATTCGCTATCAATGCTCAATTTACTGTTGTCAAGTATGGAAGAAGTCAAAATTGGTTGGAAGGTATGATTTCGTGTTCTTAACAATGAAACCAAATTTTATTAGATTCACTTCCTCTTACATATAGTGTACACATCTAATTGACCTAGTTATAGAGGAACCTAGAACATTTAACATCAAGAGTTTAAGTGGTTTCTATTTAGCTCATCATTAATATGATAAATAACAGTCATTACATAATATTATCTGATGTTTTATTTAATAATTATATTTTTAAATTAAATATAATAATAATAATGATGACTATTAGATTAATTTAGTGCTGAAGTCGAGTAATAGACAAGGATGTGAATGAGGGTTGCAACCATGGGAAGCAGAAGCAGTGGAATGCATGTGGGTGTATGTTGGTTTCTTGTTATATAATAGTTGATCAGGTAAAGAGGAGATTTAAGTGTTTTGAATGAGAGTTGGTTTATTAGATATGTGACTGTCAGGACGGCATACGGCCAAAATTGATAGGGAGGTGAGAATTATGGCGTAAAGCTTGTATGGTATCTAGAACGGTGTTCATCAACACCATCTTGCTCAAATGTACTTGGGTAACTGAATTGGTGGACAATGCCACATGAAATTAAATAGCGAAATTTTGAGATGTATGTTGATGTTAGTTTAAGTTTCATAGTACGATGACATCAAACACATGGCCGAAATTAACCATTGATTGTCGTTTTATGGAAATCTAGTTTGAAAGACATCAATCACACTTGAAATCATCGAAAATATTATCTGATTGTAAACTTGACCACCCCACCACATTCAGAGCATCAAAATTATTTCAAAATTATTTAAAGAGGAGGTTTTCAGCAATAGAAATAAGCAAGTAAGATGAAAATGACATATTGTTGATTTGACAACAAGATTAACTCAAATCGTCTCAACCATTGCCAAAGTAGCTCAAATGACATCTATTCATAATAATAACTTTGTGAGCGTGATCAAAATGTCTAATTTGCCCATGAAGAACACCTATATTGTCAGATTATTATGGATGAGATATTGGTGCATAAATCGAGACAAAAACAAATAAATAATAAAAATTAGGAAGATTGACATACATACCACTTAATTCCTATGTATATACATATTTAACACCTAAAATTCAATTTTAAACTCCTTTTCTTCCTGGAAAGCCCACCGTCGTTGTCATTCAAGCCAACCAATTAGGAGATGGATACAATAATAATGTGTTTTTACATACAACCACCCAAAACTTTTATTATAACACCCTAACCAAACCCATTTATTTATATTTTAACCACCCAGAACTTCACTCTTCTTCGCTACAACCACCCTCCATTACCCCGTTCTTAGGGGTGTAAATAAGCCGAACACGAGCGAGCCCAGGCTCAGCTCATGTTCGACTTGTTTATATTTCGAGCTCAAAAAGTATGTTGTGCGGTGCGTTTGCTTCGCGAGCCGAACACGAGCTGTTCATGAACAGAGAGTCTTTTTGACAACCCTAATCATCTGGCCATAAGATGTTAAAGGTTGGGGAAGATTTAAAAATTATTGTTTATATTAAAACATCATTTCAATCTATTTAATAATTTTTATTCTATTTTCTTCATTAATATTTTTAATTGATTATAAATCTTTGTAACCTTGTAGTCAATTAATTTTTTAAAAAATAGTACTCATTAATATATATATATAATTGATGAGTAGTATTTCGAGCCAAAGAGAGCCAAACATGAATAAATAAATCTTTGTTTCTGTTCGGCTCGTTAACTCAACGAACAAACCAAACACAAGCTGTTCGCGAACAACAAACCCTTTTAACTCCATCTATCTCTCTTCAGCAGAGCTTCGCTTATCTCTGCATCATAGCCCATCACGTCCTCTACGCCTTCTCGCTCTCCCGTCTCATTTCCTTCCCGCTTCTCCTTCCTCAATCCCCATTATTGCAGAGGAATTCTCCATCTCCGTCTCTTTAAAGCCAGGATAATCACTTTCTAATTTCGAAAAGGCAATCAAACTTCTTGGTGTTTGGGAAGTTGAATCTCTTGGAAATGCATTTTCTGTGCTTGGTTCAAAGTCTGAGTTGATATCAATGAAACTACAAGAACTTTTGAGAGTATTAATATTAATAGGATTTACATGCATATCTTCGAATTTCTATGTATTTACATCCCTAATATCTCTGTCTTTATACATATTGAGATAAAACCTTAATGTCTAAACTACTTGGATATCTTGCCCATGTCACTTTTGGGTAAGTATAGCCAACATCGTAAAATTTTAGGTTCTAAAACCTCCTATTTAACATTCCTTAACAGTTGCGTCCTAGAACTCCTTAAAACCTAGAACTTTGGAATAATCAATAATATTATTAGTTAGGGAAGAATTTTTTAGCATTCTGAGTGAATTTTTTTATCTATATTAATAAGAATCTTCAAAAAAATCAAATCATTTAAAATAAAATAAAACAAATTCATAATTCTTTTAAATTTAAAAAAAAATTCTCAAAATCTTTAAAAATTAAACCATTCTCATTAAAATATATAAAATAATAATAATTTGTCTTGGGTCCTTACCAAACCTTAAAAAATCTCTTCCAATTCAAAATTCCAAATGTTTCTCTTTTCAGATTCTCTTATCATACCTGCATTTGACAGGTTTGAATCATATTCCTAAATCTTCTTTTGAACCTTACAATCATATGAAGATTTGATTCGTAAGTGTTCGACAAATAATAACAATAACAATAACAAAAAATGCATGAATAAAATTTTAATAATTAAAACTACTTAATTGAATCGGACAAGTTCTAAATCTCCTTCGATCATAATGCAGATTTTTTTTATAGGCAGTCCTCATGATTCAGTTTGTTTTAAGGAGGGAGTCCACTACTCAACTTTTTCAAGACCTCCATGACTACTATGGAGTATTGAATTGAGGTTTTTAAATTTTTAATTATAGAAAATTTCTACGTCTAAGCTAATCCTCTCTTTCGAAACTGGCATGAATTTCACCCTAGACAAAAAACTTTTTTCCAGTGGCTATGTGATTAAGTTTGGCACGAGGTTTCATAACTTGGAGATAACCTATGACAACTTTACCTTTTTTATGAATCTTGAAGTGGTGTCTAAGAAGAAGCTAATGACTGAATTCAATTTCAACTCATATAAGAATTTTACTCTCTGAAGAGGAAGATATTTGAAACTACTCAGAATATAGTTGTTAATATAGTTAATATTGTGGTTCCAAAAGAGTCTAATGTGCAAAAGAAGTTACAATTTTTGATGATGGATGAAGATGTTGTTAGCAATGTAATGGACTATAATGTATAACATTTTCTTGCCCTACCAGTTTAAGATTAGTTCTTCTTCTAAATTTGCCTATTTGTGCTAGACTTAAATGAGTAATAGAATCAAATGAATTCAAATGTTGAAGAACAAATTGGAAATCAAGAAATATTTGACTGAAATGGAAGATGCACGTTGGGATGAAAATTACATGTTGTCTGAGATCTCTCGTTTTTAAAATGGTAAAAGTCTTCATGCTATTTCTATATCTCAAGGAGAAGAGGATGTTCGTAAGATTAATGTCACTCCCCATAAAACTTCTAAGTATGACTGCATTCATGGTACAAGGAAGAAGTCATAATATGCCAAAGTCAAAACTATCATTGAAAAGATGATTGCAAAAGATATATATACAATTGTTGAAATTTTGTGAAGTATGAGAAATGTTGTGTCTGATGATGTGAAAATAAAAATACTGAAGTGAGAGAAACATAATCACAAAATGAAGAACCTGAGTACAAATGAACAAGAAGAGAATGTTCAATTGGGTCAATAAAAGAGATACAAAAGTTACCCTCAATCTGAAGACTATGAGGTTAGACGGATAAAACATAAAAGAAAGTTTTGTTGAGGTGATTTACATGCGCCTACAAGATCACATAAGGAGCACGAGTCATGACATGAGTCTCTTAAGCTATCTTCACATATTTGTACTCATACAAAAAAAGATAATGACTAATAGAATACCACCCGACGATAACGACTGGTAGAAGACCACTAGATGATAATAAGAGATCATTTGATTGGGTGATTAAACTATAACCTGAGGACCATACTCCCTCTGCACAGGATGATGTTGTAATGAAAACCTCATTTAAATCAATATCCTATAAAATGCAGCCATGGAGACCCAAGATAGTGGTTCTATCATTGAGAAAGAGTAAAATTGATAGAAATGGTTTTAAAAACATGCTTGGAATTCTTCAGATTGATAACTACAAGATAGATATTGTTAAATAGTGTGTACCAGTTAACATGAAATTGGTTTAAGGATTCTCTATAGAAGAGGTCCTTTATGAATTACTGAAAAATACAATGATAATTGGAAATGAATTAGCAATTGAGAAGGAATGAAAAGTTGTTATGAATAAATAAATTATGGAAGAAGTAGAAAGAGAATAATAAGAAAATGTGATGGGTGAAAATTAAGATAATTTTGATGATTTCATGGAAGAAAAATACACTACAATCAATATTGTGGAAATGTAATGTTAATCTTCTTTACGAGAACAAAAAAAAGTAGCAAATGAAGAAGAAAATCAACAAAAGTCTACACAAAGCCTCTTATAGAAAATAAAATAGAAAAAATGAAAATATAAGTCATCTAGAAAAGAAAATGAAGGAAATGAAGATTTGCTTGACAATTTTTCCATAGTCAACCTCCATCACCATAAGTACAATAGACAGAGGTAATCACACTCTGAGATTGTGTAGATAGTAGAGATTAAGACATTGAATACCAATGCTAATAAAGATATTTAATATGTGAAGAAGGATATCGCGGTCAATGCAAGGAAAGAAAAATACAAAAATCGATGATATAACAACAAGTGAAAGAAGACTTAACCAAGTCAAAGGGTGGAATATCCATTTTAAAGGGTAGACCTTACCTTAAAAATTTTGATGCAATACAATACCCCGAGTTGTGTGTACCCCCCTCTTTCAAGGTTTTTAATGGAATGTGTAACCCTCACCAACATGTTGCATATTTTAAAGCTTACTGTTGCAAGGCTAAAGAAAGTGACACCATTTTATTCAAAAAGTTCATCAACAATTTGTTTGGAGTGGAATTTTACTGGTATGCAAATTGTTTAAGATATTATTAGAATTGGAAAGTCTATTTATTAAAAGGTTTGCAAGTTCTCATCACCATATAATCGACAGTGATTTGGTTGTTGAGAAATACAAATTTGAAGAGACATTAGCTTACTATATTTTGCTTAGGTAAAACTTGAGCATAAAATCCAAACCATAATTGCTTCCTTTTGATAGGACTTACTGTAAATACATTCGATAAGATACTTAGTAAAGTAAACATTTTATAAGAAGCTAAATAAGTTAAATTTCTAGAAAAGTTTGATAAGTCAAAAACACATAAAGTGTTTGAGAAAAAATCAGGAATAATATCAATAGTTGATAAAGGAAAACAACAAATGCAAATACAACCAGAACAACATTCTCAATGAAAATAAAATTACAAACTATATCAACCTAGATGGTATCAACGTCATAATATTATCAACAACAATCATAACAATAATATCTGAGATCATATGATTGGACGTTAATTTCTATGGAAGATAGATTAAATCACTTATATCCATTCAAGATAGAAGAAGTAATGAAGATGTTTCACTACTTGGTGAAGAAATTGAAGTTTAGGTTACCAAAATCTAAAATACAAGAAGATGTTGAAATAAAGGATCATCAAAGATACTACCCATATCATAGACTGATAGGCCATGAAATTGAGGATTGTTTCATTTTCAAATACTGGATAAAGAGGTACTTCAAGAATGTAAGAGAGAGAGTGTTGTAATCCCAAAATAGTACCTAATAGAACATGGAAAAGAGTTTATTAAAGTAATTTTAGTTCATACAGGACTCCATTTGATTTGTTTAGGATTGAAGATTGTGGGATCTGGTATGGTCGAAAGCATCTAAGAGAAGCCTCAATAAGTTTCATGACCTTCTGCTCTAAGCATTTGATAGAGCTCAAGGGCCTATCAAATATGTTCTTTTAATTGTTCTAGAAGCATGGCCATTAATAAAGTCAAAGGTGGTTAATAAAAATTTTAGCATGGAAAAGAGTAGAATACGAGCTACTAGTGTGTTTATTACCCCTATAATGGTTATTACAAGTAAGGGTTAGAAAGTCCTTGCTTTGCTGACTATGTATACTTTCTTTTTTATTCATCCTAGAACGTTCCTTTTTAAGCAATGAGAAGATCTATTAGACCAGTAAAAAAAATTACATTAGATTTACATCATAGAAAAAAAAAAAACTCAAAAATAGGATCTGACATAAGGTAGATCCAACCTATCTCCATGTATCAAAAAATCAAACTCTTATCAAGGTGTTAATCTAAGGCAATCTAATTAGAATCAGGATCCCTCTTAGTTAGAAAATCAGTAGGCTTATTTGCTTCTCTAAGATTATGAAATCATCTGATATTAAATAATGGTAGAAGAAAATAAATTCTATTTAAAATGATGGTATTGTACCAAGGATAACAAAGAAATCTTGTGCATAACTTTTAAGTTAATAAGGAATTGGCTTCAATCACTAAGTAAAATATCTTGAATCTCAGAGCAATGATCACACTATATAACACAACCATTAGTTCAACATGTTTAACACATATAGGGAAACACGGGGCAGGGAAATATATCATACAGATAACAACCCGATTTCTAAAAATACCTCCCACACCAACCTTGAAAATTTTAAAGCTGCCATCTACAACAACTTTAATGAAAGGAAGAACATGTTTCTTCCAGCCAACCAAATTACAAAGTTTCCTTTTGGTAGTCTAATTATAAATTATGAATGCTTTTAAGATGTGCTTCAACCCTTGAACAAGAGTATTACTAGTTTTGCTGATATGAAAAACTTTGAAAATAAAAGCTTTTATGTTGATCATCACCCTATCAACAATGTGGTACCAGCATTAATATTTCTTGTTGTTTCTCTCATACAAATGAATCAACATTCAATAAATGGGACCATACTTTGCAAATGTACTTCAAAATTCTTCCATTTCTAGCTTGCTAAGCAGTGATCCAGGGAGATATATCCATCTATGGACCTTGAAACGTTAAAAAGACTATACAAATTATTCCAAAATTGTAATCTTTACTTAGAAGAAAAAAAATATGTAAGCATGTTTCTTCATCTTGCTAGCAAAGAGGGAAAATTGATAGGATTTCTAGACCTTTAATTTTCAAAATAGCATCAAGCATCAACTTAAATTGCAGTCTCCAAGAGAAGACAACCTGAGCTGATTTTAAGATTTTATTCTAGATTTTCTCTCCTCCTTTCTAGTTTTGATTGGAGTATAATTTGTCGGTAATTGATTTTGAGAGGTATATTGACAGCTTTAATTTTCATACTATTAGTCTTTCCTGTATCAAAATAAGTTGTGGAGATTTATGTAGCCATTTGTTCCAAGCTGACTAATGAGTTTCGGATTATTCTAATTATCCCCAAACCAAATAGTAGCCACATTATTATCTTGTAGAAACTACTCCCCTTTACCCAACCCTCACAAAAAAATCCTCAGCTTTCTACCCGATGTTTAGAAATTCTCTGCAAAAGACATAATCTCCACTTTTTGTGTTGAAAAGAAGAGGATGCGTGTGCTTGAAATATGTGGACAACATGAATTTTGGCCACATTCACCTATAAAATCATATGTTAATTCAAAGATTGATAAAATTAATCTCTATTTTTTTGTGAAGGTTCTAAATCCTAACTCATTTTCATTCTTTGGTTTGCACAAACTTCTTTCGTGATGTTCAACGCCAACCCTTACCATGATCATCCCATAAGAATTTATTGAAAATACTTTCTAATTTAGCTTGCATACCTTTAGACATTTTGGAGACTTGTGATATGTGAAGAGGAATATATGTATGAACACTTTGTATGAGAGTGGGTTTGCCCCTAAAGGAAATGAAAGTGTTCTCCCAACTTCGAATTTTCTTATGTATTTTATGAATTGCTTCTCCAAAGATTTTATTGCTACTTCTAGTGGTGAAGATATGGGTTATAAGATATTTTAAAGGAGGAATCTTGATGCCAAAGCCAATGTTGTCATCAATCCATTGTCTATTTTGAATAGATACCCTTTGACTGATAATAGATTCAGTTTTAGCCTTATTGAAGTTCATTCCATATACCTTTTCAAAGTGCTGAAGCATGTAGTAGATACTCTTTATATTACTTTTTCTAGCATTGCTGAATAAAATAAAATTATTTGTATAAACAATGTGTGAAATCAACTCACCACCCCTAGCTGAAAAGGAGCTCGTTAGTTTGGAAATCAGATGCATATTTAATTATCTAGAGAGATAGTTGATACACCTTAAAATTATCTATTTTTAATATAAATTAATATTCATTTTATGCACATTTTTTATGAAATTGCACTTTAAAGAAAGACATTTTGCATGTTTTTTGTTTCAGGTCAAAAAATGGATCTTTAGAGAAAATGAGGGCAAAATAGAGTAAAATGACAACATCATTTGGTGCCATAATGCCAGCCGTTGGCGCCATAGCGCTAGGTATTTGAAATGATGGGTGCCTAGAGCCCCAGAGTGGCGTCATAGCGTCAGAAATGGTTTCTCTAGAAGATGCAATGAATTTGTACAAATTTTGAAGGGGTGCTTGAAGTGACCCTTAGTTATTTTCAGAGATATATTAAAATGGGTCAATGACTGAACGAAAATGGAGAATTTGAGAGCACTTTATGAGAGTTATAAAGTCTAGAGAGGGTGTGTGAGCTCATATTTGAGAGAATTTGTCTTGTGTAAGTAGAGTTTAGAGATTGCTTGAAGGAAACTTCAAGAATTGCTTAGGTAGAAGACATAAAATAAGTACTTTGTATTTGTATTTGAGTTTTTGTTGTTAAGACTTAGCTTTCAATACAAATCATGTGTTTTTGTTTTATCTCAATAAGAAACTATGCTCTTTGATTGAATTATGGTTATTATCCAACTCCAAAAGCTCAACAGAGGTTCTTAGTTTTCAAACTCTAAGAGTGTATCTGAATGAGCCCTAATGCATGCCTTAAGTCAGTACTGCATGAGGATGTCTGGTTCTAGAACTATTATGTCAAGTATCTTCTACTGAAATCCGGTGATGAAGCTTCCTATCAGATCTTCTGAAGGGATTGAGAGTTGTTATGTAGCTTTTAGGCGCTAACATATTTTCATATAAATATTTGTTTAAACTCACTAAATGAGATGATTACATGTGCAGTTAAGTTGTTCAACCAGTGTAGAGCTAGTTTCTTCAATATCATGAAGATTATACAAATACTTAAGGGTGATAAATGTTTACTCATAGTAAACATAAAAACTATTCAAAAAAAAAAAATCTATGAATTGTTGGATCTTATATTCACTTTTAAGACTCTAAGGATGAAATTTTATTTTTTTATTTTCATTGGTGTTTCAGCCTCCACATCCCTGTTGAAAATGTATTCTCCAACATTTTTTATTTCTTCTTCTTCCTCTTCTAATCTTGAGGAGAGGAATCTGCTGAGCCCCATCATTGGTAGCTCGTGTTTATGAAAAATTAGTATTGATGATCTTTTGCGCATCCTATAATGAATTTTGAAGTAAGGTTTAGAAGAATCTTTACTTTCCTCTCGTATCATCATCTTCAATTGCTCCTTTAACTTATTGATTTGATTCATAGGTGAAGCTTGACAATTGCATTCTTGAGAGAAAAATGGGTATGCCAGGCTCAACATGACCCATTGACATTAGCACTGGTCCGTAAAGGTCATTTTTTGGTGTGTACAGTATTTTTGATGTGATATTAAAGAAATAAATGCCACACATGTAAATATGTAAGTTTGGATGTTACATGTAAATACATAAGAATCATGTGATATGCATGAGCATGCCCCAAAATTCTTTTATATATTAAAATTTGAATCCCAATTACATTAAAAATATCATATTTAAATATTTTTAAATGACATTATACCAAAAATAAAAATGAAATGAAAACTGAAACCTATATAATTAATTAAACCATCAAAACTATCGCATGATTTTGAAACTGATTTTTCTTAAAACCTTAAGAAAAATTGAAAAATAAATTTTATTCTATCAAAATTTATTTTATTTTACAGAGATGATATATATATCCAAATATATTTATTTATTAATTAATTATATTAATGCATTTTTTTCCCTTCATTTAATCGTAAGGAAAAGTTGAAAATGTCTAATTTTTTTAAAATTAGAATTTAAGATTATTTATATAATAAAGGATAACAATAACAAATATTATGTATATAATTGAGATTATTAAGTTATAATAAAAAATAGAGTATACTTTCTTAAATAGCTAGATTTTGCCCCCTCCAGATCAATATTCTCAGCTTCATCACTGTTAACATATTCAATTATTAAAAATATTACTGTTATATCATTTAAACTAAATTAAATTAATTTTAATATTTATTATGCTCTTTAGACCTTTTAGTTCATTCAGAATTGAATCTTTGATTCTTGAACAAATTCTTCTTCTCAATGTCTGATTTAATTTTAATAAATTTGTGTTTTTTTTCGGAAAAAATAAGCCCAAAGAGTAGTACGTATGATTTGAACCAATGATCTTGCTGTACGAAACTAAACCCTCAACCACAATAACGTGCAGTAATGCACTAATAATTTTGTGTATTGAGAGACACAATCTGCACTCGTTTCAAGCCAATTAAGTTTGAGAGTTGGACGGATGGCCGGGTGGGCTTGTCATAAACCCAATTAAAATGAACATGCTTGACAGAAAATTTTAAATAAAAATAAGGTTGAAGCTACATCAGAATCTTTTTTAGCTGATCAAAACAAGAATAAGCCCTACCCGCATCAAAACTGGCCTGTCCAATGCCTCTGTGAAAATGAGCCAAACACGAGCGAGCCCAGGCTCAGCTCGTGTTCGAGTTGTTTATATTTCGAGCTAAAAAAAGTGTGTTCGTGTTCGGCTTGTTTGCTTAGCGAGCTGAACACGAGCCGTTCACGAACAAAAAGTC
>NW_018164596.1:29130-45409 GCF_001263595.1 Phalaenopsis equestris | reverse complement strand
AAAGTGTTTAGGTTAGAGATATATATCTATATAAAATTGATTAGTAGTATTTCGAGCCAAAACGAGCCGAACACGAACGATAAATATTTATTCGTGTTCGGCTAGTTAACTTCTTAACGAGTCGAACACAAATTTCTTAACGAGCCGTATACGAATTGTTCGTGAATAACGAGCCGTTTTGACAGCCCTACCAATGCCGGCGCTTTAAATTAACGAACAGACCCTTAGCCCGAATAATTATTAAAGAAAACAAACCGTTGGATGGTTCGACCATCGATGGCCAGAACAAATCAATCTGCAGGGTCCATCCACTCCGCAATGTGCCATGGCTGCACAACCTCCCGAGGACCACGTGATCCACGAGCCGTGTGTCATCGCCGGCTTCCCCAAGTCACCCGCCGGCTTCGTTGAATAAGTATTTTCAGAAACCCTAACGCGGAGATGAGAAAGATTAGGTTTTTTTTTATTCATATAAAAACTGATTCTTCTTTTTCTCAATAAAAGAGAAAAATATCGTTTTACCTTTTATTCAGTTTCTTCTCTTCCTATTTTCTCTACCTTCTCCTTGGGATCGTAGAATTGCGAAGAGCCGGACTCTCTCGCCTTTTTCACCTCGCTCTCTGCTTTTCTCCTGTATTTTATCTCATTTGGCTATCATTTCGCTTCTGATTATTAGGTACGTCAGCATCCTCATCCTCTCTTTTCTCCTGTATTTCTTCTGCCTCTCGAACTTTAAGAGAGGGAGAGAGAGGGCAATTCTCTTGCTTCTTTGTCTTTTTTACCTTTTTTTTTTTTTTTTCCCCTTTCGCAATCCTCATCCTTCAGTGGAATTGAGGTCCTCGTTATTAGGGCCAAACGTCAACGTCCTGCATCCAAAGCCTGAAAAAGCGCCGATCATCCCCTGTATTTCATCTTTCCCAGTTTAGCTTATTAGCTTCACTTATCGCCCTGCAAAAATTTTGCTGTCAATTAAACCGAGTGATCCAGCCCCCTATCATTACGCAAGACTAAATTTAAACTCTTTTACCTGTTCTTTTCCATCCTTAGAACCTTCTGCTGATGTCTTTCAGCTCACATCCATCAATCGATCATTTCATTTGTTTCTCTCTTCTTACTGGCGATCGAGATTGAAGTCAATAGAAAAGAAAGCAAAGAGAAAAGCTGATTCGATTGGATTGATCTGATTCGCAAGAGATGGGGTCGTTCAAAGGGCACGTGTTGCCAGGGAGTCTGTTTATCATGGTGGGAGCATGGCACGTCTGGAGCGCGGCCGTGAGGTACGCATCGGACCCGTCGGCCTTCCGCGTGCGGGTTTGGGGTGCTATGGGCGAAGGGCGATGGCGACACCTCGAGCTCTACATAATAACGATTGGCGCTTTCATCGACATGTGCATCGAGCTCCTGTACTCCACTCACCTCCACTTCTTCGTCGGCGAGGAGAGGATCCTAAACCCTGCACATATGAACGATTTCGAGCACGGCGGCATGCTCCTGATGTTTTTCCTCTACGGTGCGGTGGCGCTTCTCTCTGAGAAAACCAGGTCAGCTTCTTCATTCTTGTTTTGTTTAAACTCTCGAAGGTTTGATTTTTGTTTTCGGGCAAATTTCGGTTGAGAAGATGACTGGAAGAGAAAACGGTGATAGAGAAAAGTGCTAGTTTTTCTCCATTGCTCTAAAGGCTGCTCTGAGAAGCCTACCGGAACTTTCGGAAGCTAAACGTTTCAAAAGGGGGGCAAAACAGAACAAATTACTCTACCTTTTGATAAATGACATACACCTCAAGTTAATTTAACCTCAGAACACTTGAGCTCTTTTAATGAGGTGGATTGATGAAAAATTAATAGCTCCTTATCATTTGATTTTGAAGTCTCAAAGAAAGGTTTTTGCATCTGCTTTATTTTTAGGAAGAATAACACTCAATTCTTTTTTACATATCTAAAACCTAAATTTCAATACTATCTTATACATGAAATGATATATCCCACTTATAAAAGTTAAAAAAATGATATTTTTTTTGTGTGATTTATAAAGTTTGAGTGATATAAATGTAAAAAGTAAAGTTTAGCCCTTCATATTTATTCCTATTCTTTTTACATATTCTTAATAATGATTTGCTTTGGCCGTGCAATATATAGACTTGATATGGGTTACTTGGATGTTGTCGTCTACCTAAATTAAATTTCTCGATTGCAGGGTTTGTAGAGAAGTTGACAGAATATTTTCTAGGAGACCTAAATTTGAAACACATTTATAACGATTAATTTTTAACCTTGTTGATATTTAAGGCTCAAACCTTGAAAAAAAAAATGCTCCAACTTATTGGACACTCAAGACATCAAAAGAATATGTTAACTGTCTTTCATTTAATAAAGGGATGGACATATTGTATATTATATACAAATTTGGCTTCAGTCAACAAATTTCTGGTAAGCATTAATCTTTTAAGAAGGATATGCTTGATTTAAAGATATTGGAGTGGCTGCAAATGACATTATATCGGGCGTTCTTTGTTTGATTTTAGTTGTAATTCATAGATACTTACATTTCTCTAAAAAACATGAATACATATAGTTTCTCATAAACAATTATCAATTTAACTCAAATTTACAAAACAAAAAAAACCCTTAATGTGCACTTATTCGTGATATAGTGATTGCGAATATAATTTCTCACAGTAATATCATGATATTGCGAGTTTGAATCATACATATTACTCTTTAGAACTTTTTTTTTTTTTTTTTTTTTTTGAGATTAAAAGAGATGAAACAGAGAAACCGTATCTAAAATTCTGTGTGATTGTCATTTTCATTAGAAATAAAAACTCATTCTTTTCATAGATTTGCGGATGAAATTTATTTCAATTTAATTAATTTGATTTCCTTTAATTGTGTTCCTACAAATCAAACAAAAACCAAAAAGTTTTCTTGTCTTTCCTTACATCGCTGAAAATTAAAATTTAAAGTGCTGTCCATACGTATCAGTTATGAAATCTTTTATGATAAACAAATTAATATTCTGATTTTGATATGAGTATAATATAAATTTTAACTAATTTCTTACATAAATTAAGTTTAATAATTGAAGACTCATCGTCATCATTTCTTTTAATATTAATTTTGTGCTGTAAAAGTCCTTGATGAATGCTTGCATATTGTATGTTATTTTAAGAAAAAAATTTCAGCTACTGATCAAGTATTAATGCTACTGAATAGTGCCCTGCTCTTGTCCTGTAGAAAATTTGTAGTGTGTCTTTCGCCTTTCTGTTTTTACCTGTAGTGTTAAAAAAGGAAACTTTGAACTTATTCAGATGGCTTCCGTTGCCGGAGGGAGCTCTTTGCCATCTAGCCTCCGCCGCCTTCACCGCCGAGTACCTCCTCTTCTACTTCCACTCAACCGCCCACACAGGTCTCGAAGGCTATTACCACCTCATCCTCGTCATCCTCATCGGCCTCTGCATCACCTCCAGCATCGCCGGTGCTTTCCTTACCGAAAATCTCGCCGTCGACTTCTCAAGCGGCGTCTGCATCACTCTGCAGGGCCTCTGGTTCTACCAAACCGCTTTCACTCTTTATGGACCCATGATGCCGAGGGGATGCAGGCTAGATGACAACGATATCAAGTGCGTCACACGAGACAGTCAGATTCGAGGGCAGTTCTTAGCCAATATGCAGTTCTTCTCCCTCGTATTTCTGGTTTTTGCATATGTGATAGTATGCTACGCAGTTGCTGTATCTCGGTATGGTCATCCGGAGCTGAGGAGATTCCAGGAAGAGAATGTGGGGCAAAGCGGCAATGATGCAGCAGTGATTGTGGGACGGTGATGACTGAGACAGAGGTGAGCCTTTTTGTCGATATTAGAACCTTTTTTTTTTAATTAATATTTCTTCCTGAATTGTATCCAAGCTTTTGTTCTTTAGCAAAAGTAATGATTCATTGCCCGAGTAAAATCACATTTTTTTTATTTCTTAATTGCTTTGGACATTGCACTCATTGTTAATAATTGAGTCACAGAAGTTATAAAAAAGAGGCCAAATTGTAAAAAGAAGCTCATCAACCGTCCCCGCCCCCCTAAATTTGCACCTCTTCTTCTCTTGTTCACTTTCTCTTGCTCTCTTCTCTGTTCCTATACTTTTTTCTCCTCCTCTTTTCAGTAATAATATTCTCTTAATTTTATTTAAGTATTTATTATATTAGTTTAGTTTTATTATTTATATATTTTTTTCATATTTAATATATTGTTATGCTGCCTTTTTTTTTCAATATTTTAGGAAATAGTGAAATACTGCCTATTTTTTTTTTAATATTTTTAATTTTCTTCATTAATTTTCAGTTATATGTTATAATGCAAGTTATTGTTTTAAATTATATACGATGTAGTGAAATGCCGCTAATTTTTTTTTTCAAAAAATTTTTATCCCACATTATTATGCCCCTACATTTTTTTATTTCTTTAATTATTTCTACTATATCGAAATGTTGTTTGTAATATATTTAAATTATTAACGACGCGTCGAAATGCTGCTTGAAACTATTATAAATTATTTTTGTTATGTTAAATTGTTGCTCTGATCATCAGGATATTGTCTTGCATATCATTGTTAGCAATGTACGAACGATTTAGTATTATATGAAATTAATTTAAAGTTTATTGTTGTTTTTTTATTTTTATTTTTATCGTGCAAAACTTATTATTACAAGAGCATAATAGAATTGTTCTTAGGCTAATGTTATATGTATATGAAATATAGTGCTTTTGAAGTTATAAAGAACTTTGTCAAAAGAGATCTAAATTGTCTAAGAAGAGATACAGACGTAAGCGGTCTTTGTATCCCCCTCCTCACTTGGAAGTTCTCATAACTATAAATGCATTTTTTTCATTGCATATATCATAACAAGTAACACTTTATATTTTGCAGTTCTTATTACTTGTTGTTATAATTGAATTAATTTTAATTAGACTTAAGTAAATGTCAATTAAAATGTTAATATTGTATGAAACTATATACAGTCAGGAATCTCGACGGCGTAGGACTAGTAGTCCGAATGAGGTTGAAATAATATCTCGACTGTTTGGTGTAACAATGACCTATATAGATCTTACAAAATTTTTAACATTTTAAATTTAGTAATTCTCTAAACTCTTTAAATTGTTTTGATTACGTTGAAATTTTTTATTCTTGCCCATGATTTTTTTATGAATTATTTATTACATGCTAGGACAGTTAGCATTTTATAATGTCAATAGAAGAACAATTAGTACTTTGCATTGCATTCAAACATAATTGAAACATGAAATAGGTTGGAAATAATTACTTTTTATTATGTGAAAAACATGCACAAAAAAGTGTTTAGGTTAGAGTTATATGTATAATGTAATGCTTTTGAAGCTACAAGGAAATTTGTCAAAAATGCCTAAACTATTTAAGAAGTGTATGGAAAGTTAGTAGTCTTTGTACTCATCTCCTCACCTAGAAGTTTTTATAGCTATGAATGCATTATTTTCCATTGTATATACCCGAATAATTAGCATTTTATGATGTCTTTTAATTTATTTTGTTATAAGTTTTAATTATGCTTATGTAAATTTTAGCTCTTACATTTAGATAAAATCAACTGCAGCATCAGAACTAATTTTTAAGTATGAGTATGAACTTGTCACACTTGTTGATATATTTTGATGGCGAGTTGCGGCTCGCAGAAGAATTAACTCCCACCTATAGTGTTGAACGTAATCATCTCGTTCAAGTCTCACAATTCATAACACTAGATGAATTAAATAGAAAAATAATTCGTAGACTATGTAAGGATACTTCAACGCATACCGTTAATATAGTTTGTCGTTTGCTGGTTAGCGGGGGTTTCATTACAACATTTGCCAATGATAACAAATGTTTTAAGTTTATTTTGTTAGAAGACACAAAATACATAATAATTATATTTTTTGAGGCTGAGTTCTTGCATGTTGACGCTTTTGATGTCGATTCTTCTTCAAGTGTTGTTGGTCCTTCGAATGTTGTGGTCCTTAACACCCTTCTGAATATGTCCCTGAAATTTATAGGTAAAAAAAATTCTATATACTGAATTGATATAACAATTAGAGGAATCTACTGTAAACTTCCCAAAATTTATGACTTCAACTTTGTAGACCAACTCCAGTTCCTTTCAACACATAGGACACCGGGTTATATGATATACCTGACCAACCAGTGGACAATTATAGTGCACGTCGATCATTTGATTTATCACATTCATCCCACCCTTGCGTTAGCAGACATGTTGAGTTAGTCACACGGTGAGAGTAACAGAATATGCGCTAGGATGCTAACAACGAATACAAAATGATGGATAGTGGCACCAGTGACAATTCGAGCGAGCTAGAGGCAAACAAAAACTATAATGTGTGAGATGGTGAGCCGAATACCGTTTCACCAGGGCACGATTTTTTTGCGCCAATACGCAGTGCTAAATAGAGAGATGTTAGAGTAACTGGTAGAAAACAATCGATTTATCGCGCCAATTCGAACTACTATAAAATGGGATGCAGTTGAAGAATGTGATGCTCCCATAATTCATGTGCCTTTACATGGAGATGATGTTATTCCGGATGTATTATATGAGAGAACGATATTTTAAATAAAGATGTTCTGCAATGTGCCATAAATGGATGGTCGATAATTAATAATATAGAGGATGTCAAAACAACTTCAAATAAAAAATGACTTACAATTCAATATGTAAATTTCAATCATGAAACCCGTTCGTGTCAGTGGCGTCAACATGCTGCGAAAAGTCAGCGATTAGTAGGTGCGTGGAAAGTATCAGTACTTGGGTCGGACCATACATTTAGTCATCCAATAATGCCAACTGGACACCAAAACTGCACTTCGAAGTTTATATGTCACTACGTTGGTTCAGTTTTAAAGCAAAAACTTGACCTAAAGCCCAAAAAAATTGTTGCTCGGATGGAGGCGAAATTTAATGTCCACGTTAATTTCGTCAAAGCATGAATGCACATAGAAAAGTAATAAAATCAATACTTAGTAGTTTTGAGGAGTTTTATTGCTCCTTATTTTGACTAATGTAAGCAATACGCCATGCAATACCAAGCATTGTGTATAAAATTGAAGTTAAAAATAATATTCATTTCGATAGTATCGTTTGGGCATTTGGCCGCAATTTATACGGGTGGAGATGTTGCCGACCCATGCTTAGTATGGACAAGACATTCCTTTTATGAAAATATAGAGAGAATCTATTGGGCGCAGTAAGAATTGACAAAAATGGTGGACTTTTTCCACTTCATTTGCTGTAGTTGAGTCCGAGAATACTGAGTAGTGGGTATGGTTTCTACAACATGCTTTGTTGGAAGTCATCCAGACCCATCGAGATCTATGTAATATATCAGATAGGCACCGTGTTTGGTTCGTGACTGCAGAGAGATTTTCCCATGGGTTGCACATCGACATGCATACGTCATCAACAAGAAAATTTTAAGAAGACATTAAGACATCTTGCAATTGGGGATGTCGACTGTTACAAAATGAATTAGGCGGGTAATACCGATGAACTACATGAACGATTTTAAATAAATTAAGAGAGCGGCCTGCGGTTGGTTGATTGAGAAAGCTATTATGAAATGGACTTTAACATGTGATGGTGGAGCTCGATCTGGCACAATGACAACAAGCGCATCTAAGTTTTTCAACGGGTTTCTGACGTACACGGGGTCTCCCAATTCAGGGTCTTATATGTGCTTTATATTATAATTTGGTTGTTTTATTCTTTAAATGATCCAGCAATATGTCGCACTTGACTAAAGATGGGAGTTCTCACTTTGTCCTGCGCACAAGATCCACTCTACAAAGATATGAGTGCGAGGCCCTTCAATTCCTCTAGCCAACCTGCATAAATAATCTTGAATATTAGGTATTTGATATGGTTTGTAGGGCATTTCATGTTGATATTATTTTTTCAGAAAAATTGTTCATACACATGTAATAAACAAAAAATCTATCACTGACCATGTGTACATGCGATTGCAGCATTGGGGGCCAGATGTTCAGATCACACGACTTTTGTTTCAAAATACTTCATGTTGGATTTTCTGTCAATACACATATGAAGCATTATTTCATATGATACCTGAGAAGGAACCGTGGCCACCATACAACCGCATGAAGTTATTATCACTTTACTTACCCCCCTATTTAGAAGAAGATGTGGTCTTCCAAGGACAAGTAGGATAAGGAACACAATGGACTGGACAATAAACACAAGCACAAGAATATGTAATTATTGTAAAAACACGGAGCATAGTCAAACAACATGTCCATATAATTCAAGCACTAGTATGTTCGAATAAAATACTGTAATTAGAATAAATTTTAACTCTTCATTGCTTCTACATAATTATTTTTCATTGAAGCAATTGTTTTTCCGTTTACTAATGCTATGATCACTTTAGTAGAGATAGCCGAGGAAGCGGTTTGGCAGGAAACCCCCACCATGCTTGATGATCCACTTCACAATGAACATTCCTACCTCCCAATATTGCATCCTTAGGTGAAGCACATCGTGCAGCAGCAGTTACTTTAGATATTGTAAGAATATAAATAATTGTGTTAATTAATTTCACATGAAATATTTATCTAACATTCTAACTAATTTAATTTAAGTTTTATGGTAAAAGATTCTGGAATGTGCCTGTCATGTCGTAGTGTTAAGAGAAGGGCAGATCGAGTGCTTATGATTCCTGTATGCAATCAAAATTGTGGGATTAGAATGCATTAGGCACTGACCTACATCAAACTAGATCACAATTTTATAACTGTATTGGTCGAGCGGTGGTGTGCGATGACCTATACATTTTATTTACCCGTCGGTAAGACAAATTAAATTTTGCATTTATATACAAGTTTAAAATTTTTTAAATTTTCTTATTCATACATTGTATAAATCTATCAGGTGAAATGATTATAACTCTATGATCGACGGATGTTTGCATTTGCTTCAAACATGAGCATGAGAGCATTTACATGTTGGTCGACCAACTGTTCATGTTCCAGTTCCTCAGGATATAATGGGCAGATCCCTCAGGTTCAGGTACAAAATTATTTTCTCACTTTAAAACTAAACACAACAATTTACTAATTATATTAGACTCATTATTATAAATACAATGTGGGGCAATGAAGAGTGGGTTTGAGACGTTACGGTCCTATATACCATGATGTATAGGGATGAGCTTGATATACTCAGACAGAATCAGGTATACTAAACATTTTTAATTAATCTTGATTAACTATATATGTTAACTAAATTTAATCTATAAACTCATCCGCAAATTATCCGGACATTGTATATAAATGTAAATATTGCATTATTACATGGCATTTGTTTTGAGAGCATGGACATTTGGACTGCACATGTTCCAATAATAAATTGGAATGTATCGAGTGTCACCTTTCAAATGATGTTATGCATCAGTTCTCAGATACCCAGTCAATAAACATTGAACCTATCGAAGAAGGTTTTCAGAAAGTCGATGGAGGAGGTAAATCAGGATTTAAGTAGGAGCAATATCATAGTAAATATATCGAGCTTATGCAATAATTGTCGAGCATTTATTGTGCCAATAACCACAACAAAAGAGACAGAGAGGAAGAGTTATATATTTATTTGCAATGGTATTGATTTTGAGCTTCACTCCACTTAACTCAGCCTCCAACTCAGCCACTTGAAACCTATTACGCACGATCACCAGGAGAGAAAATAGTGATAAGTTTTGTGTTTTTGCATTCCTTTATAACTACTAATATTTTTTTATTATAATAACTAGTAATAATCTAAAATTATGAATTCTACTATTGGATTCCCTTATTCATATCTAGAACATCACCAAAAGATATGAAGGGGATTGTGGAGCAAGTGCTAGTTCTATGAAACAAGGTTACGACGAGATTCTGGAGCTATCACACAGAGTGGAAGAATCAGTGCACAATTGATTATGCGGTATTTGATCGGCCTGATCGATATAATTTTGAAGCAGGGACGTACAACGTGAGACCAAAGGGTCCTCATAGCTCCACGTCGGTCATCTTCTTCTGTTGCGAAGCGATCAACAACAGATGCTCCAAGAGGATCTTCTGTTAGCAGAGCAAAAAAATCTACGTTTCAAGAAGCAGAAGATTAACAATATGAGAAACATCTGCTTATCTTACCCAATCAGTATTTGCGAGACACTCCAGTTATGTAGGACCATCTAGTTATGAAGAGGTCTCTGTATATTTATACCATCAGCATTTGAGATTTTATCATTCGACCTTCAGTGGACAACAACTACTGGTGGAGGCTTCAATTTAAAGTTTAAAAACATTCCTATGTCTGCGCTTATTTCTGATAAAAACATGGATTTCGGTAACTCACAATTATATTCTTTGTCAAATCTTAATGAACAAATTTACTAGATGCCACGAGATGTTACGCATGACACAACTTATAGCGATGATATTGAACAAGAACTTGAAGAACATCAGTTGCGTCATCGATTACTGTGACCAGTCTTGATATACACCAGACTCAAGCACTATTCCACCTTGTTGTAGGAGAAGATAGTTTTTTTTTTTTAAAAAAAATTGTCAGGTCATTTGATTTGTTCAATTTATTCATTTAATTTAATTTGTTTTATTTTGTAAATATTTTAATTTGAAATAAAATTTACAAGTTTCAAAATTTCTTAGTTTATTTAGTCAATTAAATTTTATTTTTTTATCTAATTAAAAATTACTCAATTTATTAATTAATCCAAAAATTAATTTTAATATTTTTAAATGTATATAATAAATAATAATAATATTTATAATGTTATTTAATATACTATATATTAATAATTACAGTATAAATAATAAAATAAAAAAAAGGTGTGGGCGCATTTCCATGGGGCACATCTGCTGCTTTTTTAAAAAGAAAATTTAGGTGCTCCAATTGCTAATATTATTTATTAAAGTAATCCTATTCAAAATTTGGCCTAAAAAAATTGAACATTGTATGCGTTTGGTTGGGCTTACAGGCAACCTTTTTTGTGTTCAAAAAGCTGAATTGCTTTTGGGGAAAAAAAGGACCATTTGCATGCATTCCACCCAATTCCTATGTATTTACATAACCATCACCTAAATTTTTCTTACTACATTTATGCCACCCAAATCTTTCATATCACTTCAAAAATACCACCAAATGCACTTTTTATGCATAGGTATGGTGACATGTATGTAAAAATTGAGGTTTAGTTGTTAAGATATGTAAATACATAGGAATTGAGTGGTTTCTATGTAGATCTTCCAAGCAAATTTTTAGGAACTATTTTCATAAATTATTATTGATTTCATAGGACACCTTTTTAGCCTCCTTAATGAATAATAGAAGGGAAATCAAATCTTTTTATGCACTTGTGCTTCCTTTAAATTTAGAATTTGTAAAGGATCATGAACATATATGACTACTTAATTTGCGTGCTTACTATCATTTTGAATCTGTGGAGGTATGCATTGAAATGATCATATGTTCAATACAGGAATTAAACCACTTCATGGAAGCAAACAGAAGCAATAAATTTAGCTGAGGCAAAACGCTGAACAACATGAAGCCTAAACGTGGATTTATTTGAGTAATGTAGGATTACTTGAGATATGGAAAAATGATTCATTGTATCACAATTGGTGCACCTTGGGCTGGTTTGGTTGGGCTTGCAGGCAACTTATTTTATGTGCAAAAAAATTAAGTTTTTTTTTTTATGAAAATTTAATTAAAAAATTATTTATAGAGTGAAATATGGAGTTCCAGCTTGTTTTTAAGAAAAACAAATTTGGATACGGATGTCGATGACATCTGCTTCGTTACTGCACTTGCGATTTTCGCGAATCTGTATTGTTTTCTTTTTTTGGTTCACAAAAAAAAATCAACGAAGTTTGGGTAACCAATTTGGGTTTTATATAGTTCTTTTCTAAAAGTGCCCTTAATACTTTTCTTAAAGATGTTCAAATCCTTTTAAATGATCATGTTTCAGCATGTAAAAGATATTCCTACAGTTATTATCATAAAGTGCTTCGCATAAATGCATATGTTAAATTTCATTTTTGGTCATGGACACTTATGATAGCTATGAGATTTAGGTTCAGTTTGGCGAAACTGCTTCAAAAGTCCCGTTGCGAAACGGGACTCCTCAGGAGCATTGTGAAACGGCAAAATTTTCACGTTCTTACACTTCAGCGTCCGGAGACATTCCAAGACGTCTTTCTTCGGCGGCGGTGTGCTTTCTCAAACAGAGCCTTATCAAGCAAATAATAGAAGTACTTAATGCATGAAGCTTTCTACTATAGGTCTGGGGAGAAGTTATCTATAGAGAGAATTTTGACAACCTATTAGATTGGTTAATCAATCTGACGCGTTTTACTTTCAGCTTGGTCTTATTCACGTCACTTTATTTGATAGTATTCAATTATACTTGTTCGTAATATTAGAAATGGCATTTGTTCATACTGCTGAACTGAGTGTAGTTTGTTTAACTTGATACAGGATGAATAACTCAACGCCTTTCAGATCACCAAAACATGCAGCGCTTAGTACGGTTCGAGAAGCTCAGAAAACAATCTGTGTTCTATAGTTTTACGGTTTTAATCAAGGATTGATGGTAAAAATTATTTGTAGTTTTAGCAAACCCAGTTTGGGATTCCATAGCTAAAATGTTGGGGAGAATACACAAACATAGTTGCAAACTGAGTTCATATTATAGAGGAATGATGTTTGTTATTATTATTATTATTTTTTTTTAATTTTTTGATCAATTCCTTCGGCGAGTTAGAGTGATATTCCACTTTTCTCATATATGTTTTTTCCATAATATGTTCCCCGCGGGTTTTTTTTTTTTTTTTTTTTTTGCATCCAAAGAGAGTAAATCGAGCCATTTTTTAATTTTGTCTTAAAGGACTGTTTCTCTTAGCAAAATTATTATTATTAAAACTGTAAAATACATATGTGCAAGAAAAATGAACCAAAAAAAGGAAAAATATACATGTTTTCTCATAAAAGTTAGAGGAATGATGTTTGTCAGTATTAAAACTGTAAATAAGCGAGCAACTGACCATTTGTGACTGAGCTTTATAATTATACATCATTCGTAAGTGCAGCTTGGTTCCACAATAATACGTCCAAATAGCTAGAGGTTAGCTTGACTTCTAGAGGGACAATTGATTCTGATCCAAAAGTTTAGCTATATAGCAGCATTTGTTGAAGCACGAAAACTAGTCGACACGGCTCATAATACCTCAATTAACTTGTCATGCAATTCTCTCTTGTTGGCAAATGATTAACATTCTGATGAATTCGATCAATGTTTTGCGACTTGCTTGCGTTAAGTCATTTGTGTTATAGTAATGCATAATGAAATAATACAAAAGAATGTTACGATGTCCAGTGAATCTTTTTATCTAGGTGAGCTTGAAGATTGTTCCATTAGTTAAGATGGGCACCTTGAAGAATTAGAAAACATATTTCCTAAGAAATATATGCTTTAAATTGATTTAACGGAATGATTTCAACCCGTCTTGAGAATTAACTAGTCATTGATAGAATAAAACAATCCATTGATGAAGAATGGTCTATTGAGCTAGTGTTATATATACCAATCTGTGAATCATAATAATTAGTCACTACTTGGATGATGACATATGGCTTGGTTGAGAGAAGAGATTGTGAATGGGGAGAGAGTAGAGGCCGAGCCTTTAGCCTAAGGTACTTCCTAGCTTCGATGAAGAAGGTGAATAAAGGTGTCAAAGACCTTAAAAAGACTTGTTAGACATTGTTATTGTACATCACAAATGCGTCAACATGAATCTTAAGAAAATCCAACGGACGAGACATGAAAGTAAGGCTATGGATGACCCACAAAAGGAAAATCAAATGTCTCATCACTAGAAGATTAAAAGAACTATTGACCAGGTACTAATACTTCAAAATCGGGAATTGATGTCAACCAAATGGGGATTGATTGAGTCAATGACCAAGATCCATCAAGCCAAGAGAAGACCTAAGCTCAATTCTCATCCCACCCATAATAAGTTGCCTTGTGAGAATCTCTGAGACTCTTCCTCAGGAGGCTGAAGTTTTTACGATGATATGCTCCACAAACATTCAGGAGGACCTTTTTTCAAGGGGTGTGCTACATGTCGGTTTACAGTGATTTACCCTCCACCCAACAACTCAAACTCATCCTAGCGACAAGAGCTCTTTATATAGAGGACAATAGTCTGCAGTCAGATTAAAGGAGCTGACAAGTTGACTCAAGCTAACCGAGCCAACTTAAGATGACTGAAACTCAATAGGAACTGATTGGTAGCCCCCAAGCAACATAGTTGGCCGAATGAACCTTATTGACTCGAGACCCGCTAATCTCAATTGATTGAGCAATAGGATAGCCACCTCATTTATGTAAATACCAATAATGTCTCCATTAAAGCAAGGGAAAGCATGTAATTATATACATTATACCTTATCTTCTAACATTAGGGGCTCATTTTTTCAGTAAGGGCTGATCAAAATACAAAGTTCTCTCATTTTATTTTTTATTGTTGTGCACTCTCTTTCTATCTCTCTGCCCCCCTCTCTCTCCTTTTTTATGTTATATTTTTTGAGTGTGACTATCAGATAAATTTGGATTCAACATCTTAAAATGTGCAGTCAGTGTGGATCATGTCAAAATAAGTTAAGGAAAGAAAAGCCTAAGTGACACATATTAGACCTCTTAAAACTTTAGCACAAACATATGTGTGTTGATCAAGATGCGATAGTTTGCATTGCTTAGTGAGATATCATACCGAGCAATGCTCATTAAGGATACACAACCAACAATGGGTCACTTATCTAACAAAGCTGACTTTCCATCAATGCAAATTAGGTAATGCAGATGAAAAATGTAAAAGTAACTTAGCATACCACAATCACTCTATTGAGATGGGAGCTATCACAAATAGTATATTGATACACTGAAATAATATACTATTTTAAGCACATATTTTATGCTTAATTTTGGTGATATTGCACTTTAAAAAAAGGGTATTTTCATATTTTTAATGCAGGTAAATCAATTTTAGGCATTTGTAGCAAAAATTGCAAAAAGTACGAAATTTGGAACCAAAACAAAGAATTTTGGAAATTAAGGCGGTTCGAGATGAATTTTGTGCAAATTTTTAAAGGGACACTTACTCTACACACCTATTAGAGTAATTTAATGCATTTATACACTTTGGAAGGTTCTTTTATGAAGGGATATGTCTCTTGGATCAAATGACACATCTTTTGAATTCAAAAGAGTTGCCTTTTGGAGGGGAATTTTGAATTCTTTTTCAAAGAAGGCAACCCAAAATAAAGAGAAGACTTCATAGAGAATTCATAGAGTTGGCGTAAGGAAAGGGAGAGAGAGAAAGTTGGCGTGAGAGGCAAGAGGAGAGAAGAGGAGATTTTCTTCTAGGGTTGTAAGAGAAGAGGGAAGGTGAGATATTTCTTCTTCATTACACTTCTAAGAGAGAATTGAGTGAGATTGTAAAGAGAGAAAGACTTGGAGAGAACTTCTAGGGATTTGTTTGGGAAGGATTGTAAGATAAGTTGCCTTTTATTTCTTTTATTTTGTAAACTTATTTTTATATATTAAATCCATTTTTTGTCGTAATATTCTCATGAATTCTGAGTAGTTTTTTTATCTTTCTCCCTATATTGAAGATATTATTATGTGAAGAATAGATTTGTTTTTTACATATTTAAATGAAAATAATTTGTGATGATTTGAAGTCCGATCTTCATTTACTTTTCAATCTGACCAATAGAAATGTTAAAACTTGTTAAGAGACATGTTTTGAAAAGGGATATGATTTCTACAGCATAGGGAGAATCACATTTGATTTCATGGGAGAGTATATCATCCATGGGATTTGGTGTAAATAAATAGGGAAATGTACTTTATTGGATGCAAAATTGGAGACTTTAAGGTGACAGATTAAAATCCCCAATTTGGTCCAGTTGATTGGAAACTGATGCAAGATATTTTGCCCTCAGGTGAGGGAGTAGTGGGAGCTCTGGAGTGACAGTGGGCATCTGATCCCGACTTAATGCTTATGCACAGTATAACAATAGTTTTGATGATATTTTTCACTTATATTTCTTTATTTTGCAACAAAACCAAAAACTTGATCCTGAAGAAAAATAAGAATTTAACTTTTTAATTTATATATAT
>NW_018164596.1:26869-27384 GCF_001263595.1 Phalaenopsis equestris | reverse complement strand
TATGAGAGTTAATGATCAAGAAGTGACTTTTAACCTTGCGAAATCTATGAAATACCCTGCTGTTCAAAGAGATAATGAATGTTTTTGCATGGAAATTATTGAACATCTACTGAACAAACATTTTAAAGAACATTTTGAAGACAAAAAACATTTTGAAGAAGAAGAACATTTGGTAGAGAAGGAACAATCTGAAAAGAATGACAAAGTTCTTTTGGACGAGTTAGGAAATGAAAAATTAGATTATGTTCAGGAAAGATTTGAGATGTTGGATATTACGGAAAATGCGGATAAAAATCTATTTCCATTGATCATAAAAGCACCTGAACTTGAGATGAAAAAATATTGCCTAGTCACTTAAAGTATGTATTTTTAGGAGACTCATCTACATTACCTATTATTATATCTTCAGAATTAAATGATCTTCAAGAGCAAAGACTGTTAGATACATTAAAAAGATATAAGAAAGCTTTTGGTTGGACCTTAGCTGATATTAAGGGAATCAGTCCTTCAATCTG
>NW_018164596.1:26263-26537 GCF_001263595.1 Phalaenopsis equestris | reverse complement strand
TGGGCACAAATATTTTTGCTTTTTAGATGGATATACCGGTTACCATCAAATTCCTATTGCTCCTAAGGATCAAGAGAAGACAACATTTACTAGTCCTTTTGGAACTTTTGCTTTTCCAAGAATGCCTTTCGGATTATTTAATGCACTTGCAACTTTCTAGAGATGTATGATGTCTATATTTTGTAAGTTAATTGATGATGGATTGGAAGTATTTATGGATGATTTCTCTGTATTTGGAACATCATTTGACGCATGCTTAAATTACCTTGAAAAA
>NW_018164596.1:16346-17910 GCF_001263595.1 Phalaenopsis equestris | reverse complement strand
TATTTACTTGTTGTAGTTTGTATGACTTTGATTTTATATATGAATTCTGAGTTTTTTTGTGTTTTCCCCATGAGTTCTGAGTAGTTTTCTCTGTCTTTCTCCTTGTCTCGAGATTTGTGAAATGGTGATTTGAATTGGCGAAGCATGAAAATATTTAAGAAATTATGATGATCTTTTCACTTCGATCTTAATTTACTTTCAATCTGGCCAATTGATTTATTAAAATATGTTGAATTTTACAACTAAAGTGAAGATTACATCCAAGATTCAGAGAGGTCAAAGCCCTTGGAAGTTAGGTGCAAATAAATAAGGAAATATTATTATCGGGCGTAGAATTGGGGATTTTAGAGTGACAGACTAAAGTCCCCAATTCGGACCTATCGTTTGGGTGCTGAATTGTAGATGCTAGCCCTCAGGTGAGGGGAACGTGGGAGCTCCGAAGTGAGAGCCGGTATCCTCCCTGCCTAACCGCAGATTCAGTAAACAAGCATAGGATTAGTCAATGTTCTTTATACCTGGACCAATGGGTAAAGAATATGTATGCTCCTATTTGACACAATATAAATTGAACTAATTCATTTTATTCATTCACTATAATTTCTTGACAAGGAGAAGGATGCTTTCTTATATATTGAAAATCACAATTAAACCCTACTTTATATCATTAGTTATTTATTAATTATTAAAATTATCTATTTATTTCAATTGCCTATTAGTGACAGATAAGCAAATTGAACGTCGTTGTTGTGATTAAAGTATTGTTTTTCTAAGGTCTTAGTCCGTAATTCTAACTACTTCCTGTGGGATCGATATCTAGGACTCCATTAGAGCCCTATATTACTTGAGCGATACGTATACTTGCGTTTATAAGTGTGAATTTATAATTATTGAATATTTAATACGTCCATATTCATCTTGTATTTTATTGCATATATAAAGTCGCTGTCACGAACCCACAGGGAAGATTATGCAATATGCATTTTTTCGAAATTTTTTCTATTTTTAAAAAGATAATTACTTAAACTAAAAATGATTTTTGCAGGAATTTAAAATTTAAATATTTTTGGTATTTTTGATATTTTAACGAAACAGTAACAAATTAAGAAGATAACTAAGGTTTTTGTAGAATAAAAGTACTTAATATGAAAATATCTTTCTTCTTATCATGAATCAATAATAAGTATAGGATTTCTGTTGTGGAAGTATGCAAATTGTGTTGTGCCAAATAGGAGCAATAAAATTCTTTACCCTTACCAGAGATGCTATAAAGAACATTGGATAATTTAAAGTTTGAATAGTTATAAAGACCGGCTAGACAAGGAAGATACTAGCTCTCACTCTAGAGTTCCCTCGATTCTTTCCACCTAGGGACTAACATGTCGTATCAAAACTTGAAAAAATAAACTTATTTGGGGGCTTTAACATGTCACTTTAAAGTCCTCCAACTCTACACCCTTCAATGAATATTTCCCTATTTATTTGCACTCAATCATATGAACTACATTCTCATTCATACAACCTCATGTGATTCTTTCCAATTGTTGACTGAGACAATACCAGCCCA
>NW_018164596.1:3858-16220 GCF_001263595.1 Phalaenopsis equestris | reverse complement strand
TCCAAAACTTAATTACTTATCATTTTAAGAAAAAAGATAAAGAAAATTACTCATAATCCATGGAGAAAACAAAATCACACTTTAGTTTAAAAGAAGAAATCATTGTCAAACCAACAACAAGTCTTGATTAAAACCAAAAGTAGTCTAAAACAAAAGATAAAAACTTATCTCAAGTCCTCCACCAAACTCTTAAAGTTCCTTTGAATCTCTTCTCTTTTACAACACTCTTAATATAAAACTAGAAATAAAAAATGGATAAATATGTGGTGCCTGAAAATCTCTCCAACTAACTCTCTAATTTTAGAACTTTCAAAACATTCCCTGTACTTTCAGGACCTCTTTCAAAGTCCCAATCATCTTTCTTTTATAATTCTATAAAAGGTGCCTTGATATCTCTTCAAATGTGTCTTGAGTCGACGTATTTCCCCAAGCGATGCATCATTTCGGAATAATTTTCATCTATGGTGGTTGTAACCACCTATTAAGCCAATAGGTGCCTGAAAAAACTCTTCAAAATTCGCAAAAATTGAATTTATTCGTCCAATAACTGCCACTGGCGCTTAAGCGCGGGGCCTTTGGCGCTTAGGCGTGGCCTTCTCTGTTTAACCGGCGCTTAAGCGCTGGATCTAGCGCTTAGGCGCCAAAACACTTTTACACATTTTTCACCTATTTGCTCCAAATTTGATCCTTTTTTACTCCTTTAAGCATTTTTCACCTTTTTACCTGTACCTGAAAGAAAAAACACAAAAATACCTTCCATTAAAGTGCAATATCTCAAAAATAGGTATAAAAATGTGTCTAAAAACACTATATATTTTAGGCGTATCACTATCTTAGCAGTTTTAGTTTTCATGCAAGGTAGCATCGTTGTTTAACATGCAAGTTTTGTAAGCATAAAAGTACAGTGTGGAAAGTATAAAAAAAAATGGTACTGTAAATTGTAAAAGCGTACCTTGATGGTCTTCCCGTCATCTCCAGTTGAAACTCAAAATGCATGTAAGGGCATTTTATGTAAAGCGGGAATAATAAAGCTCCTAGATTATATCTTGGTGAGTCCTTATTGGTTTGATTAAGGATGATTTTACTAAGCAAAATATATCAAGTTTAGTAGACCTCTGAGGTATCCAACAGGTTAGGAGAAAAAGACAGCTCCTTTCTTTCCCCTCACTGCTTGGTGAAAAATCTCGAGCTCGTTTAAACTTATTATGTTGCTTAATAATCCATCCTATAAATATTTCTAGTGTTCAACAAATAGTGATGTTCCAATTATCCCTAAGAGCAGGGAGATTATCATTTATTACTCAATTTGAGAATTATGCAGGTGAAGACCCTTAAAGGGGCAAGTTAGTGTCATTAAGAAACTTAGCCAATTTTGGTTTTAACTTGGGCTTGTAGTGTTTCAAAGGTGTTCAATTTCTAGTTACATTCACTTTTCTAATCCTCATTTAATCAAATTTTATTTAGCTTAGGTCACTACTAAGCCCTTAAGATTCTGGTGGATGTCTTAGTCATTTTTGAAGAGATTAAATTTTAAGTGATAATAATCCATCATCAAAACATTTGAATGTCACTTGAACACCAGATAGGGGTATTAAATTAGTGAGTTATTAACACCCAAAACTATACCCCTAAGTCTATGATCATTCAATTTGGTAGACTCCCAAATTTTGATAATATAGGAAAATTTCAAATTTATCCTTTTTAATTGGAAAAAGTGAGATTGGTTTCTACCAATTAATTCCTTATATTTCAATCATCCAAATATGTTAATTAAGATCAAAGATTGCCCATTTCCCTTTCTTGACTTAAGCCTAAATGTTAATTAAGGCTAAATTTCTAAAATTACACTTTTAACCCTGAGATTTTAGCACTTCATAATTCATCAAATTTAATTCAAATGACTTCGCAATTTTCATCCCACCTCACTCATGGGTCAATTAAGACATCAGAGAAGAACATGTGATTTTTCAAATTTTAATTTAATTTATATAATTATTTATACGCAAAAATGGAATTTTTCAAAGAAAATTCAACAACTTGACCAAGACAAAGCCTAATCCATGGAAAGTTTTACTGGAGGTAGACTTAGACCAGAGAAACACTTAGGCCAAAATTTCATGATTTGTTGAGTTTTATAAGAATTATTAGAAGTATTTTAATTTATGTAGTATTAATTAATTATAAAATATTTTTAATGTGGAAAAATAAGTTTTACTTTTTTATTAAATCTCTCTAAGGTCAAAGAACACAGAGAAATAAATTTTACATTTTTTTGATTTTTTTTTAAATTATTAGAATTTTTTAAGTGAAAGATTAAGAAAAATTCATTTTTAGCTTTAAAATTCAATAGCTTTACTTAGAAAATTAGGAAAAATATTCCAATTGTTCCTAAGTGCTTAGGAAAAAAATTTAGAACATTTTCATAAATTTTATTAATTTTGTGATTTTTATTAATTTTTAATAATTTGAATATTCAAAATAGGCTTTAAAAATGAAGTTTTTATTTTAATTACAATTTTTTTTTTCAAAAAACTCCTCTGATCACAGAGAACTTATAAAGCAAATTTTTATAAATTTTTGAGTTATATTTTAATTATTAAAAATCATTTTAGTGTCAAAATGACATTTAATGACATTTAACTTAAACATTTAACTTAAAAAATCAAATTGAGTTATCAAATGAGCTCCAAATATTTTGAAAATTTTATGGGAGGTTCTCTAAACTTTAAATCACAATGAAGATTTAAAATGAAGTCATTTAGATGTTCATATTTCCCAAATTAATTTTCTTTGTGTTTGTGTTTTAGTGTTCATATTTCCCAAATTAATTTTCTTTGTGTTTTAGGATTTTTTGAGAGTTAAGTGTGTTCTTAATGCAAAGGTTTCTCTGGTATTTTTCAAAGGTTTCTCTGGTCACAATAGACCTTCCAAAAATTTCTTGGATTTTTCTAAGAAACATACAAATTATTATGATTAATTTATGTGAGTAATAGACATAAATTTGAAAAATACGGATCTCTGATTAGATGTCTTCTCTGACTTTGGAAAAATCAAAGAATATCCCCCAAGATAGAGGCAACAACATGCCAAAATATCAAGCCAAGGTGAAATGTCTACATGCATGGAGAGTTAAAATATTCAAATCAATATTTAATTATTTAAAAATAAAATATGCATCAAATAAACTTCAAACCATTTCCACATTACTTCCCTCTATTCATTGAGCGCTTGGATATTTTTATTTTTTTTTGTGATTTTTCTACACTAACATATGGATTATTAAAGACCATACATTTAAATAAATCCAAAAATACCCTATTTTCTATTTAAACGCGTGGCGCCACACTATCATACGACGGCTCCGAAAACATGCATGACTCCCTCTAGTTGGATGCCGCCTTCCACGTAGCTGCTGACTCGGCCCACGCTTTATGAACCATGCTCCCATCCAGCACAATCAGAGCCCTCCATTTGATACATGCGCGATCCAACAGCTTCGCGTCATCGTCCCCAAATAGAGTGAACTCGTTACCGTTAACATTAAAACCCTAATATCTCACTCATTTCTCAACTAAATGACTTCGAGTTTGATTCTATGGACTAGTCTAAGTGTGACGAACACATACATATGGTAAACGTGCCATTAAACTAACCCTAATCAAATGGAGAGTCAAAATAGGCTCGAGAAAAGGGAAAGTTCAATACCTTTGCTCTGAGAAGGGAAGCTTCAATCTGAGGTGCTTCGCATGTTCGTGGAGGTCCAAGGAGGCTAAGGATTGAGTCTCTGATCGTGGTGAAAGGTCTATACCTAAATTTGATCAAGGCCGGATTTGGGTGTTGATCAAAGTTTAGTGTAGAGGCTCTCTGTGAGAGGGGTTTGATGGGGCTTTGTCTTCTTTCACTGTGGTGAAGGTGTGGGTGAGTTTAATTTGATTTTTGTGTGCTGTGGAGGTGTGGAGAGTTCTGTCCTATCTCCGGCAAGGATTTGAGCTCAAAAATTAAACTCCGGCAAGAAGAATTAGGGCAAGGAAGTGGTTGGGTTGCACTGAGGAGGTCTCAAAGAGGCTACGAGAGCAATTTAAAGGGGTATCATTGAGAAAATTTCAGCACCTCTCTCTTGACCGTGAAGGGGCCATTTTATAGCCATGGCCGAAGAGGGGAGCTTAGGGCTTGGCCTTGGGTGCAAAGGCTTGCTTAGGTGGAGGGCTGAGGAGCTCCAAAGGTTAATTAAGGTGAGGTGGCCTCTAGGGTTGAGATTGTGTTTGATTTGGCCTTGGGGCTTTTGATTTTGGGGTTTTTCGGTGACCAGGCCAGCTCGCAGGGCCAGGGGAGGTGGCCAAGAAGTCAGGTGAGTCAGGGGGAGGCTTAATTAAGATTTACCCCCAAGGGTTAATGATGATGAGTAAAATTTTTGATTAAGACACAAAAAAGGAAATGAATCCATTAATTTGAGGATCCATTGGTCCATAGCATACTTGGGTGGGTTTAGTGTTGTTTAGCCTGGTCCAAAGCAAGAGCTTAGTGGCTGTGGAGTCACAAATTTGGTGACCTTAGGGTGGTTAGGTCAATTTTGGTGTATAGGTTCAATTTGGGTCCAAATGACCAAAGGTTGGGTTATAAATTTGAGCCCAAATTATTGATCAAAATTGTGTAGATGATTTTAATGAAGAGTTTTGGTGAAGGATTGAAATGATTTTGAGTTTAATTGGGGGTTCAATTTGAAGGATTTTGGAAATTTGGTCACATTGGGCATGTTGGGTTAGACGTGAGTCTAGATTGGGCTAAACTTGGGCTAAGTCCAAATTGATTTTTGAAAATTGTCAATAGGAATATGGAGTCTTGGGCTAAGTCCAAATTGATTATTTAGAATGGTCAATAGGAATGCCATGAAGAGTTATTTTGGGGCTAAGAGTGCCAATTTTGGGGCTAAGACAATCAATTTGGTGGAACTTGGAGACAGCCAATTTGGGGCAAATTTGGGGATCTTTGGATTTGGATTAAAATTAAATGAAATTGAGGCCTCAAAAAAGCCAATTTAAGGTCAAGTTTGATGTGTAGGATTGTTATGAAGAGTTTAGGATTCAAATTGAGGCCAATGGAGTAGGCCATGGGGTTCAATTTGGTGGGATTAGGTCATGTAGCCAAAATTGGGGGTTTGACCTAAATCAAAACTGGGCTCAAAGCATAGGCCAATTGAGAATTTATTTTATTTAAATTGATCATATGAAGGATGAATTTGAGTTTATGATTGAAATTTAGGAAAATTGGGACCAAATTGATGAACATTTGAGGTGAATTTGGGGAAATGGAGCCTTTAAAGGCAATTTGGGGGTTAATGAAAAATGATCAAATTGATCAAATTGGGTCCAATTTAGGGGTCTGAATGGGTTTTGGAGACATTTGGACTGATTTTAGAGGTTTTGGGAAAGTTTGCGGTGCCAAGGGTATTTTTGTAATTTTGGCAATTTTGGGGGTATTTTGAATTTGTCATTGTTGGGTAACTTGGGTATTTTCGAAATGTTTGCAATGATTTTTGAACAAGTTTGGATATTTTGGATGGATTTGGGGATTTTGGGAATTTTAGCCAAATTTAGGGCTTCAAGGGTATTTAGATAATTTGAGGGATTTTGGGGCAAAAGACCAAGTTGGATAATTTTGTAGAATTGGGGAGATAATCACCATAAATGAGCTATAGAACAATGCAAACCCCATTTGGGTCCTCTATGTAATGGTCTTAGCCAAACCCTAACACATGGCTAGTGGATTTAGGGGACCATCTACATTAGTCTCCTAAAGCATCAAGGTACCAAAGTCAGGAAAACTTGGGTTTAGGGTTGTGACCGATTGTGAGTGAGGGTGAGTACAAGTGAGTGCCTTAGCCCTAGACCAACACCTAGAGTCAACCCTAAGTGAAAGCAGTCATATGGGAACTCACCTTGAGCTCCCCCATAATGACCCCACCTACCAAGTGCTAGACATTAGGACCAATAAATGGAACTTCAAGTTGAGCAAGGAAGAAGGTAGAATTTTTAATGGTGAGGGTTCCTTTTCTAGTTTTCTAGGAATATTCAACAAGAAAGTCCTATGATTAGACCTTAGGCTACTAAAGAGGGAAAACTAAACCTCAACCAAAATTGAGGTCAACAAATGGACCCCCAATAGGTATGGTGTGCTGGGCAAGAACACCACGCGTATTGGCATTGACCGACGGGATCAAAAAAACCATTACAGACTTCTAAGTCAACAGACCTAGAAGGAGGCATATAATTGTCTGTGCTATTTGTTTCCGCTGAGGAATTATCACATGAATATTCAATCAAAGTCAAGAAGTAGGAACTCTCGTTGTGGATTGGAGAGTGGGTTTGAGTTATCATATTTCAGGTATTTATAGAGGATGGGAATCAGTATATAAGTGCTGACCCCGGGGTGGGAATTGAAATTTAGGTATCGATTCCAAAAAGAGAGTCAGAATTTATGCACCGACCTCAAAAGAATGGAGTTAGAAGTTAAGAACTGATTCCAAAATGAGTATTGAAAGTTGAGGAAAAATCTCAAAAAGAGAATCGGAAGTTAGGAATCGAAAGTAAGGGACTGATCTCAAAAGGAGGGAATCAGAAGTTAAGGACTGATTCCACAAATGAGAATTGAAAGTTAAGGAACAATCTCAAAAAGAAGATCAAAAGTTAGGGACTAACCACGAAGCGAGGGAATCAGAAGTTAGGGACTGATTCCAAAATGAGAATCAGAAGTTAGGTATCAATCTCTAGAGAAAGTCATAAGTTAGTGACCGACCTCGAAAGGAGGGAATCAGAAGTTAAGGACTGATTCTAAAATGAGAATTGAAAGTTAAGGATTAATCTAAAAAAGAGGATTGGAAGTTAGGGATCGATCTCGAAGTGAGGGAATCAGAAGTTAGGGACTGATTCCAAAATGAGAATCAAAATTTGGGTATCAATCTCTAGAAAGAGTAGGAAGTTCGGGACCGATCTCAAAAAGAGGGAATCATAAGTTAAGGTCTGATTCCAAAAATGAGAATTGAAAGTTAAGGATCAATCTCAAAAAGAGGATAAGATGTTAGGGACCGATCTAAAAAGGAGAGAATCAGAAGTTAAAAACTGATTCCAAAATGAGAACTGAAAGTTAAGGATCAATTTCAAAAAGAGGATCGAAAGTTAGGGGATCAATCTCAAAAGGAGGGAATCAGAAGTTACGGAATGATTCTAAAATGAGGATTTAAAGTTAAGGATTAATCTCAAAAAGAAGATAAGAAGTTAGGGACCGATCTCAAAAGGAGGGAATCAGAAGTTAAGGACTGATTCTAAAATGAGAATCAAAATTTATGTATCAATTTGTAGAGAGAGTCAGAAGTTAGGGACTGACCTTGAAAGGAGGGAATAGGAAGTTAAGGACTGGTTTCAAAATGAGAATTGAAAGTTAATGATCAATCTCAAAAAGAGAATCAAAAGTTAGGTACCGACCTCGAAGTGAGGGAATCAAAAGTTAGGGACTGATTTCAAAATGAGAATCAAATTTAAGTATCAATCTCTAGAGAGGGTCAAAAGTTAGGGACCAAACTTGAAAGGAGGGAATCAAAAGTTAATGACTGATTCCAAAATGATAATTTAAAGTTAAGGATTAATCTCAAAAAGAGGATCAAAAGTTAGGGTCCGATCTCAAAAGGAGGGAATCAGAAGTTAAGGACTGATTCTAAAATGAGAATCAAAATTTATGTATCAATTTGTAGAGCAATCTCAAAAAGAGGAAATCTCAAAAAGAGGATCAGAAGTTAGGGACCAAACTCAAAAGGAGGGAATTAGGGAGGGAATCTAAAGTTAGGAACTATTTCCAAAATGAGAATTAAAAGTTAAGATCAATCTCAAAAAGAGGATTAGAAGTTAGGGACAGATCTCAAAAGAAGGGAGTCAGAAGTTAAGGACTGATTCCAAAATGAAAATTGAAACTTAAAAAGAGATTGTGGTGTTGAACTCATAAATATGTGTTATGTGAAAAGGTTGACATTGTTGAGGAAATTATGAAAAATTTTATGAAGTGGAATTTTTTTAGGTTTTGTGCAGAATATGAAATTCCATAAAAGGATGTGAAGAGTTAATGTAGATAAGGATAGTCATGCTGCGCGAGCAAAGAGTAAGAGACCTTGAAATCGAGAGAATCGACTCGACATATATGTTTTATTTTCTTGTTGATTTTATCATGCTTAATTTTTAAAATATGTTTTCTAAAATTTAATTTTGTGGGTTGATTAATTTTCAAAAGAGTGTTGTTTTGTTGTTTGTTATTTTTATTTAAATTTTATTATCGTTAATTTTTTTGTTATTTGGTTCTTTGTTCGTTGTAATCTTGAATCAACGTATGGTTCATGACTTTTATCCATCACACCAAAAAGGGAAATTGAACAAACAAACAAAATTTTTGAAAAAGATTTCATTAATCTGCTTCCACAGGTGTTACAGATTGAGCGTAGGCCAAGATTGAGCTGTTACAGATTGAGCGTAGGCCAAAGCCTCAAAAAGTATAATTATGCTGACTGCATCAAAGTACATCCAAAAATATCCCATGCCAAATGCATATCATAGGCTGAGCATGCCTAATATGCTGTAACGGAAATGCAATAAAAAGGAATCCTCTGAGCGTCTGTCTTTGGTGAGGCGAGCTCCTGATCAAGCTGACCTTCTAAGCTACGCTCCAAGACAAGAGCTCCCTTTGCATGTGCTTATAGGTGTAACCCTCTCATAGCTCGTATGGCAGTAGTTCATCCAGCTCTGGGTCTGGTCGGAATCCGTATGGCATTTTGTTGTCATCCATCCTCCGAAAAGTTACGGACACCCTGCGGTGTCGCACCCCTGGAACACAATGTTTGGCGACGGCTGCTCTGTTTCCTTTGAGAACCAAGACTGAACCAACAGGTAGCAGAATTTCCACAGACCCTCTGAATTCACCAGGGCCAATGACATCTATTTATTTTTCAAACAGGATGTTGCTCTTGATCATGAATGATACCGAGTAGAAAGGCCTCACAAAGTCATGATGGTCAATGTGCGGAGGTATGCAGTCTCCTTCATCATATATGTTGATAATACAACTGTTAGGAACACATTCGGCTGATAGTATGCTCCATCAAACCATTCTTTTGAACATTCATTTTATCATGGGAGGTAGTGGGTCCACCCGATCGTGTCTCAAAATCCCACGTGGATTTCCTTGTCTACGTTAGTAAAGTTGTAACAGCAGCCGCATTGTATAGTGATCCTACCCTTTCCTCGCATCCACTTTCTTGGCTCGGAATAGGTTCTTTCCATTATTAGGCCTACTCAATCTCTATCTCTCAAGTCAAAATGCAGTCGAGAATATTTCTTTCATTGCTCTCGGAGAAAACTTTCGTATATATCTCCAATCCTTCTAATATGTTGATGAACCTACCTTGCAGTTCCTCATAGAATTCAAAGTCTCTTTTGCTTACCTTGCTCATCTTATAGTATTCCGCGACACTGATGATCGATGGTTGTCGGGGATGTTCCTTCATTTCAATGTTGATGGGAATCTAGGCTGGTGATGTCTTTGTCTGTAGCGGAATATATGATTCTGCGTCCGACGAGATATATGCTCTACACCCAACGGGACATATGGTTCTGCATCTATCGGGTAATCGGCGGTCTGAAATCCATCATCAGAGGATACACATTCCTCTAAAGTACTTTAGCGCTCAAGGTGGAGGACATTGCAGTCAGGGCACTCCACAAATGCCCCTGTCGTACATGCTGGTATTTCTACGTTGCAGGTCGGGCAACCCGTATAAAGAACATCTGAAGCTTGTGGTATTTTCAGCTTTGTAACAAATCCCGACTCATCGTTGATAGTAGACAGGCTGGAAGAGGTCTCTCTCATGCCCAGATTGTAGATATCCTCTTCAGGGATAGGGGTGAGCAGGTTCTCTGCCTCTTTCTGGTGCCTCCTCTCTTCACGTAAGAAAGCCCTCTACTTTTGACGACTAGCATTTCTGCACTGAGTCCTCTGTGGTGGTGCATCTGGAAGTCTTTCATTATCAACAACGATTAGGCCTCCGATCGGCGTAGCTATCATGGAAGGTAGGTGACTGGTCCCCTCCATCGGGTCTTGTTGTACCATTACATTTTTTCTCTTCAGGAGGAACTATTTCTGGTGCTTCTGGTGCCGAACCTTAGCAGTGAAGGTAGCCCTTCTTTCTCCTGACGGCTGACTACATCCATCAAAGGACCCTCATAGTCCATGTCGACTTGGCTAAAGTCCATGTCGAAGTCTATGGTGCCGCCCTGTGGTGCCACTTCTTCATTGAGTGCAAGGTTCCAGCCATCTTTAAAAGCAAAGATCAGCCTCTGGCCTGACATTTCTCTGTAAACGACAAGAAAAATATCAGTCAGCTGAAACTTAGCGTGAATAAAAACAAAATAAAGTGTTTATTAAAGAAAAATTTTTAGTTTATGTTGGGGAGAAAACCATTTATTTATGTGTATATTTCATTTAATTTAGTAGAATATCAAGTTTAAAAGAGAAAATTAAATGTGCAATTTCAATAATTTTCATTAAATTGACGTTAATCTTATAACAAAATTTTTTGACTTGATCACAGATGATTGGCCAAATAGATAACCCCAGAACAATCAAAATTTCAAAATTTCAAATCAAGTGATGTTAAGCAATGTCAAGTTGCGTCATATGTCTTCAGGTATCGTCCGTTGATTAACAACATGGGTTTTTCACCACGAAAATCGACTAACTGGTAGGCTCCTCCTGCGTAGGCCTTTTCAAAGACAAATGGTCCCTCCCAAGTTGGCTCGAATTTTTCACCTATCTTGTGGCGTGTAAGAATGGGTCTTTTGAGCACGAGGACAAGGTCACCAACTTTGAATGTCCTTGGGCGGACCAATTTGTCATGAGCTTGTACCATATTTACCTGGTAAAGTTCCAAATGTTGTTGTGTTTCAAGTCATTTTTCCTCAAGACTCTCTAATTCTACAATTCTGAGCTTTGCACTTTCTTTCTTTGTAAGTTGGTTGGTGATAACGACTCTGAGAGACATTGTCTGAACTTCTAATGGTAGTATGCCTTAGACCCGTACACGAGCATGTAAGGTGTGCACTGAGTGGGAGTCCTTGTCTGATAAGCCCACAAAGCTTCTAGTAACTTGTTGTTCCAATCTCTTTTGTTTTCGTCTAGTGTTTTTTTTAAAATTTATATGAATGTATTATTGAAGGCTTCAGTCAGACCATTTGCTATGGGATAGTAAATTGTAGAATATCTCCAATCTATCCCGCGCTATTTGATGAAATTGTTGATTTTTGTTCTTTTAAAGGCTGTCCCATTGTCAAAAATTATCCTTCGCGGTACTCCAAAACAGTAGACGATTTGGCTTTTGAATAATTAAAGGACGTGCTGTGCTATAACCTCTCATAACAGTACTGCCTATGCCCATTTAGAGAAATAATTTGTAGCGACGAGTATAAATCTATGTCCTTTGGAGGATGGCGGGTCTATCAGTCCTATTATATTCGTGCCACAACACTCGAATGGCCACGAAGCAACGGTTGGGTGTATCACATTCGGAGGAAGGTGTAAGACCACCACATGCACCTGACACTGGTGACATCTTCTGGCTGTATCCATGCAGTCAGACATCATTGCTGGTGTCGACACTATTTTTGGTGTGGGGTTTGCCCGTAAGAAGCTGTCGGTCATCAGAATTGAAATCCCGTTGCCTGCTTCGGAAGGACGTTTTAAAAAACTTTAGTTTTGAAAAAGTTGAAGTCAATCTGGCCCCATAATTTTCATAGTTTAGATGAAAAAACACTTTACCTCAAATCCTGTATCTATCCCAAAGGATGAACACAAGAATTGAGGGTAAGGCTCGATCAAATAAACTAAAAAAAGTTATGACATCCGTTTGATCTGCGAAACCAATGTATAGGCCGACAAGTTCCCCTATTTAATATAAGGAATTAAATAGGGTTTATATTATGCTGGGTTCGGGAAAAGCTTCCTATAAGGGATAGCCCCTATAGTTAATTACATCATAGATAACTGAAGTTACCTATGAATACTCTCAATAAAAGTCAAGAAAAATTACCTTCAAGGAGTTCAAATGGTAAAGGCATTTCAAATATATCAGACTAAGAAGTGTGAAGGGGGATTAGTTCAAATTTGGAACATTTTGTTTTGGAATCCAAAGGAGGAAACACTAGAGGATGTCACAGATCTGAAGGAGAACTTCGGTGACTTCCCAAGTTATCCTATTATTTGGCTTCAATTTAGGAGAAATCATGTAGATGTTTCATCCTGCAAATTTTTTTATTTATTAGGATTTACATTTG
>NW_018164596.1:1589-2208 GCF_001263595.1 Phalaenopsis equestris | reverse complement strand
CCTACTGATAAGTTAATTAAGACATCAGAGAAGAAAATGTGAATTTTCACAATTTAATTTAGTTCATATAATTATTTTCATGCAAAAATATGCATTTTCAAAGAAAATTCCAAAAGATGATCAGGACAGTTTCTAATCACTTGAAAGTTTTATGTGAGCTAGCCCTAGACCAAAAAGTCATTTGGCCAAAATTTTATAATTTTTTGAATTTTCTGTGATTTATTAAAATTAATTAAATTTTTGGGATTTTAATAAAAATAAAATATTTTATATGTTGAAAAATATATTTTATATTTTTGGAAAATCTTTCTAAGGTCAGAGAACCAAAAGAAATTTATTTTGTATTTTTTTGATTTTTATTTGATTTTTAAGAATTATTTTTGGTGAAAATGCTATTTTTAAACCTTAAAATCATTTAAAAATTTAAAAATAGATATTTTTTTTTAAATCTTGGAAAAATATTCCAATGATATCTTAGTGTTTAGGAAATAATTTGGAACATTTCCATGAGTTTAATATTTTATGATTTTTTTATTTTTTTAATTATTAAAAATAATTAAAAATAACCTAAAAATCAAGTTTTTATTTTAAATATATTTTTATTTTTATTAAATCCCCC
>NW_018164596.1:653-1541 GCF_001263595.1 Phalaenopsis equestris | reverse complement strand
TTCATAATTTTTGGAGTTATATTTTTTAAGTGTTCAATTTAATAATGGTTCAATTTAATAATGATCATTAAAAATTAATTAAAAATATCAAATGATCTCAAAAGCCTTTAAAACTTTTATGGTGAATTCTTTGACTTATAAGTCACAGTGGAGAATAAAAATCAAATGATTTTGATCTTTATATTCTCCAAATTAAATGTTTTAAGCAAATTTGGGTTTGCTCAAAATAGTGATGTTTTGATTTTTTAAAAATCATGAAATTATTTCCTAAGACTACTCTGGCTATATAAAATTCATATGAATTTCTGTAGAATTTTCTAGGCCACATATAATTTTCTATAATTATTTCAATAAAAAATTCATAACAACTTAGAAAATTAAGATCTCTGTCTAGAGATCTCCTATGTCTTTGGAAAAATGCTCAAATTGTGCATCTAGACAGAGGCTACAACATATAAAAATTTAGGGTCAAGGTGATAATCTAATAGGAATGGAGAATTGAAAAACTCCTAACCCTAATTGATTTTTTAAAAATAATTTATGCATCAAATTAATGTGAAAATAATTCCACAAGGTTCTCCTTTATTTACTGAGCAAGAGGGTATTTTTATTTTATTTTTGTGAATTTTTTACAAAAAAATATGGATTTTTGAAGTTTTGGAGCTATTTTCTGAATTTATTAAATATCCTATTTATTTATTCAAACCTATCCTATTTTTTTATACAAACCGCGGGCTGACTGGATCCTCGGATCCGTAAAAAAGCCACGCGTCGCGCTCCTATTCGACGACGCCTTCAGAGTCAGCTGTCACGCGTCGCGCTGTATCGTCCCATAGGATCATCCGGCTTGATCTCCGCCGTTCATTCAATACACCCGAGGAAGGACGA
>NW_018164596.1:0-473 GCF_001263595.1 Phalaenopsis equestris | reverse complement strand
GGGAGAGTAAGTGAGTTATACCTTTGCTCCGAGAGGTGTAGCCTCAATCAGAGATTCTTCACACCTTCGCTAGATCCCAAAGAGCTTAGGGATGAAGCCTCTGGCTCTGGTGTAAAGCCTATGTATGATTTTGATCAAGGCTGATTTAGGGTGTTGATTGAGAGCTATGGTAGAGGCTATTTCAGAGGGGGAATTGATGCGGGTTTGGCTTCTTTCACTGTTGTGAAGGTGTAGGGCCAATCTATTGGGGGTTTAGTGGTGTGTAGGTTGATATTAGAATTTGTCCTTGTTTCAGGCAGGAATTCAAACCCAAATGTGGATTGCCATGGTAGATTTGAGAGGGGGAAGTGGATTGAAATGTGCTAAGGGTCTCCTAGGGAAGCTCTCTAAGGAGTTTGGTAAGCCTTAGTGAAAATTGTTTACCACATCACTATTCAGGGCTGTGGGGGTGGATTTTATAGAAATTGGCTAAG
>NW_018164595.1:182846-186979 GCF_001263595.1 Phalaenopsis equestris | reverse complement strand
CCTCAACCAAAAGTGAGGTCAACAATGACTTTTCAGTGTTTGGTACAACATTTGAGTCATGTTTAAATCATTTAAAAAAGTACTAAAATGTTGTGAAGAAATAAATTTAGTTCTTAATTGGGAGAAATGTTAATTTATGGTTGTAGGAGGAATTTTACTTGAACAAAAAACTTCTGAAAAATGATATGGAAGTAGATCTGGCAAAAATTCAAGTTATTGCTAAACTATCTCCTCTTAATACAATGAGAAGTTACGAGTTTCTTAGGACAAGTTGGTTTCTACAAGCGATGCAGTAGAGATTTTTTAAAAATCACTAAGCCACTGTGCCAACTTTTAGAAAAAGATGCTTTATTTTATTTTAATCATAAGTGCCTAAATGCCTTCAATTTGTTAAAAGGAAAATGTATCACTGCTCCTATTATTGTTTCACTCGATTAGGGGAAATCATTTGAGTTGATGTGTGATGCAAGTGATTATACTATTGGGACTGTTTTAAGAGAAAATATGATAAAATTTTTAAAGTAATATACTATGCTAGTATGACTTTAGTGAAGCTCGAATTAATTATATTATTGCTAAAAAGAGTTATTAGCAAGTATATGTTTTTGATAAATTATGACCTTCTCTTATTAGAACTAAATGTATTGTGCATACCAATCACTGTGCTATTAAATATATGATGCTGAAGAAGGATGCAAAACCAAGGTTAATCAGATGGGTCCTTCTAATGCAAGAATTTGACTTTAAATTAGTAGATAAAAAGGGAACTAATAGACAAATAGCTGATCATTTATCTAGGCTTGAACAGGAAAATTCTGTTAATCTTCAAAATGAAATTAATGAAGCTTTTTCTGATGAACAATTATATATTGTATATGAATGGCATGTTTTGTGGTATGCTGGCATAATTAATTTCATAATTAGTAATATTTTATCTTATGGTTTGACATACCCATAATAGAAGAAATTTATGCATGATGCAAGATCTTACTTATGGGATGACCCATATTTATATAAACAATGTATGGACCAAATTATTCGGAGATTTGTAACTATGGAAGAAACTCAGTAAATTATTCAAAAATATCATGATTCTAATTTTAGGGGACATTTTGGGATTGATAGAACTGCATATAAGAGTTTTACAATCTGAATTTTATTAGCCTAATATTTAGAAATGTTAATACTTATGTGAAAATATGTGATCAATGTCAGAAGGTAGACAATATTTTTAGAAGAAATGAAATGCCCCTCAATTTTACTTTAGTGGTTGAAATTTTTTATGCTTGGGGTTTGACTTTATGGGACCATTTATACCAGCTTACAAAAATGTATACATTTTAATTGCAATGGACTATGTTTCAAGGTGGATAGAAACTGTATCTTTACCTCGTTGTGATGCTTAAAGCATTGTAATTTTTTTTAAAAAGAAATATTTTTAGCAGATTTGGGATGCCGAGGATAATCATTATAGATGGGGGAAGTCATTTTAGGAATAAGAAGATTGAAACATTAGGTAGAAAATATGGTATTAAACGTACAATTGTCACTGCTTATCATCCTCAGACCAATGATCTAACAAAATTATCCAATCATGAAATTAAAAGAATTTTGGAGAAAACTGTAAATCCTAATAGGGTGGATAGGTCTAAAAGACCAGATGGGGCATTATGGGCTTATAGGATGACATATAAAACTCCTATAGGAATGACCCCATATAAATTCATATTTGGGAAGGCTTGCACTTACCAGTAGAACTGAAGCATAAAGTTTATTTGGCTATCAAAAAAATTTAATTATAATTTGATAGATGTTGATGAGAAACGACTATTGCAATTGAATGAGCTCAAGGAAATTTGAAAAGAATCTTATTAGAATACAAAGATTTATAAAGAAAAATATGAAATTATGGCATGGTCAGAAGATTATAAGAAAGGATTTATAACCTGAACAAGAAGTTTTACTGTATAATATAAGATTAAATTATTTTCTGGGAAACTGAAGTCCACTTAGATGGAGTCATTCATAGTGGTAAAAGTTTATTCTTATGGTGCTGTAGATATCAAGGATCCAAAAAATGATGGAATTTTTAATGTAAATGTGTTTTTCTTGGTTCTTTTAGATCTCAGAGTCGTCAGCTTTTCTATTTATATGTCGTCGTATAATTTTCCTATTTGAATAGGTCTTCCTCCAAAATCAAATGAATGAATGAATGACTCGTGAATAACTCGAAGAGGAGATGAATCGAATAGCAAAATGACGTACGATAAAAAATAGACAAACAAATCAAAAAGAAAAGAGATGGAAGGCTTATATAAGGGTAATCCTCAAAAATACATCCACGAGCAGAATCTCTATATAAGCCACCCGTAACTAGAGAACCAAAAAGAATATTTTTTGTTCTGTGGTCAAAAGTCTCCCAGAGGAACGTATTTCTACTGGTTAATAACATCTTGGGGAATACTGACCAAAGGAAAATATGTTAAGATTTTCAAACCTATTTTACACTGATTTTGATGATATTGCACTTTAAATAAAGGTATTTTTTATGTTTTGTTGCAGGTATGTTGAATTATGGCAATTGGAACAAAAAGATGCAAAAAGGAGCGAATTTAGAGCAAAAAGGACCAAAATATGAAGATTTGAACTTGGGCGCCGACGGCGAGCTCTACGGCGCCGACGACGGGTTTTTCCCGAGATCAGAAATCAAATATTCTAGAAGGCCACCAACGGTGCCATCGAGGCCGCTGATGGCGAGCATGTCAGTTCTCTCAATAGATGCATTGAATGTGGTTGATTTTTTAAGGGACGCTTAGGCAACTCTTGAAAACTCTTCTACGACTTTAAGAGAAACATTTGGAGGCCGAAAAAGGGGGTGTCTGTTGAGTCCTTTGTTGTTTGTGGTGCCCATTAGAGTGTAGAGAGTGTAATTTAGGGTTAGTATTGTGAGGAATTCTTCGAGAGATTGTAAGAGCGGAAGGAAAGTGAGAGAATTATTCCTCCTTGTCGCTTCGAATGAGAATTATGTGTGCTGTAAAGAAAGAAAGAGATTCAGCGAAAAGGAAGAGATTCAGAGGAACTTCGAGGAATTTGCTTGTGGAGGAATTAGAGATAAGTGGTATTTAGTTATTGAAGTTTGTATAACTTTGCTTTTATATATAAATTCCAAGTTTTGTCGTATCTTCTCCATGAGTTTTCCATGAGTTTGTTTATTTTTTATTTTTGAGGCCTTTTAACATTTTGGAAGTGATTTTGATATTGACAAATCTGATTTGAATTGGTTGTGTCATGAGAATGTTAAAGTTGTTGTGATGATCTTTTCACTTCAATCTTAATTTACTTTCAATCTAGCCAATTGATTTGTTAAAATATGTTGAGTTTTACAACTAATTTTACTGAAGATTACATCCAAAATTTATGGAGGTCAAAGTTCTTGAAAGTTTAGTGCAAATAAATAGGGAAATAAAAATTATCGGACGTAGAATTAGAGATTTTAGAGTGACAGACTAAAATCCTCAATTTGGTCCTATCGTTTGGGTGCTGAAGTGTAGATGTTAGCCCTCAGGCGAGGGGAACGTGGGAGCTCCGAAGTGAGAGCCGGTGTCCTCCCAGCCTAGCCATAGATTCAGTAACCAAGCATAGGATTAGTCAATGTTCTTTATGGCTGGTCCAAAAGGTAAAGAATAAGTATGCTTCTATTTAGCACAATACAATTTAACCTAATTCAATTTATTCATTCACTTAAATTTCTTGACAAGGAGAAGAATGCTTTCTTTTATATTGAACTTCACATTAGAAACTATATTAGTAGAATTAGTTAATTAAGAGTTTATTAAAATTACAGTTTTATTTCAGTTGTCTATTAGTGATAAATATGCAATTTGAACTATATTGTTGTGATTAAGTATTGATTTTTAAAATCTTAGTTCGTAGCCTCTAACATTACTCCCTGTGGGATCGATATCCAGGACTTCATTAGAGCACTGTATTACTTGAGTGATACGTATACTTGCGTTGATAAGTGTGACTTTACAATTATTGAATATTTTATACACATCTTTATCAAATCTATAACAGTTGTTAAGTTTTTAACGCCGTTGTCGTGGATTTAAATCTTCTAGCAGCAGTATCAA
>NW_018164595.1:180061-181648 GCF_001263595.1 Phalaenopsis equestris | reverse complement strand
TTTAATTGGAATAACAATTCTTTTACAAATCAACAATGGGCAAACAACCCATAAACCCATTGGGGAAATTCATCCAACTAAGAAAATGTTAATTATAGACCTTCTTATCCTCCAGGATTAAACAATAACACTCAATTTAAGGAAAAGAAGTTGTCTATGGAAGAGCTGATACTGAACATGGGTCAACACTTGCAGAATCAAGGAAATTAATTACAAATTCAAGGAAACCAGTTACAAAATCAAGGAACTACTATCAAGAATATTGAAAACCAATTGAGGCATATTGCTACTACGCTTAGTAACCGAACATTGAGAACTTTCTCTAGTACTGTGTAACCAAATCCTAAAGATCAAGGAAAATAATAGATAAAAGTGATACAATTATGATGTGGAAAATAATTAGAAACAAGAGTGTTGAAAGAAACAAAAATTAAAAAAGAGAAAGTGGATACAGAAAAAGAAAAGGATCATGAATACCCAGATTTAGAATATCCACTTACACCAATAAAAATTACTGTGGAGAAACCTTCACCACCGTTTCCTCAAAGATTGAAGCAACACAAAAAAGATAAACAATTTTCCAAGTTTATAGAAATTCTTAAGAAATTAACGGTAAATATTCCTTGCATAGAAGCTTTAGAGAAAATGCCCAATTATGTGAAGTTTATGAAAGATATTTTGAACAAGAAAAGGAAGGTCACTGATAATGAGATTGTTGTACTTAACAAAGAGTGTAGTGAAATTATTCAGAAAAAGCTTCTTGAAAAATTAAAAGATTCAGGTAGTTTCATTATATCGTGTGCTATTGGTGAAAAATTTTATGGAAGAGCTTTATGAGATTTGGGAGCCAGCATTAATCTTATGCATCTATCAATCTTCAAAAGATTAGGATTAGGAGAAGTTTCACCTACTTCTGTAACCCTTCAGTTAGCGGATCGTTCAGTTACTTATCCTAAGGGAGTTATAGAAGATGTGTTAGTAAAAGTTGATAAATTTATCTTTCCTGTGGATTTCATTGTTTTAGATATGGAGGAAAATAAGGAAATACCTATCATTTTAGGGAGACTGTTTTTAGCTACTGGAAAAGCTACGATAGATATTCAAAAGGGAGATTTAACTATGAGAGTTAACAATCAAGAAGTGACTTTTAACATTGCAAAATTTATGAAATACCCCGCTGTTGAAAGAGATAATGAATGTTTTCGCATAGAAATTAGTGAACATCTATTGAACGAGCATTTTAAAGAATATTTTGAAGAGAAAAAGGATTTTGAAGATAAAGATGAAGTTATTTTGGACGAAATAGAAAATGAAGAATTAGATTATGTTCGGGAAAGATTTGAGATGTTAGATATCATAGAAAATGCTGATAAAAATCTAGTTTCGTCAATTATAAAACCACCTGAACTTGAGTTGAAATATTGCCTAATCACTTGAAGTATGTGTTTCTGGGAAACTCATCTACATTACCTGTTATTATATCTTCAGAGTTAAATGATTTGCAAGAGCAAAGACTTTTGGATACATTAAAAAGATATAAGAAAGCTTTTGGTTGGACCTTAGCTGATATTAAAGGAATCAGTCCTT
>NW_018164595.1:175837-177762 GCF_001263595.1 Phalaenopsis equestris | reverse complement strand
ATCGGAAGATTAACCAGAAAAACTTTGAACAGGGACAACAAGTTTTGCTTTACAATACAAGGCTGAAGTTATTCCCTGTGAAATTGAAGTCTCGTTGGTTAGGACCCTTTACTGTGACTCAAGTTTATGCTTACGGAGTTGTTGAAATTGAAGATCAAAAGACTGAGAATAGATTTAAAGTAAATTGACACAGATTAAAGTTGTATTTTGAGGGTGAAAGACCAAATTTTAAAGAGGTTTTAATGGTCAGTAAACCTGAATAATATCTGAATAGGTCGGGATAACGACGTTAAACCAAGCGCTTTATGGGAGGCAACCCATAGTTATCTTTATTTTTATTGCGAGTATAGTGTTTTTGTTTGAAATTATCGTTAGTTTGTGGTAGTATTGAACTCTACTACTCATATTACCCTTGAATCATCATAAAAATTGGATCCATAGAGAAAATTGGAAAGCATTTGAACCAGAGCGAAACTGTGAATTTTTTTCCTTGGGCACCGACGGCGAGCTCGACACCGCCGACGACAAGTTTTTCCCAAGAGTTCAGACAATTAATTCTCAAGACTCCGATGGCGAGAACGGTGAGATGACGGTTGTCGGAGTTTAAAATGTTTATTTTTGGCAGTTTTAGGCTAGATTTACTCCCTATAAACTTCCAAACTCGGTTCTTAAATTCATATTACCCAAAAATGAATTGAAACTCCACCAAATTTATCCCTGTGGCTTCCAATTCCACTAAAAACCTAGATTTTGTGTGTTAAACCGGAGAAAGTTCGTTAGTTCCGTGGCGCAATGAATCTTAAACAAGGTGCTGACAAAGAGGAGATTAATCAAAGAAAGAGGATTTGTGAATCGAGGATTTGAACAATCCTTCGACAGTAATTGAAGAGATGATTGTGCGACGATGATGGAAAGTGTTGTGCGAAGTGAAGTGTTATGTGACATGCTGAATGCAACATGCAAGCATACACATGTAATAGGGAGTCATTCCCGTGCTAACGACCTCATCGGGAAAACCTAAAGTCAACATATAGAAAGGCGGTGATTGCCACCTTTGCTTTGGCGAGGCGGGTGGGGAACTTCTCCCCGGATCTCCAATGGGAAGTTCTTCACCTCGTCGTGAAACGGACTAGCGACGACACTTTTCCCGATTTCACGACGCCTCCGGGCTTTGCAAAATGAGCTAATGACTCGCATTTTCTCATTTTGCAAAGATCTACTCTTTGATCTTTCTAAAAAAAGATCAAAGCAACCAAAGCAAATGGGAGCGAAAGGGGCACCAACCTTTAGGATTTTTGTGTTAAGTCTAGTAATCAAATAGGATTCGCTCGGTTATCGTAGGGGAATTGGTTGTGTAAGGAGAATCCTATCCTAGAGACCAACTTTAGTAAAACAAGCGATCCATCACATAGGTGTGTCACCGCGCTGGCTCACTCCAGCGCATGCATCCCGTGTGGGCGATCGAACCCACACACCTTCACACCTACAACATTTGGCTAGCTAGGAAGTAAAATGCGAGAGGGGAAAGAGGGGTTATACCATCGCGTGGTTTGCACGAAGCCTAAAGAAGTCAGGTGGGAGCTTGCGCGTGAGGTAGAATACCTTTGTACCCTCCCGAACGACGTCAATGCTCGTTGTCCAGCAACGTTGGGGCGGTCTGGTGAGGTGTCCAGTCATCGGAAGTGCGAGGCGACGAAGTGGCGGCAAGGGAGGAGCAGGTGGTTGAAGCTTTGTCGGCACTATTTTTGGTGTGGAGTTTGCCCGTAAGAAGCTGTCGGTCATCGGAATTGAAATCCCGTTGCCCGCTTCGGAAGGACGTTAAAAAAATTTAGTTTTGAAAAAAAAATGAAGTCAAACTGACCCCATAATTTTCATAGTTTAGATGAAAGAGCACTTTACCTCAAATTCTGTATCTATCCCAAAGG
>NW_018164595.1:156515-169180 GCF_001263595.1 Phalaenopsis equestris | reverse complement strand
GTACCTCTTCTAATTTTCTAAGACTAGTCAATAGGAAAGTCCTATGGCTAGACCTAGGCTATTAAAGAAGTTTCTAGACCTCAACCAAAAGTGAGGTCAACAAGCTTTCAACAAGAAAGAAAGCTCTGGCAGGCGCCAGTGGAGTTAAAATTTATGCTTGCAAAGCAGGTCGGTGAGAGGATGTTGGCTAGTCGAGAAGGAGGCAGGGGCAGGTTCGGCCAGCTGCTAGAAGATGGATGCCGGTGGCAGCGCAGGTCGCCGACGACATTGGCGTCGGCGGCGAAAAAGAGGGAGACCGCCGAGTTTCGCTCGAGGGAGGAATGAGCCGCCTGGGAAACTTCGCGAGAGAGAAAAATGGGAGTCCCTCCTACTCGAGGAGATCCCTCCTGCTCGAGGAGATCCCTCGCGATGATATTCCACGCTTGGGAGATAAGGGGGAGAGAGCTCTCTGTCTCGCGTCCGAGCAGGTAAGGGATAGGATATCTTTGTTTTTCTCCCTTTTTTATTCTTCTCTTTTTTAACGTGATGGTGAGATAAAGAGGAGAGAGAGAGTTGTAACATAGAGAGAGTTGTTTGCGTAAACATTTAAATAGGATAATCCTTCTCCTCCTCCTCTTTTTTTATTTTATTTTAATGTCAACATTTGAGATGAGATAAAGATGAGAGAGAGAGTTGCATGCGTAAACATTTTAAATAGGATAATACTTTTCCCTTTTTTATATTCTAACTTCATCATGTGAGATGAGATAAAGAGGATAAAGAGGAGAGAGGGTAGCAGGCTTTTTTTCCTTTTCTTTTTATCTTTTTTTCTCATGAGAGAGATCTCCAAGATCTCTATTAGGGATAGTCTTTATTTTTTGTATTTTTGTTGCCTCTCTCCTTTTTGTTTTCTCTGAAAGCTTTTTTTTTTTTACTTTTTTTATTATCACAGGTGTATGGGAGAGAATTAAATAGCATGCGTGAATTTAATAGCATGCGTGCATTTAATACTTGATATCATTTTTTTAAATTTTATATTATTATATTTTTTTTTATTATTGTTATAATAATAATATTATTATTACTATTATTATCATTAGCATATTTTTGGCCGAGGAGCGTCCTCGTGGCAAGATGAACGTCTCTCCTAAGTAAAATTGACGTTCTGAACATGTTAGCACGGTCTGTTTCGTCATACGGGGTCGTTCGGACTACTTTTTCAACAATTGGGCATACCACAATAATTAACGAATTTTTAGCCCACATGCTAAGTCGTAGCGAAACGGGTGCTCTCCTGAGGTAAAACTGACTTTTCGAACGCACTCACGTGGTCAGTTTCATCGTCTGGAGTCTATTAGAGAAGTTCATTGGCTATTGGGCCAATTCGAGCCAATTTCGCATGCAACGCGACACAAAATATCCGTTGGCCCGATCGGAGTCGTCCAACATACAAAATGTCGATCGGCCTTCGTGTAAGTGAAAGCAAAAGTCTAGTAAAATGACCTCATCTACGTGCCTCTCAACACACGCCGGTGGATCTCAAGCGGATGTCTCAAGCTACAGGAAACAACAAATGCATGAAGCATGACCCCGATAAGCTCAGGTGGACATCTTACACATGCAACATCAAAATTGATGCCAACGAAAATGGACATAGGTTGAAACCTTACTTTGATGGAAGTAGACCTATATTTAATGAAATCTTGATGTTACCCGAGTAAGAAGTGGATATGTGGGGCTGACGATGTTAAACCAAGCGTTTTGTTGGAGACAATCCATAGTTATTAGAGTGGATTGAGTTTAGTTTGTTGAGATATCATTGTGTGTATTTTCTTGATTGTACTTTTGTTTGAGAGTCACACATGTTAAGTTACTACTTAAGACTCTATAATACAAGACATAGGAGAGGTTAGGACGTGTATTTAGACCTAAGGTGAATCAGTGTTAAGAGATGCATTGGAGCCTAGGTGCTGAGATATGGCACTTTGGTGCCCGTATACTGAGTGACTGGCGCCTAGGAGCCCAAATCTAGCGCAGGCGCCACAATTTCAAAACCGTCGTAACATCAAATTTTTAGTTTTCTAACTGTTTTTCCTTTTAAAACCCCCATAACCTCCATTTCATTTTGTTCTTCATCAGCTAGAGGGTTTTAGGAGAGAAGAAAGTCTGAAGATTTCATCACATTTCAAGATTCATTGATTTTAATGCTTTGGGTAGTTCAACTCACGAAGTTTTTTATCAAAAGAAGTTCATAAGCAAGGATGCGCAGAGGCTTCATGATAGAACTCTAGTAAAGAAGAAATTTATTAGAGAGAGAGGATTTATCATGTCTGAAGGTCATGTAGAGGCAATGGGAAGTCTTTTGTTACATTGTTGTCGTTGTTGTTAGCTCTATCATAAACAAATTCTATTCAAAGTTTCAAGGATTAAACATGGGTTGGTCTATGTTTGAGGTAAGTTAGTACTTTTTACTCCTTAAAGAATCAATGAGTTGTTCTTGGTGGATGACTTGCCAATTTGTGAACTTGCTAACTTCACTCCGACCAGAGACAATCTGAATGAGATCTTCAAATTCTTGACAGACAGTAAAGAACATTGGCAATTGAGAAGTGATTTCAAGGTTAGTTTCCCTACTGCAATTTTAAATTCATCATCTAAGCCTTGGCACTTTTTCATTTCTACCATTTTTTTCCTGCCACGAACATAAAGGAAGTAACGAAAGAAAGCACAATTCTCAATTACTGTGTTCAGATTGGAAGACCTATTGATGTGGGGGCACTTATTTATAAATCTATACTTGAGTTGAACAAAATAGATCTATGACAGGGCTTGGACACCCTGCTGTTATTTTCTTAATTTGTAATCAAGCCCAAGTCCCTTATGAAAGTTGGGAAAATGTACTTCTTCTCTGGATGCCCATGGGCCAGTTGATCCCGACTGTTTATATGCAACAGTATAACAATGTCTTTGATTATATATCTTTGATTATATATTTCACATATATTTCCTTACTTTACAACAGTACCAAAAACTTGATCTGGAGAAAAATAAGAATTTAACTTATATACATATATATATATATATGGATATTACGCAAGTATACGTATCGTTATCAAGTAATATAGAATTTTTTGATTAAGACCCTTATATCGAACATCTCGTATTAAGTAACAAACTTTCTATTTTAAAAAGATAAATACTTAAACTATATATATTTACACAGTAGGTAAAATTTAATTTTTTTTGGTATTTTTGATATTTTGATAAAACAATAAAAACTTTTAAAGATAACCTGAGTTTATGTAAAAGAAAAACACTTAATATGAAATATCTTTCTCCTTATCATAAATCAGTAATAAGTATAAGATTTCTGTTGTGGAAGTATACAAATTGTGTTATGCCAAATAGAAGCAATATTATTCTTTACCCTTACTAGAGTTGCTATAAAGAACATTGGCTAATTTAAAGTTTGAATAGTTCTAAAGACCGGCTAGGCAGGAAAGATACCGGCTCTCACTATAGAGTTCCCTTGATTCCCTCCACCTGAGGGCTAACATCTCGTATCAGAACCTAAAACAATAAATCAAGTTGGGGGCTTTAACCTATCACTTTAAAGTCTTCTAACTCTACACCCTTCAAAAATTATTTCCCTATTTATTTGCACTTAATCATATGAATTAGTGATTCTTTCCAATTGTTGACTGAGACAATACCAGCCCGGTTCTTACATGTTCTCACAACAAATTTTAACATTTAGATAGGCCAGATCAAGAGGTAAATGAAGTACATGAAATTAAATCATCACAACTTCTTCGAACATTAAAGACTAATATTCTCTACAACCTCCATCCAACACTTTAATTTCTTATCATTTTAAGGAGAAAGACAAAGAAAACTACTCAGAATCCATGGAGAAAAGAAAATCTCACTTTAGTTTAAAAGTAGAAATCATTGTCAAACCAACAAAAAGTCTCGATTAAAACCAAAAGTAGTTTAAAAATAAAGATAAAAACTTATCTCAAATCCTCCACCAAACTCTTGAAGTTTCTTTGAATATCTTCTCTTTTACAAAACTCTTAACTCTTACAATAAAACTAAAAACAAAAAGGATAAAGTAAATTTGTGGTGCCTGAAAATCTCTACAAAAGAACTTCTCAGAACTCCTCCTTTTCAAGCACACTTCTAAGAGTATCAACTTCCTTTTTTTATAAATTTCTAAGAGGTGTCTTGGTAACTCCTCAAAATGTGTCCAAATTCGATGTATTCTCCAAGGGATCCCTCCTTTCACAAGTCTTTTAATCATATTTTCGTTTCTAGTGGTCATAACCACCCTCTTTAGCCAATGGGTGCCTCAAATGTTCAAGACACGTTTATTCCAACTAAATTGCAGATATACCTTTTAGATATCAAAATTTGCGCCTTCTCTGTTTCACCGACGCTTAAGCGTCGGATATGGTGCTTAAGCACAGCAACTTCTACTTTAAAAAAGAGTCTTATTCAAACTATAATTTTTACATTTTTGCTCCAAATTTGATTCTTTTTTACTCAATTTAGCATTTTTTACCTTTTTACTTGTACCCAAAAAAAAAACAACACAAATACATTCCGAAAGAAAAATAAAGAAAAATACATAAATACCTTTCATTAAAGTGCAATATCTCAAAAATGGGTATAAAAATGTGTCTAAAAATACTATATATTTTAGGTGTATCAAAATTCCCCAAACTTAAAATATTACTTGTCCTCGAGTGATACTTGTCCTCAAGTGACACTTCAATATTTAAAAACTAAATAAGTATGATTATGTATATGAGTTTTGTTAGGAGTTATTAAAATTTAGATTTAGAAATATAGTAGTCCAATTTAGAAAAAAATATTTAGTAAATGAGACCAACTTAAAGTTTAGAAATTTTAAACTTTAAGAAATATGAAAATATTAGTTTCTATCTAATTCAGAAATATTGTTGATTTTCCAAATATAGAATTTAGTCCCTTTATTATCTCCACTTAAAAAAATTTTATTACAAATAATTTTACTTACTATATTATATTCTTAAGCTTAAGAGTTTATCGAAGGCACTAATCCTCAAGCTTCTCCTCCCTTATATTTTTTTCTTTTTCTTTTTCTTTTCTCCTTCTTTTTCTTTTTTCCTCCCTTATTTTTTTCTTTTTCTTTTTCTTTTTTTTCTTCTTCATTTCTTCTTCATTTTCTTTTTTTTTTTTTTTTCTTTTTCAGGCAAGGATTAATATATCTGGATAGGTCTTTACTAGTTTTGAGTTTCACTTCTCCTTTCCTAAAGCAAAGTCCTGATATAAATCTTTTACTTATAAATATAATAATAATTTTGAAAATTATTTTTAATAAAAGAAATTTAAGTATTAAAAATAAAAGTCTAAATTTCTAAATCTTTCAAATATTAAATTTTTCTTACTAAAGATAGTTACACTATATTTAGCATTTTATACACTAAAAACTTTTAACTAAAAGTTTTCTTCATTACTATGAATTTTCACTAAATTTTCTTACTCATTTCTATAATCAAATTTTACTTTCCTAACATAACTTCATATACATGATCATTTTTGTTTTCAAATCAAATTCACTTGTAGCACATTTGAGAACAAATAAAATTCAAGTTTTGAAAATATTTTTCATTCCCCCCAAACTTAAATTTTTACAAGATTAAATAGTTTAGCAGCAGATATATATATATATATATATAAGCATGAATGAAAATTGTAATTTTCTTCATTACTATGAATTTTAACTAAATTTACTTACTCATTTCTATAATCAAATTTTACTTCCCTAATATAACTTCATATACATGATCATTTTTCTTTTCAAATCAAATTCACTTGTAGCACATTTGAGAACAAATAAAATTCAAGTTTTGAAAATATTTTTCATTCCCCCCAAACTTAAATTTTTACAAGATTAAATAGTTTAGCAGCAGATATATATAAGCATGAATGAAAATTGAAATAACATGCTTACAGAAATTTTTATACCTTAATTGTACAAGTACAAAACTAAAAATAGGAGTAAAATTAATTTTTGATTAATTTTCTATTATTTAATTTTAATTTAACGTACTTCAATTTCACAGTCTAAGCATAAAAACAAACAACTAACAAGATAAAAGAAAAATACATGGTAGCAGTTTTCTGAAATTAAAGTTTAAAATTAAAGCTAGCAATATTTTTAACTTTTCAAAAGACATAAAATTAAGTTCAATCCTAACTAACTAAAACACATTATTCAACACACAACAACAATTACTACCCTAGAATTTAAAATAAAATACTAACAAAACACAAACATTATAATAATATTTAAATAAAAAGTTCAACACATCACATAGTCCAAACAAGCACATAAACTCAAATGTATCAAGTCCAAACCACGTAGTCCATCACATATTACAAATATAAAAATAACTCAGTCCTCATCATCTGAATCATCACTATTCCAGACATATGTAGGCTCATAATAAGGGTATCTGGGATATGAAGGAAATTTCACTCCTTGGCTACCCCTAATGAGGCTCTCCAAAGATGAGTGAAATTTCTCCTCATAATCACTATGTCTTCTAACATACCTATCAATATGATCTACAAAGTTTTTTAAACTTTGTACCTTATCTACGGTATAAATAATATTGTCCATCATCCTCGACAATAATTGATCTTGAGTTTCAATAGACTCACCTCTAGAAGTACTCTAGAAGTAGATGCTCGGTCTAAATGTAGAAGCAGTAGAGGTGGATGCAACAGACGTCGAAATTCCATAACTTCTTGAGCAACAGACGGCGAAATTCCATAACTTCTTGAAAATCCTCCTCTCCAACCAAAAATAGTGTGCTCAGAATATGACTTCACATTTACACTTGTAATTGGCTTTAGAGGCAACAACACTTCTTCCCAGCTATCATATCTCACTCCAACCTGCTCACTCAATGAAAAGATCAAGGAAACAAATCCCAAACCTGCAGTAGTAGCGACAATGGCAGAACTGATGATAGTCTGATAGATTAAAGCTCAAATAATGATAAGCTTGCCCTCCTTAATAAAATAATTCAATGTTGCTCTCCCCCTTGTAACTTCACTGAGATGATTCATCGGTAACAGACGAGCTGAAACAGACCAGACGAGCTGAAATAAAGTAGTGACACGCCTTCGATGGTGCACTTAACTTTGAAGTGGAAAAGTTGACTCTCCTTTCATTTTTAATTTTCCAAAGTCTCCTTCCAACAGTCAAATATGAAATACTCTCGTCCAATTCCTTCTCAGTCGGACTATAGTTCACATAAAAGCACAAAGTATCATGCGGTAAATGGTAGAACATATTGATTACCTCCAGTGAAAAAGGTACCAATTTGCCTGTAACCATAACTCTATCCTCTTTTGCCTCAGGGAGGTTTGTACAGAACTCTCGAACTACAGAAATAACAGCCATAGTAGAAAAATAACAGAATCGTTCCCATTGTCGGCGAACAATCAAACCTTCCATGGATCCACTTGGATTTTTAAAACACCTCTCAGGAATTAACTTTCGTGAGTGCAGAGTGTCACTATACTTATCCTGAGCTTTTGAACTCACAAACTTGCTCGAATCAAAGTGGGTCTTTCCCTTACTCTTCATTCTTGCGGTCAATCTACAAATTTCACAAAATTCCATAATAACTTCAAAAATCAAGTTTAATCCACTAAACTCTACTCATATAAGCATAAACTACACTTTCTATGCAATTTCTATAAATATTTCCTCATTTTTTAACATGAATAGTGATTTTCAGGTTTTTCCAAATGTACTCAAAATACATGGTGAAAATCCAAAATGTTTACATAGAAGTGAAGCTCTTACCTTAAGAAATCTGAATCTAGCAAATTTGGCTCAAATCCACCAAGAAATCTCCACGAAAAGGTTTGCCCTAGATTTCAAAATTGCGAACTCGAGAGAAAGAAGATGACGACGAGAGAAAAATGACAATTTTTGGGGTTAAAAATTGTGATGTCGAGAGGTTGAAGGTGACGGGAGGGTGAAAAATGGCAATTTTTTGGTTCATTTTTCACTTTTAACCATTCGCAAACCGGTTTTCATGAACCGGTGCTTAAGCACGGATAAGTGGCGCTTAGGCGCCTGCCTCTCGGGTTATTTTGTACTTAAGCACGAGAATATGGCGCTTAGGCACCAGTGCATGATTTTTGATATTTTTGAATTTAAGTAAAATACATTATTAGCCTAAGTATAACACCCTTAAATGGTCTTATAACACTTAAATGACTATTTTCCTCTCCCTTAACTCTCCTCTCTCAAAATTCTCCAATATAACCAATTCGATTTGAGGCTAAAATAACACAAATTTTCACACAAACAAACACATATATTCATTTACGAACTAGTACAAGTACTATTCATTTACGAACTAATATTCATTTACGAACTAGTACAAGTACATGTAACATTTAATTCTCATTCCAAATTGTCTCGGATGAGAAATTTTTTCCTAAATACAAACACTTAACAAACTTACACAAGTAAACACATAAAATACATAAACACTAAAAACAAGATTTAACACTAACACATAAAAACAACGACTCCTAACAAACAAACTCGAATACTGAACTTAATTTCATTCTTCATTTGTTAGGACAAATTTTTGTCTTTCGTTAGTCTCTCCTTGGGCATTCGAAATATAGAGTTGATAAAACGGATGGTTGTAACGAGCTCTGATACAATCTTCTTAAATCCATTTCTGCTTAATATACATTACCTTACCCGCTTCTTCTATATAACTAGTATGACCAAATTGCAATTTTAATTGTCATCCAATATGCTCTAGATGTGCATTAACTTCATTTACCTTTATCTCAAGTAAAGCCATGCTAGTTTTAATTTTGTTGATTTTCTCCGCTATTTCTTCAATACTAACGGCTAAGAAATTGTTATGCATCTCTTGTGCACTATGACTAATGAATTTCTTTCTCATGGCTTCTTACTTTTTCTTCAAATCCATCTCCCATGAAGGCATTTGCTCTAAATCACTCTTTCTCTTAGAATTTAGAGCTAAAAATGATTTTGGGGTGAAATCCCATCACAAAACCCTTCTATTTATAGGCCTAAGTCCTTCTAATAACTTCTAGTCATGTCCTAACCCCGCCATGGCACGTTTAAGTTAACCAATTGGCGGTTAAAGCTTCTAGAAATTAAATTTTTGCACATGGTTTTTAAGTTAACCGAATACTGGCGCTTAAGCACCAGTGCTCAATTTTGCACCAGTCAAGTCCAAATTCTTATTCTAGCATGTCTAAATCACTAAATAAAGTCTTAAAATCATTACTAACATATAATAGTCTCGAAAATACTACCCAAAATTTCTTAATCACACACAATCAACAATCAAAGCAAAAACACACTGAGCGCTTGGTTTTACATCATCAGCTCAACGTAACCAGTGCTTATTCTGGTTAACCCAACATCATTTGATTGTTAAATTTATGTTGATTCCCTACAAAATAAGGTTTCAGTTTATGACCATTCACTTTAAATATTTTCTTAGTTTTAGAATCTTTAATATCCACAACTCCATAGGAATAAACTTTTATCACAACAAATGGGCTCATCCGTCTGGACTTAAGTCTTCCTGGAAATAATCTTAACATTGCATTATATAGCAAAATTTGTTGCCATAGCTAAAAATTTTTAGTAAGAATCCTTCAATCATGCCACATCTTCATCTTTTCTTAGTAAATCTTAGTACTCTCATAAGATTTATTCCTTATCTCTTCAAACTCATTTAATTGTAATAATCTTTTCTTACCAGCATCTTTCAAATTATAATTGAACTCTTTAATCACCCAATATGTTTTATGCTTAAGTTCAACTGGTAAGTGACAAGCTTTCCCAAATATTAACCTTTTTTAGGACATTCCTATAGGAATTCTATATGCAGTCTTATAAGCCCACAAACCATAGTCAAGTTTGACTGACCAATCCATTTTTGTTCGATATACACATTTTTCCATAATTTTTTTTAATTTCATGATTGGATAATTTAACCAAATCACTTGTTTGAGGATGATAAGCAGTAACAATTCTATGGTTTGTATGATATTTCTTTAATAAGTTCTCCATTATGGCATTTCTGAAATGACTTCCCCCATCAGTTATGATCACTCTCAGCATCCCAAATCTACAAAATATGTTCATTTCAAAAATTTTGCAACACTTTGAGCATCACATTGAGGTAAAGCAACAACTTCTATCCATTTGGATACATAGTCCACTGCTAACAGTATATATAAATTTCTGAAAGATGTATAAATGGTCTCATGAAATCTAGTCCCCAAACATCAAATATTTCAACTTCTAGCATATAATTGAGGGGCATCTCATTTCTTTTAGAAATATTTCGGGCATCTCATTTCTTTTAGAAATATTGCCTACTCATTGACATCTATCACAAGTTTTGATATAAGCATTAACATCTCTAAAGATAGTAGGCCAATAGAATCCAGATTATAAAATTTTGTATTTGTTTTATCAACACCAAAATGTCCCCCAAAATCAGAATTATGACATTTTTGGATAATTTCATAAGTTTCTTATAAATGTACACATCTCTAATCAGATCATTTCCTTATTTATATAAAAATGGGTCATCCCAAAAATAAGTCTTAGCTTCAGAAATAAATTTCCTCTTCTGTTGGTATGTCATTCCATAAAGTATAATATCACTAACAAGAAGGTTCACAATGTCGGCATACCACGGAACACACCACTCATTAATATTGAACAGTTTTTCATCTGGAAAATGTTCATTAATTTCTTTTTTCAAAACAGAGTGGTTTTTCTAACTCATGCTTGGACAAATGATCAACAATTTGATTTTCAGTTCCCTTCTGATCTACTATTATAAAATCAAACTCTTGCAAAAGAAGAATCTAACTTATAAGTCTAGGTTTAACATCCTTCTTTTTCATTAAGTACTTAATAACAAAATAATCTGTATGGACTACACAATGAGTTTCAATTAAAATATGATCTAAATTTATCAAAGGCATATACTATTGCTAATAACTCTTTTTCAGTTGTTGTATAATTAATTTGGGTTTGATTAAGAGTTTTACTAGCATAGTAAATTACATTGAAAATTTTATCATAGCTTTGTCCTAAAACAGCTCCAATAACATAATCACTAGCATCACACATCAGTTCAAAAGGAAGGTTTTCCCCAATCTGAACTATAATTGGTTCAGTGATTAATTTTTCTTTTAATAACTCAAAAACTTTTAAGCATTCCTCATCAAAATTGAAAATTGCATCTTTCTACAGTAAATGGCATAAAGACTTAGCAATTTTTGAAAAGTCTTTAATATATCGTCTGTGGAATCCAGCATGTCCTAAAAAACTCCTAATTTCCCTTATATTTGTTGGATAAGGTAAATTAACAATCACTTGAATTTTAGCAGGATTTACTTCCATACCATTTTCTGATATTTGATGTCTTAATACAATTCCCCATGCTACCATGAATTGGCATTTTCCCAATTAAGGACTAAATTTGTTTCTTCATAGCGCTTAAGAACTTTTGATAAATGTTCTAAAATGAGTCAGATGAAGTTCCAAACACTGAAAAATCATCCATAAGCACTTCAATCCCATTTTGAATTAAATCACAAAAATTTATCATCATACATCTTTGAAATGTAGCAGGGGCATTACATAAACCAAAGGACATTCTACTAAAAGCAAATGCATCATAAGGACTGATAAAAGTTGTTTTCTTTTAATCCTCAGGAGTTATTTGAATTTGGTGTAACCAATTTATCCATCCAAAAAATAAAAGTATTTATGCCCAGCTAGTCTATCCAGCATTTGGTCTAGAAAGGGTAGTGGAAAATGATCTTTCCTTGTGGCGAGATTTAATTTTCTATGATCAATGCATATTCGCTATCATGTGACTTATCTAGTAGGTATCAATTCATTATGTTCATTCACAGTCATAGTTACTCCTTTCTTTGGAACGCAATGAATTGGACTAACCCATGCACTATCTGAAATAGGGTAGATAATTCCAACATTTAACCACTTTAAAATTTCTTTTTTACAACTTCTTTCATAACAGGATTCAATCTCCTTTGAGGATCAGCCCTAGGTTAATAGTTTTCTTCCATATGAATTTTATGCATACAAATTGAAGGACTAATTTCTTTAATATCAGCAATTTTCCATATAAAGGCTTTCTTAAAATTTTTTAAAATTTTCATTAATCTTTCTTCTTCTTCCATTGTTAACTTTGAGAAAATTATAACTGGTAAAGTAGAGGAATCACCTAAAAAGACATATTTTAGATGATCAGGAAGTAATTTCAACTCAAGTTCTGGAGGTTTTTCAATTGATGGACAAAATGATTTATCTTTTCCTATTATGTCCAAAATTTTAAAACTTTTAAAACTTTCTCAAATTTTAAAACTTTCTCAAACATAGTTTGAATCTTCCGTAAAAAGATCTTCACATTGATCTAATTCATTTTCTTTCTCGTGTTCTAAATCTTCTTTTGGTTGAGGTCTAGAAACTTCTTCAGTAGCCTACGTCTAGCCATAAGATTTTCCTATTGACTAGTATTAGAAAACTAGAAAAGGTACCCTCACCATTAGAAATTCAAAACTCTTCTTTT
>NW_018164595.1:143769-156475 GCF_001263595.1 Phalaenopsis equestris | reverse complement strand
CCTTTCTGCACATCTATCATTGCTCTTCCTGTAGCTAGGGAAATGATACCCAAAATGATAGGTATCTCTTTATCTTCTTCCATATCCAACACAATGAAATCAACAGGAAAGATAAATTGATCCACTTTCACTAGAACATCTCTTATGACTCCTTTAAGGTACATTATTGAACGATCTGCTACCTACAGAGTTACAGTAATAGGGGTTATTTCTTCTAATCCCAATCTTTTAAATATTGATAATGGCATAAGGTTAATGCTTGCACCTAAATCACTTAAAGCTTTCTCATAAAATATGTCTCCTATCGCACATGGAATTATAAAGCTATCAGGATCTTTAAGCTTTTCAGGAAGCTTTTTCTGAATAATTGCACTGCACTCCTCACTAAGTGCAACAATCTCATTATCTTCAAACTTCCTTTTCCTGTTGAAATATCCTTCATAAACTTTACTTCATAAACTTTACATAGCTTGATATTTATTCTAAGGCTTCAGCAAATGGAATATTAATTATAAATTTCTTAAAAATTTTTAGAAATTTTCAAAATTGCTTATCCAACTTCTGTTGATGAAGTCTCTAAGGAAATGGAGGTGGTGCTTTCTCCAAATCAATTTTCAGCGGAGAAATATGTCTTTTAGAATCTTTTGGAGCGTCCTCTTCTGATTCTTCAATTTCTTCTCTCTCTACTTCAGTTTCTTTTTGAACCCTACCTTCCAACTCTATTCCGCTTCTAAGTTGAACGGCTTTTACTTGCTCTTTATTCTGGTCTTTTGGATTTATTTTAGTATTACTAAGAAGTGTTCCTTGGGATCTATTACTTAATGAAATTGTGATTTTTTCAAGTTGATTCTCAATATTTCTAATTGTAGCTCCTTGACTTTGTAACTGATTTTCCATTTGTAACACCACTTCTTCTATAGATAACTTCTCCTAAAATTTTGGATTATTTTTGAAACCTGGAGGATAAGTAGATTTATAATTATTATTCCATTGGTTGTTTCAGTTTCCTAATGGGTTTACTTGATTGTTCCCCTATTGCTGATTATTACCACATGTAATTGTTCCAATTGAAGTTGTGATGGTTCTTCCAACCTGGGTTATAATAATTTGAATATGGGTTATTCTGCTTTTTATTTATGGCATTCAAAGTTTCTAATGATGCTTGAGAATCTGCCATTTGGCCTAATGAATTCTCTTCAATCATAGGAATTGGTTGACAAAAATTCATTCCAAATTGGTCTAACTTCCTTGAAATTGCAGCAACTTGATTTGCTAACATAGTAAATGCATCAGATTCATGAATATTGGCTACTTTCTTTAGATTCACCATTTCAAAAGGCCATTGAAAATTATTGGTAGCCATTTCTTCAATTAAAACATAAGCATTATGAAATGGGCATCGATAATAGATCTAAGAGATCCAGCTAATCCATTATAAAAAGTTTGATTTATTAACCAATCTGGTATAGTATGGTGTGGACACTTTCTTAAGAGTTCTTTAAATCATTCTCATATGTCATAAATAGATTCCCCTTCAAACTGATTAAAAACTGTAATATTATTTCTAATCTTTGCAGTTTTTATGGTGGAAAATATTTAGCAAGAAATTTTTGTGTTAAATCACCCCAGGTTCTGATAGATCCAGGTGTTAATGATTCAACCACATCTTAGCTTTATCCCTCAGAGAAAGGAAATAACCAAAGTCTTATGGAATCATCTGATACACCATCATATTTAAATGTAGCACACAATTCTAGAAAATATGCAAGATTTAAATTTGGATCTTCAGTTGGTGATCCCCCAAACTGATTATTTGATATCATTTGGACAATAGCAGGTTTAAGTTCAAATGTATTTGATATCATTTGGACAATAACAGGTTTAAGTTCAAATGAATTAGCCACTATAGTAGGTTTTTGAATATTATAATAAAGTTCATCTACCGTAGGGTTGACATAATCTCGTAAAGGTCTAAATTCTTGATGAATTTCAACATTCTGATCATTTTGGTTTGTCATTTCTATAATTTTTTTAGATTTTTCAAAATTTTTGATTTTTTTTTCTTTTTCTGATTTTTTTAATAGTTTTTTCTAATTCAAAATTGTAGGGCATTAGTCCTTCAGAACCTGAACTACGCATACACTAATATAAAATAAAATAAAGATAAAAATAAAACACAAAAAAATAAAATATTATAATAATAAATTCCTATAATAACTCTTAAAGTTTAAATAAGACTTTCTAAAATAGAAATTTGCTTTCAATTAATTCCTCGGCAATGACGCCAAAAACTTGATCCTTACTATTTATATGCAACAGTATAACAATGTCTTTGACTATATTTTTCACTTATATTACCTTACTTTGCAACAATATCAAAAACTTGATCCTAGAGAAAATAAAAATTTAACTTTTTAATTTATCTAAATATTAGGATATTATGCAAGTATACATATCGTGATCAAGTAATATAAGACTTTTCAATTAAGAACTTATTATCGAACCCACAGAAATTTCACAATCTGCATTATTAAACAACAAACTTTCTATTTTAAAAATACAATTACTTAAATTATAGATATTTTACAGTAGGTAAAATTCATGTTTTTTTGATATTTTTGATATTTTGACAAAACAATAAAAACTTTTAAAGATAACTTGAGTTTATGTAAAAGAAATGAGTTTATGTAAAAGAAAAACATTTAATATGAAATATCTTTCTCCTTATCATGAATCAGCAATAAGTATAATATTTATGTTGTGGAAGTATGCAAATTATGTTGTGCCAAATAGGAGCAATATTATTCTTTACCCTTACTAAAGAAGTTATAAAGAACATTAGCCAATTTAAAGTTTAAATAGTTCTGAAGACTGGCTAAGCAGAGAAAATACCATCTCTCACTCTTGAGTTCCCTCGAGTCCCTCCACCTAGGGGCTAACATTTCGTATCAGAACATTAAAAAATAAATCAAGTTGGGGATTTAACCTGTTACTTTAAAGTCCTCTAACTCTACACCCTTCAAAGATTATTTCCCTATTTATTTGCACTTAATCATATGAATTACATTCTCATTCATACAACCTCATGTGATTCTTTCCAAATGTTGACTGAGACAATACCAACCAGGTTCTTACATGTTCTCACAACAAATTTTAACATCTAGACAGACCAAATCAAGTAGTAAATGAAGTACATGAAATTAAATTATCACAACTTCTTCCAACATTAAAGACTAATACTCTCCACAACTTCCATCCAACACTTTAATTGCTTATCATTTTAAGGGGAAATATAAGGAAAACTACTCATAATCCATGTAGAAAACAAAACCACACATTAGTTTAAAAGTCGAAATCATTGTCAAACCAACAAGAAGTCTCAATTAAAGTTAAAAGTAATTTAAAAATAAAGATAAAAACTTATCTCAAATCTTCCACCAAACTCTTGAAGTTCCTTTGAATCCCTTTGAATCTCTTCAGAATCTCTTCACTTTTACAACACTCTTAACTCTCACAATAAAATTAAAAACAAAAAGGATAAAGTAAATTTGTGGTGCCTGAAAATCTCTCCAAAAGATTTTCTTAGGACTCCCTCTTTTGAAGCACACTTCTAAAAGCATCAACTTCCTTCTTTTATAAATTTCCAAGAGGTACCTTGGTAACTCTTCAAAATGTGTCCAAATTCGATGTATTCTACAATGGATGCCTCCTTTCACAAGCCTTTTAATGATTTTTATTTCTAGTGGTCATAACCACCTTCTTTAGCCAATAGATGCCTCAAATATCCCTTCAAAATTTGGCAAAATGAATTAAACTGTCAAATAAATGCCTTTGGCACTTAAGCAAGGGGACCTCTAGCGCTTTGACGCAGCCTTCTCTATTTCACCGGCGCTTAAGCGCCAGATCTGGCGCTTAGGCGCCAAAACACTTTTGCACCATTTTTACATTTTTACCCCAAATTTGTTCTCTTTTCACTCATTTTAGCATTTTTCACCTTTTTTACTTATACCTGAAAGAAAAACACACAAATACCTTCCATTAAAGCACAATATCTCAAAAATAGGCGCAATATCTCAAAAATGGGTATCAAAAATGGGTATAAAATGTGTCTTAAAACACTATATATTTTAGGTGTATCACCAATCTATCTTGATGTATGACAACATCAATTTTTTTGCAGCACATGGAGAAAATTCTTATATGGATCAGTCTTCTCGCCCTTCTACATCATCATGACCTCAACGTGTAGATAGTTTGGTTGGTATCTTATAGGAAATCAAGAATATAAAGAAATAGATGTCAGTGATTCACAACAGGATCAGTAACATTACCGATCAACTCGATCATCTGGATTGATAGAATGAAACAATAATCAGATCATGTTGTTGTATTCCAGGATGCACATGTCCAGTTGTATAAGAAAATTTGTTGGATCAAAGAAGATTCCGAGGAATTTTTTAGCTATCCCGTCTATAAATTGTAAGTGCATCAATCACTTGGTGATATTAGAGAAGTGGATAGTGAGGTAGATGATAATATGTAGTGTATTTTGAGTTGTAGCTTTGATGTGTGCTTGTAGGCTTTTGGTTCCGTAGATTATTAGCTTCAATGTGTGCTTGTGGGCTTTCTAATATTTTGAGTGTTCGTGTGCTTAGTAGATTGTGTGTGAATTTAGAAGTCATGTTTTAAAAGTTTTGAGTGGATTTATCATGTGTGTTTGTATGGAGATTGGATTTATATTTGAATATAAGTGATTGTTGGTGTTTGTGAAAATTAGATGTTGGAAGATATTAATGAATGTTGAATTTGGCTTACTAGGGTTCGTAGTGCCTTGGTATGTGGTGCTCGTTGTTAAAAATATTATAAAAGTGAAAAAAATAAAAAATTGGGCACTGACGCCTAAGCACTAACAACCCGAGAACTTGGCGCTTAGGCGCCAGAACTTGTCACATAAGCGCCTATTCAGCTGAACCAATGGTTCAGGCCTTAAAACCCGATTTTCGCCCAAACCATCATCTTCTTCCTCCTAGTTTCACAAATTTAGGCATGGGGCTTTCCTAGTGCTTCTTTAATCTTGATTTTTAAGGTAATTTCTTGGCTTGAAAACTTTAGATTTGATCTCCTTAAGGTAAGAGTTTCACTTTAATGCAAAAATTTTTTGTTTTTACCATGGATTCATCTCACATTGCTCCAGTGCCAAATTTTTTTTAATTACGGAAGAAATGGGTGAAGAATCCATGGTGGAAGGATTCTTACCTTAGAAAAATGTTGTTTGAAGCTTAAGAATATTATTTGAAATTTATGTGGAATTTTTATTGAATTTTTATAAATTATTGCTCCTAAAACTAGGAGGGGGAAGGGAAGGAAGTGTTTAATTCGAAGAAGTTTATGAGTTTGAAGCCTCGAGACCGCTATAATGAGTCCATCAAATCACGAAAGTTGATTCAAAAACATGTTTTTCTTAGCCTTGGTGGTTCAGTAGAGAGCCTGATTATTGAGCGCCAATGGGAGAGCTTATGTTACTTTTCTGCTATAGCAATAATTTCTATTCTCAGGGAGTTATGTGCGAATCTTATTGATATCAAGGATGATTGTGTATATGTTAGGGAGAAAAGGGTGTTCTTTGATATGGCTCAAATCAATGCTTTGTATGGATTATGTGACGAAATAGATTATTTCTTTCCCACTTTTACACCTTCTGATGTTGAGTTGGATAAGATCATTGTACTTCTGATCGATGGAAAGGGAGCTTGGAAATTTTATAATGAACATAAGGTAAAATTTTCTTCTTCCAAACTCAATGCCCCTTCTAAAGCCTGACAGTATTTTATTTCTGCCCGTCTTTTACCATCAAACAACATTAGTGGAATCACTAAGGATAAGTCTGCTCTGAACTACTGCATTCAGATGCAGAAGCCTATTGATGTTGGTTCTTTAACTTATCAGAATATCACCAATTCTGTTCGAGCTAGCACAACTATGGGGTTGGGTTTCCTATCCCTTATTTTTACTTTATGCCAACAATGTGGTGTTTTATATGAGAATTATGAGGAGTTATTATAGCCTCTGAAGCCAATCAGCAGATTGAATGTTAGTACCTATGATAAGCATTCATTGTTTGGCTTTGGAGCTAGCTCTTCATATGCTCCTTCCACTTCCAGAGCTACTACTTCCTCTACATCAGCTAAATCCTAATTCACTTTAGACGATTTATATGGTCAAATGTAGGAGATGCAAAATGACTTTGTACAACATGGACAGATGTATGATCAAATGACCCACATGAAGCATTTTGAAGAATATATTCAGAGGGTAAGTAATTCTGGAAGTAGTGTTTATAAATCTATGCTTCAGATGATGACAGATCGTAATTTATTTTGGGAGGGGACTTTTATCCAATCTCCCCCATTTCTTGAGTATACACCTTTTTTTATCCAATGGATATGGAGCAGGAGGAGGAGTGTGATGATGAGACAAATTGAGATGATGATGAGGAATAGTGTCTATGTTATGTGTGATGTTTTTAATATTTCTTGTAATGTGTTTATTAAAAGTGATTTGATGTTATGAACTCTTAAGTGTAGTAATTATTGTTTTAGATTTGTTTTAATTTGGATTTATCACTGCATGTTTGGTTATAATGCTTGTTGTTTGTTGTACTGTACTGTTGTTAGATATGTTATGTTTAGAGAACTTCTATACTTAGCAATTTCTTTTTGTTTAAGTTCTATTGTTGGTATACACCTATTTTTAATATATGCATACTTTTTTGTTAAACCCTTTTTAGAAAATCATTTTTAAAATTTTATTCCTGCTTCTATATTTTCTATATTAAATTTCTTAACCTGTTCAAAAAATTTAGGGGTAGAAAGAAATACTTTTAAAAAACCTAAATTTATTTGTCCATATAAAACTATATTCAAAGAAAATAGCTTTTTAAAATAATATGGAGTATGTGGCATTATTTTTAGACAGCTATTTTTTTTATTCTATAAATGTTGTGGTAGCTTAAGTAAATTTTTGGTGATAAAGGTTAGCTCTAAGAATTAAGATATTAAGTAAAAGAGAACAGGGATATGATTTTACCATTTAAAGTAGAAAAGAAATTGTCTTTTTGAAATACTAAGGACTTTAGAATTATACTTTAAATAATTGAAACTCTATAAAAATTTGGTTTGAAAACTAATACAAATTATCAAGGCAGGAAAATGTGATGAGTTTTTAACTTTAGGAGAAGGATAGTGAATTTTAAAATCATTAAAAGCTAATCTAGATATAGTAATCCTCACTGAGAAAAAAAGGATTGAAAATGTTCCTGAAAGTAAAAAAGAGGAAAAAAAGAAAAGTGAAAGAAAAAAAAGAAAAGTATATGTGAAAGTGAGGAGAAGCTTGAGGGGATGCCTAATTAAAAATTGGCTTCACTGAATTATCTTAAAGAAAGAGACTTTATTACAATTCTGAGCTTTAATTTCCTAAAATTATTAGTTTAATTTTACTCTCTCAAATTCTATCTATTATTTTTTTGAGACTCCTATGTATTGCTAAATACAATTATTTTTTGAAATGAATAGAAAATTAGAATTCCTGGACTTGATTACAAAATATTCTTATGCCTTATTTCTAGCTTGAATTATTGAAATTTATCTGAAGTCATAATTACCACATTTATAGGACAAAACTACAGGGGTCTTTAATGAAACCCACTACTAATGTTAACATATTTAATTTTTCAAAAGAAATAAGTTACTTGAGTACAAGTAACAGTTTAGTTTGGGGGATTTTGACATACCTAAAATGTGTTACTTTTATTTGCATTTTATTGCCTATTTTTAATGATATTGCACTTTAATGAAAGGTATTTTTGATCTTTTTTGGTTGTAGGCACACTAAAAGGAGCAAGTAGAGCAAATGAAATGAAAATAGTGCAATTTGGAGTCAAAAGAAGCAAGAAGGCCAAAGTTGACTTGGCGTATAGGCGTCAGACAACAGAGAGATTGGCGCCTAAGTGCCAGAATCTTGTGCCTAGGCACTAGAAAAGTTTTCTTATTGGTTTAATGAATATGGATGAATTTTGAAGGAATGCTTGAAGTGACTCTTGGGGATTTTGAGAGCCCTATTTAAAGAGACTTCTAGAGAGTCCAAGGAGAACCTTTTTGGAGGGAGAGCCCTTTGGGAGGAAGAACTTTTGAGAGAGAGAAGGGCTTGGAAATTCTTGGAGGCTTGAAGGATTTCCTTGGTGGCTTGCTTTGATTTGAAGGAGAAGAGGAGAAGTGAGAGATATCTTCCTCACCATAGTTCTAAGTGAGATTGGAGTAGAAGTTTAAGTAGAGTGATTGATTTAAAGGAACTAGAAGCATTGCTTGGAAAGGAGTTTGAAATAAATTGTGTATTTTTTCTTATGTTACTTAATCGTGTTTTGTAAACTTATTTTTATCTATAAATCCATGTGTTGTTGTGTCTTCCACATGAGATCTGAGTAGTTTCCTTCATCTTTCTCCCAGCAATAAGGAATAATTTTGTGTAAGAATAAAGTTTAGTATAAGTACTTTTAATTTCATAAATTGTGATGATTTAAACTCTATGCTTAATTTACTTATCAACCTGGCCGATTGATTTATTAAAATTTGTTGTGAAACATAATGACCCAAATGGGTTATGCTTTCCTCAACATAGTAAGAATAACATTTAGTCTCATGGATGAGAATGTAGTCCATGAGATTAAGTGCAAATAAATAGGAAAATAAATTTTGATGGGCACAAATTGGAGATTTTAGAGTGACAGGCTAAAATTTCTAATTTGATCCAGATGTTTGGACCCTAAACGAGATGTTAGCCTTCAGGTGAATGGTACGTGAGAATTCTAGAGTGACATTTAGTATCTCCCCAGCCTAACCACGGGCTTAGGGACTTAACTCTGGATTAGCCAATGTTTTTTATGAACTTGAGAGAGGGTAAAGAATATGTATGCTCCTATTTGACACAATACATTAATTATTTTTAAATTATTAGATTCCTACATAGAGTATAAAATCATTGCAAAGGAAATGATGTTTTATATAATTTGAACTCTTCTATAGATCATTAGTTTAGAATTACTTATTATTAACTTTACATTTTAGTTTTTTAAATTGTCTTGCATTTGTATTTTGTATTTGCTTAGCATACTTAGCATTCCTTTTAAATTCTGTCGGATTAGTTATTACACAAATAGTTTTCATCATTTCCTAAATAAGTTAATTATAGTTTAAAGAGGAGTATACTAAAGTTAACCTATATGAGTTTTGTCTATCCCTGTCGAATCGACACTTAAGACTTCATTAGAGTCCTATATTATTTGAAACAATATGTATACTTGTGTAGTACCCCCTAGTGTGTAAACCATTCTATCAACTTTACATAATATTTAATTTTGCACAATAGTCACTTAATATAAATTAGGTCAAGCTTTTGACGATATTTCAGAACTTGAATAATTGTGTAATTGCGAGTCGGGTCAGCTACTTTGTTGACTTCTCTTTTCAGACTCTCACAATTTCTTTCTTTTTTCTCTCGATTTGTGATTTTCGCCTTCCTGATTTATTGAACCACCACCTCAGTGCACTATAAGAGCTGGCTAAGGGCATCACCTCTACTCGATCTCCCTTTTTCCTCATTCTCGATTTTTCTAAAAAAATATCAGCCTTATGATTAAACCCATGTGATATAATCATTGTTATAGCTGGTCAAGAAGGTAGAGGTGTGACCGTAGGCATGCAACAACCACCGAAACTTCTTCCTCATCCTCTTTTCGGCTCCTACCCTAAACCATTAAGGAAGGTAACCCTCGTCTTGCTCTGTCTTCCTCCCATCCTCCTTCACGCACTAACCCGACACGCAATTACGTGTATTTTTAATCTCCAAAACATTGTCAAAAACTTAACCCAAATTATATTCAGCTGCTACTGTGAATATATGAAATGATATGGAAGGTAAATAATGAAACTTCACACTATAGGTACTACGCAAATATACTTATCATTCCAAGTAATATAAGATTTTTTTTAAAAACCCAGTATTGATCCCACGAGGAAAGTTGGACTCTTTTAAATTGGCTTGCAAAACTTAGAAGCAAATTATATTTAAATTGCAGATTAAATAAAAAAAATGATCTCAACAGTTAAGCCTAATTAAAATAGATAGAAATAACTATGATTAACAGTTTAATAAAAGTAAATTTAACGAGTTTGACTATTATGAAAAGATCTTTCCCCTTGCAAAGAGTTATTAATCTATGTAGGATTTGAATGACTAAACATATAATGATGTATTGTGACAAGTAGGAGCATTTTGATTCTTTACCCCCTCCCATTGCTAGCAAAGAACATTGGTTAATTTAGAATTTTTCACCAGCTTGTGTAGCAGTGCTGAGTAGATTCTGGCATCTCACCTCCAAATTGCCCTCGTGTCATCTCTTTAGGACCTACTAGGGACCCTTACAATCCAAAATCTAAACTGAATTAGAAAAAGAATCTATTATGTCACCCTAGAAACATCAATTCATTGCCCATCAAAACTTATCTCCCTATCTATTTGCACCCCCCTCAGGTGGTCGCGACGGCTCTGCTCAGAATAAAGTGTGGCACTCACTAGTTGGGTGAAATCATAGCCCTCTCAGGTCTTTATCTTTCTCAACGGATTTTAACCTCACAAGTGGACAATTTATAAAATTAATAAAGAATCGGTGAAAAATTCATCACAATTTTTAAAAGTAAAAAGAAATCTTTAAATCATTCTCATCCCACAAATTAATTCCTAAGAGCAAGGAGATAGAAAGGGAACTACTCATAATTCATGGAGAATAAAACAAAAGCACTAAATTTGTATTGAAATCAAAGTCTTTGAAACAAAAACTTAAACATAAATACAAATTAACTTATCTCTTCTCCCAAACACAAATTCTGAAGTCTCCTTGAAGAATTCTCCAAACTCTTACCCTTACAACAAAAAACACACTTAAACTCGCACTTCAACACAAAAGTGGGACTTCCTAAAGCCTTCAAATGCTGCCAAAAAGTCCCTTTTGTCCAATTTTCATCCCTATTAATAGATCTCTGAAGTTAACCAATGGTTGCTTCAAACACCCCTTCAAAATTCGGCCAAATTCAATGAATCTTCTAAAAAGGAAGTTATTGGTGCTATCGTGCCAGTCTGGGGTGTGACAATTGCAACCTAAATTAATGAATATATAGAATTTGACTTTCATAGTTTTGTGTAATCATATATAACCAGTTAATAATTATCGGTTATGAATACGAATTCAAATTTATCAACACGAAAGGTAAGATTTTCACTACAAGTCTAAAAGGAAAGCAAATTAAATATAAAGAGAAAGACATAAAAGAGGATTTAAAGAGTCTAGAGAGAGGTTTGGGAATTTATTAAATTTTTAAAAAACATATAATTGGGGTATAAATAATTTCACATTTTAAAATTTTCCCTGATCCTTTATTTATGAGCACAATATAGGGTTTTTTGCTATAAGAGAAGTCGTGAGATCAAAGTTTACATGGCAAGGTGTAATGACACTTTGTTGAAAAAAAAATTGTGGCACAATTAAAAGATGTGGAAATAACATTAAAAGTTGGTTGAAATTATATGTTGGATGAGGTCGTTGACTCTCTTTAGTATGAGAAAAAGTTATTCATATTGGGCTAGTTAATGATGCCTTCAAATACATTATGGCTTCGGTAATATTAAGCTAACTTTAACAAGTTTTGTGTGCTCATTTTGATCTGAGCAAGTTTAATTTAGATTAGACGGGTTCACAGTGAATTTGGTGAATTTATGTTGAAATTTATGAGAGAAAAAAATTAAGAAAATTACTCAATAGTTATAAAATAGAGAATTAGCAACTTCTAGAAGGTTGAACGATGACATTTTGATCCCGACTTTCTATATAGATATAAAATGCGATGTATGTGATTAAATGCTTAATTTTCTTAATAGTGATTCCTACTTTGTAACAAAGCCAACAACTTGATCCAAAACAAAAATAAGGTAAATTTTCAACTATAAAGCAAGGAAGAATACAGTTATAATATTTAAATATGAGATACTACGTAAGTATACGTATCGTTATCTAGTAATGTAGGACTTTTTGATTAAGCCCCAAATATCAAACCCACAGAGAAATTTGGCAATATGCACTTTAGAAAACTAAAAAGTTTAGATGACAAAAATTTACTTAGCAAAATATTCTTACTTAAACTTAAGGTGTTATAATAGGAATGAAATAGGAATGAAAATTCAAATTTTTGGTTTATGAAAATAAAGTAAACAACTAATTAACTTAACTAAATATTTGCAAGAAGAAGGAGAAGAAAAGTACTTAATATGAAAATATCTTTCTTCTTATCATGAATCAATAATAAGTATAGGAATTCTGTTGTGAAAGTATGCAAATAGTGTTGTGCCAAACAGGAGCAATAATATTATTTACCCTTACTAGAGATGTTATAAAGAACATTGGTCAATCTATAGTTTGAATAGTCTTGAAGACTGGTTAAGTACGGAAGATACTAGCTCTCACGCCAGAGTTTCCTCTTCTCCCTTCACCTGAAGGTTAACATTTCGTATCTGTTGACCTCACTTTTGGTTGAGGTCTAGAAAACTTCTTTAGTAGCCTAGGTCTAGCCATAGGACTTTCCTATTGACTAGTCTTAGAAAA
>NW_018164595.1:132818-141708 GCF_001263595.1 Phalaenopsis equestris | reverse complement strand
ATAGGGGAACTTGTCGGCCAATACATTGGTTTCGCAGACCAAATGGATTTCATAACTTTCTTTAGTTTATTTGATCGAGCCTCACTCTCAATTCTTGCGTTCATCCTTCGGGATAGATACATGATTTGAGATAAAGTGCTCTTTCATCTAAACTATGAAAATTATGGGGTCAGTTTGACTTCATCTTTTTCAAAACTAATTTTTTAAAAAAAAAACGTCCTTTCGAAGCGGGCAACGAGATTTCAATTCCGATGACCGACAGCTTCTTACGGGCAAACCCCACACCAAAAATAGTGCCGACAGTATCAAAACATAAAACTATAAATCAAATTGGGGGTTTTAGTCTGTCACTCTAAAGTCTTCTAATTTTACACGCTAAAAGTTTATTTCCTTATTTATTTGCACTCAACCCCATGAATTACCTTCCATCCATGGAGTCAATATGTGATTCTAACCATTTGTTGACTGAGACAATGTCATCTCTGATCTTACATGTTCTCATAATAGGTATTAACATCTTAATTGGCCAAATCAAGAAGCAAATGAAGTACAAGGATTCAAATCATCATAACTTCTTCCAATATTGAAGTTCTATACTTCACACAACTTTTTTTAAATATTTAATTACTTATCATTTTAAGGAAAAATATAAAGAAAATTACTCATTATCATAAAGAAAATTACTCATTCACATGAGTTTAAAAGTAGAAATCATGCACACAAACAAGGAATCTAAATTAAAAGTTTAAAAATCATGCACACAAACACAAACAAGGAATCTAAATTAAAACCAAATGTAGTCACAAATATAAATAATTATCTCAAATATTCTCCACCAAATGTCTTGAAGATCCTTTGAATTCTCTTTCTTCACTCATAATACAAACTAACAATCAAAATAAAAAGAAAAGTGGTCGGTGGCGGTGGTTACTAAGATGAATGGTGGCTGTGGATGTCTAATGGCTGGCCCCTTCCTTTGATGATCCAAGTCTTCTTTAATAAAAACCCAAAAGGTGCATTGGTGTCTCTTCAAAATGTTTCTCCATCCAATGAATCTTCTAGAAGTTCCTCCTTTCAAAAGCCAACTGAATAAATTTTTATGTCTATGGATTATTTCCCACATTTTTACCAAGGGTTGCTTCAAACTCCTCTTCAAAAATTCATCTAAATTCAATAAATCATCAAATAACTACTTCTGGCGCTTAAGCGCAGGGTACCTGGCGCTTAGGCGTCACTCTTCGGCGCTTAGGAGCAAGTACAGGGCGCTTAGGCGGCCTAGTTTATTTTTGAACCTTCATCATTTTTCCTCCAAATTTGACCCTTTTTCACTCATTTTAGCATTTTTTATCCATTTGATTGTACCTAAAAGAAAAACACACAAATACCTTTCATTAAAGTGAAATATCTCAAAAAATAGGTATAAAATTTTGTATAAAAAGTTTATATATTTTAGGTGTATCACATTTCAATTCAATAAATTGGAAATTTCCATCAGGCTCATATTATGGGTCACTCATTAATTTACTTCTATTATTTGAATTTGTTGTTTGGGTACTTGAGGTAGTAATGTCTTAAATAGTTCAAGTAGTGAACAAAAAGGTGAAGCATATGTATTTGTAGATTATATATAATATTTTGATTTATAAAATATTATTTATTTATATATATGTATTAGTAGATTATATATAATATTTTTTGCTTACATTTGCTAAAATACATAATTAACTTTCTTAAGTATTACAGAATAAGGACCTAGATATTATAAATGTCATGATTTTGGTCAATGTTTCAAATCAATACTTCAGAATACGAGTGATGATGAATAAGCAACTTTAATTGATGGTGCGAACTAATTTGTGCAAAAAAGGATATAGTTGTTCAAAAGATGGAAGAGATATTTACAATGTGTGATAGGTCTACAAGGTATATTCAAAGAAACATAATTTTATATTATTATCAATTAGAGTTATTTACTTTGTGATAAATGTGCAACTTCAAAACCTCAATGATTGATTAAATAAGATAAATATTGAGTTACTTTTGTGTGTAGCATTTTTCTAAATTGTGTGATGTATTTTTTTTCTATTTTTGATAAATTGTTAGAATGTATCACTAGAACATATCCATATGACTTCTCAAATACAAGTATTTTGGTGTTAAATAGCCAGTTTGAAAATTTTATCATTAATATGAGATCCAACACTTCATTCTTTAATTTGAAATAGATTTGTCAGCTTGCACCAAAAATGGTGGAGATAAAAAAAATGATACTTACCCATTGATATATTTACTTGTGAAGTTTGCTTTGATATACCAATTGGTACAACAACAGTGGAACATGCTTTCTTTGATATATAAGTTATAAAGAATTATTTTTGCAATCATATAGAAAATATTTGGACACGCAGTTTTCTGATTACATATATTAAAATTGATATTTAATAGTATTGATAATGAAATGATTATACAATGTTTTCAACATATGAAAACTTGACATGAGAAATTATAGATAACATTTTTTTAATGTATTTTGTCAGCATATATTTATTAATTTATTTGTTAGCATACAAATATCATTTTTATATTAAAATTTTAAGAATTTTTTCTAATACTACAAATATCAATCCCAAGTTCAAATAAAAAAAAGTTGAGGACATTGTTAAAATCATTAATTTTATGCCCCCGTTAAGAAAGTTTTTAGCTTTATCCTTGGTTCTTAATGTGTCTAGTAAGTTGAAAGTTTATTTTATCTTTCATTTAAGCATGGTTGTATCAAGTTGGGTTGACTTGCTTGAACCAATTCACATAGATTTTTGTTTCTATATTATGATATTCGAATGATCACTTATAAAAAAAATTTTAAAAATTATATAATATATCGTTGTACAAATAAAAGAATTTTGTATAATCTACTATTTTAATGTAGTGTCTTCTTAAATGAGATTTTAATGTGAATGATCATAACAAATTCATAAATATGAGCATGATATTATCATTTGAAAATTACTCTACTTCTTTGTCTTTTTCATATAATTGCTCAACAATTTCTTTTTCACATTAAAAAATGGTTAGCATTTCTCCAACAAAGCCTCTTATTGTTCTTAACTAAGAGTTGTCACTGACATTCTTGAAAAGAAAAAAAAATGAGTTTGAGTAGTTAATGGATAAAGAAGAAGTTTTTTTCTTTCCAATAAGTTTTATGCTAATAAGATGAAATTAGGTGGGAAAGTAAGGCAATGACTAATTCTTAATTATTTAACACTCAAGCTACTTCAGTGGGTGGTGTTGACATTCCTTCAAGTGAAATAGTGGTTAAATAAATCTTTTTTTTGGATGTGTTGTTAACCATATTGGTGATTCGACAAGCTTCAGGTACTAGTGATTTCATAAGATGAGATGAATGATGTACATTTAATTTAAAAATAAAATATCTACTAATAAAAGCATATGCAAATTTATCTTTATAATTTTTAAATATAAAAATAATCTAAAATATATTATACACAACATACTTGCTCAATAAAGCTTTATTATGTGATAAAGTATTGTTATTTGTGAAAAACATACAATTACAACCCACCTTAGGTCCATAATTAGACTTAATTGTACGCGATATTATGAATCTTGTTACACCAATGTGCTAACTTTAAAATTTATACATAAGCTAAAAAAATCATGTGAAATAAAGAAAAAAATGTTCATATTTATTACTTGCAACTGTTGAAGCAACTTTTGAATGCATGGAGTGAATTTAATGTTAGCTACTAGGCCATGCATAAAAGATATACCTAACTCCTAGGTGCCAAACTAAATGAAAAAAATAAAGAACCCAAAGCTCAAGCATGAGATCCAACAGACCAGATAGAAAGGCCAATGCCCGATTGCTATTTTATGTTCTTAGGTGTTGGTACTAGATAGGCAACCTAAGAGCTAGGTACCTATTCACTGAAATAAGACACCTGAATGCCAGAAGTAGACTAACAAATTTGAGAGCTCAACTTCTAAATGCTAACACGCAATGTGAAGGTCCCACTCTGTAGTAGAGGCTTACCCAAGGGATAAAAGCTTTTTGGCATAAATCAAATTAGATTATTGGAAACTCATATGAGGTTCATAAACGAACTTGGTTAACGACAATTGGAGTTGAATGCAAAGGTTGAAGCTCAAGAATAACGATTTACTTTTACTTTTTTGGTTTCCAATTATAAACATGTTTGAGGTTTTAAATCCTATTAATTTTTTAATTAAACATGAGTTAAACTCTCTTTTTAGGTGTTGGATTTATTAAATTATTTATTTATTTTTATTAAAGCATTTGAGTTTTTGTTTTTTATAGACACTATATATTTCGCTCAAAGTTTAAATGTTATATTATTTGATTGACCATTGGTTGATACAATAAGTTTATTTGATGAAAAAAAGTAGGGAACAAATTCATCATGAGAAATATACCACGGTGGATGGATGGTAGGTTAAAGATAATTATGATGAATCCATATAGTCTTTATCAAGATTTAGAAAGCATCAAAGATGTTCTCTTGCATTGAATTTTATTACTGAGAGGTAGGTATGTTATGTAAGTAAAAAAGAGAATCTATAGTCTTAAGAGAGCAAGATAGTCGCCTTCTTTAATCATATTTCAGTAGTTCAAAATAAATCTCTTGCTTTAATCTAAACTACTAAATTCTGTCATAAAATCCAATTCCTTGGACTCAATTCTATTAATTCAGTCCTACTAAGGAAAACTTTTGTTTTGTAATTAATAATTTTAATTATTTTTAGGTTTAGATTTCTTTAATTCATAACTTCAATCTCTTTCTGAATTCCAACATTTAATTCTTTTCACTTCTGAGTTGGACAACTTTAACTTGCTCTTGTTCTTTGTTTTTGTCTTTTGGATTTATTTCAATATTACTAAGAAGTGTCCTATGAGGTCTATTCATAAGTGCATTAGCAATTTGTCCCAGTTGATTTTCAATGTTTCTAATTACAACACTCTGTCTTTATAATTGATTACCCATCTGTAACATCACTTCTTCTATAGACAACTTCTTTTCCTTAAATTGTTAGTTATTAAAGCTAGGATGATAAGAAAGTCTATAGTTTGTAGTTCCTTGGTTGTTCCAATTTCCTAATGGCCTCGCTTGATTGTTCCCCCATTGCTGATTTCCACTATCATAATTATATTTCTACTAAAGTTGGGGTGATTTTTCCAACCTAAGTTGTAATAGTCATAATATGGGTTATTGGCTATATTGTTAATTACATTGAAGTTTCTAATGATGGTTGAGAATCAATCATTTGTCCTAATGAATTTTCTTCAATCACATGAGATGTTTGAGAAAAGTTCATACCAAATTGGTATATCTTTCTGGATAACACAACAACTTGAGATGTTATAATAGAAATAGCATCATTATCATGAATATTGGATACTTTTTTAAGATTTACCCTTTCAGAGGGCCATTGAAAATTATTATTAGCCATCACTTCAACTAAAGCATAAGCTTCATCAAATAGTTTTAATATTAATGAACCTTCAGCCGCAGCATCTATAATAGATCTAAGGGATCCTACTAACCCATTATAAAATATTTAAATAATTAACTCATATGGTAAGGCAAGATGCGGACACTTTCTAAGGAGTTCTTTAAATCGTTCCCAAGCTTCATATATTGACTCACTTTCATACTGAGTAAAAGAGGTAATATCATTTCTAAGCTTAGCAGTTTTTTAAGGTGAAAAATACTTAACTAAGAATTTCTGTGCTAAATCTCCCCAAGTTCTAATAGATCCAAATGTTAATGAATTTAACTACATCTTAGCTTTATCCCTTAAGAGAAAAAAAAAATTCTAAGCTTAATGACATCGTTTGATATGTCATCGTACTTAAATGTAGCAAATAGTTTTAGAAACTTGCAATGTGTAAATTTGGATCCTCAGATAGTGTTCCCCCAAAGTGATTATTTTATATCATTTGGATAATAGTAGGTTTAAGTTTGAATGAGTTAGCCGCTATAGCAAGGGTTTGTCTGCTTAAGTGAATTTCATCAGCTGTAGAGTTTGCATAGTCCCTTAAAGTTTTTTGTACATGTTGATGTTCGTTTTCAGCAGTTTGAATATCAATATTATTATGTGATATGTTAGTCATTTTTTGCAATTTGTGAAGTTCTTTTTATTTTTTGATTTTTCTAGTTGTTTGTTCTAACTCAGAATTGTAAGCTATTAAACCTTCAAATCCTGAACTACACATGCATATATATTATATAAATTTTCAAATTTTCAATTTTTTTTTGGTTTTGAAAATATTTTTTGAAATATTTTTAACATACAATTTTTCTAAAATAATTCCACATTTTAAATAAAATTTCTAAGTCTAAGAAAATATTTTGTTGCTTCCCCAACAACAGCGTCAAAAACTTGTCCCTACCCGCAATTACACAGATTTTTATATTCCAAAAAGATGACAAAAAACTTGACTCAATTTATATTTAGCAGCTAGTGTAAATAAATGAAATGTTATAAATTATAGAATAATAGTTTTCAAACTAGAGGTACTAGACAAGTATACGTATCGTTTCAAGCAATATAGAGTTTTCTATAAAAAACCCTAGTATTGATCCCACAGGGAAGCTGTAATTCTTTGAATAGATTTTTAGTGAAACTTTTACTTAAAACTGTAAAAATTAATCTAGAAAATCATAGCAAATTGAGATGTAAAGTAAAGCTACTAACTTCCTACAAGTTCTATTTAAAACTAAATGTAAATGCAAAAATTTTAAACTATGCCAAATGTAAAAGAGAGTTCTAATTAGGAAAAGAATCTTTCCCCTTGTAATGAGTTCATAATTTGTGTTGGGATCAAACGGTTTAAAAGTTTAAATGATGTATTATGACAAATAGGAGCGTTCTATTCTTTGCCCTCACCCAAGTGCATAAAAAACATTAGCTAATCTAAAGTAGGTTTCATATTGTATGGTAATCTTGAGTAGATTTTAGGCACTCACTTCTAGATTACCCATTGTGCCCTCTCTATAGGAATTACTAGGACTTTAGGTTCCAACTCTAGATCAAATTCGTAAAGGATCTAGTCTGTCACCCTAGAAACACAAATTCAACGCCTATCAAAACTTATCTCCCTATCTTTTTGCACTCTCCTTAGATTGTGGTCTCCATCCTCATAAGATTAATGTGGTACTCACTAGTTGGGTGAAATTATAGCTCTTCTAGGTCATTATGTTTCACAATGGATTTTAACATTACAAATGACCAGTTTGCAAAATAAATAAAGAACCATGAGAATACCATCACAATTTTGGGAATAAAAGAAATTCTAAACAAATCAAATCCTCCACATAATTACTTTTTATTGTAAGGAGAAAGAAAAGTAAAACTACTCAAAATTTATGGGGATAACAAAACAAAAACATGATTTATATTAAAACTCAAGTTCATGACACAAAATAAAAACAAAAATACAAATACTAATCTCAAACCCTTCCCCAAGCAATCCTTTGAAATTCTCTGACTTTCTTAACTCAAATAAATTCTTACAAGACTTACAACACTCTTGTGATAGCCGTCCAAACTAATGGGGATCTACCCTAATCACTCTTGTACACACACACACCCCCTAGAACTCTAGCCCTCTCCAACACTCTCCTTTTTCATTTGAACTTCATCCCTATATGTAAAGCTCTGAAAATCATCAAGAGTTGCTTTAGACTCCTCTTCAAAATTCGGTCAAATTCATTGAATAAAAAGAGTAATCGTTTCTGGCGCCTAGGCGTCTGCTGTGGCGCTAGAAGTGGCGCTTATGCGCCACTTCTCCATAACTCCTTTTCTTGCACCTGAAATCAAAAATATGTAAAATAACTTTCATTAAAGGGCAATATCATCAAAAATATGATATATATATATATATATATACACAATAGGTAATTTTAAAGTATGTCAGCATCGAACCCACCTTACTCAAAATAATGAATTATCTAGTGTGGGCAACACTTCCTATCTTACTTCCAACATGAAAAACATGAATCATTTACCATGAAACATTCCATAAATATTTAAAAAAAAGTTAAAACAAAACCATGTGTTGGCTAGGGCAAACAACATTAGGAGCCACAAAGGAGAAATAAAAGCTAGGGCAAGGCTAACATGCTTCCAACATTGTAATCCATGAAGCATTTACTATAAAAAAATCTATAAATCTGAAAAAAAAAAAAAGTTAAAAACAAAACCACCATTCGGCTAAGACAGGAAACATTAGGGGCTGCAAAGGGCAAGGCTATCATGCTTACACCATTGTAATCTTTAAACCATTCCACAAACCTTTAAACAAAGGAAGTTAAGAGAATCCATCCTTCAGCTAGGGCAAGGAAACAAAGGAAGGTCTCGCATAATCCTCAGAGAGTTTGACTTCCTAGCGAGGAAAGGTGAAGGAGGCGAAAAGCTTTGGGAAAGGAGGAGAGGGGCGAACCAAGGGCAAGAGGAGGGAAAATAAAGAAACTTTGATGTGAGGGTATCACGATAATAATGCCTAATTGAACAACACGAAGTAGTGTATCTACCACTTTCAGGCTATTATATTTATGAAGTTGGTATCCCAAACACTTCAATATCATGTTTACATCCAAATCATGATTCTAACACCCAAAACAAACACACATAACTTAATTCTCTCACCTAAAATTACATAAGGAATAACACCCAAAACAAACACACATAAGTTAATTCTCTCACCTAAACTTACATGAGGAATACTCATAAAAAAATTGTATCAGGACTTCAATTATAATGTGCGACCCCCACATAAATTAAACTATTTAATTTTTAAGCATTTGTGATTGCAGCACACTTGTAATATTTTTTCTCTTTCCCCTAACTC
>NW_018164595.1:131453-132780 GCF_001263595.1 Phalaenopsis equestris | reverse complement strand
TCTTTCCCTCCTGTTTCGCACAAAGCCATCGTCTTCGTCATCGAGCTCTCGCGATACGGTCGCGATTAGAGCAGCGTGGGAAGGGTGCCGTCGTGCAAAGACCACCGAAAGTCTATATTTTTCCTCCTCCCGTATTTGAGAAAGGTAACCCTCGTCTTTCTCTTCCTTCCTCCCACCCGTCTTCGCGCGCTTAAGCATCTATGAATCTCGTAAATTTGTTGGATTTACTAAATCCTGGATTTAAGGCAATACGGAGAAAATACTGGATTTAAAAACCTGTAGGATATACAGATATCATTATTTGCTGTTTGGCAGGATTTAGGTTAATTCCTGCTTAAATCCCGCTCAAATCCTGCTAACAAACAGCCTCTTCGGGCTTAGTGTTTTTGGTACTCCGCAACCACCGCTCCAGGTATTTTTTCTCAGTTCCATAATGTCGTCGGAATCGGCATCTGGCTCAAATACAAGCCAGTCGGCCTCATCACAGTATTCTTTCCTCGGAAGCTCCTACTTCCCACTTCCATTCCATCTCCAGAACGCAGATCCTACAGCTAATCAGCCCTCATACTTACCTCCCTCGACGGTTGCACCTCCGGTTAGGATTCCACCTGTGCCTCCAGCGTTTCCTCCATCCTTTGCCGGATCTTCGAATGGGTTGTATTCTTTGCCTCAATACCACCAGGTCAGCTATTTTTCATCCAGCATTTCATTTAGAAGCAAGAAGTTAATTTTGCTTTAGATTCAAAAATTCTGCATTGGGAGATTTAAGAATGAAGCTGGTTGATTTTTTTTTGTTATGTCGGTTAGAATTCTCATGTATGGCTCTAGATTAGATTAAGAGGCTTCTTGTTTGTAAGTTTTATACTATATTTTGTAAGAATTTTGGTTAAATCTTGCCAATTGGTGTTTGTCTTTTCGTAGCTAAATCTTTCAGTAAGAATTTCTCATTTTAAATCCAGTGCATGCTCAGATTTAAGGGTTTAAAGTGCATTTGCTGATGCGACATCACATAGTTGACCATGATTTAGTTGGATTTAAAATTAGTCGTAGCAAACAAATTTTAGAATTTAATACCCCTTAGATTTGTTAAATATAAATTTGTAGTATTTACTAGTTCCTACTTGTAGCTAAACAAACTCTAGTTCTATTTTAATCTTTTGTAAGTTTTGTGATTATTATATTAATATCGTTCATCTTATGATTTTATTTGGCATGAGAAATGAAGGTAATGTCAAGACCCCACCTTATTATCATTGTCATTAGCTTTATCTTAACCATTTGGATTTGGTATTAAGAATCATCATTTTACTTCATTCCTGAAGTGGCG
>NW_018164595.1:97615-131441 GCF_001263595.1 Phalaenopsis equestris | reverse complement strand
ATTCCTGCTCTCCTTGGAGCGATAAACTTATCTTCAGAACTTTTTTTAATTGCTTCTTTCCATATTGTTTAGGTCTATCCCTTTTTCATCTTGATCTTTTGACATTAATTTTTTCCGCCAATCGAATATGCATAGTTTCTATCCTTTATTGTAGATATTCAAATAAAAAAATATTTTTGCTTGCGCTGTTTTTAATAGATGTCAGTCCAACTCTTCTGATGTAAGCATTCTTTAATATATCCCTATTCCCTACAAGTTTCTCCACACATTAATACTCAATTTAGGAATAAATAAGGCGGTAAAAGTGGTTTCTATTTTCTTGGTTAGATCTCTTTCACATGGTTTGGGATTAGGAAACTTAAAACTAAGAATTATAAGGTTTTTTAAATCAATATTAATCCATCCTATTTAGATATTTGGTGTGGAATGGAAAGAGAATTATAAGGTTTGTTAAATCAATGTTAATCCATCCTACTTAGATATTTGGTGTTGAATGGAAAGAGTCTAATTTTGAGATCCATAATATAATTAATACTTTGGGAAAGATTGGATTAAGTTCAGACTTTATTTGTCCAATAAGCTTTAATAATCGGAAAATTGAAAAAAATAATTTTGTTTTCCTAGAATGGATACTTAGTCTAATATAATATTGAATCAATCAATATTGATTCTCTCTCAATTTAATCATATTGAGATTGTTGTTTGGCTAAGATGAGAAATCATATGATTGTTTTTACTCAGAGCTGATAAATTACAAATTTTTTGTTGGTGAATAAATTATTGCATGAGAAGGTTTATCTATTTTTTTTTTATTTTTTGAATTTTCTACTCTATTTGTGCTTGGAAGGAAATCAAGGAAATTGCCTCTTATCATTTAAAATACCTCATTAGTTATTTTGCGAAATAAATGCAATGTAGGAGTAATATACTGTATTTGAAATACTTTGAAGTTGTTTGGTTCATTGTAAAATAAATGGACAACTTCACTTTTTATTCGTTTGGTTTGAAGTAAAATGAAAACAAAATATTTCAATGTAAAAATTAATGTCTGGGTGGCAGGGCAGCAGTGGCAGCAACACTTTATATTGAGGTGTGAATTTGGAAATTGGCCAAATCAAATGACTTTCAAATACAAAGAAAATGAACTATGGATTGAATTTCAAATACATTTTTATTTTACATTGAATTTCAAATTCTTCCAAACAAACAATTCAATTTCCAAATTCCTTGTATTAGAAATTGACACATGGGTTTTCTCCTTCCTCTTCCCTACTTCCCTTTTCCCCTCCTTTCCCTTTTTCCTCCTTTCCGTTTTCCTTTCTTTCTTTCTTATTTTCTTTTCTAGCATTTTCTTATTTTAAATCTTTCCTAAAAATGAAATATGATTTTTATTCTTCCTTCTTATTTTAAAATCCTTTCTTATTTTATATTGTTTCCTATTTTAAAATCTTTCCTAAAATCTAAAATTATGATTATTTTATTCTCACTTTTTATTTTAAATCATTTCCTATTTTAAATTCTTTCCTAAAATCTAAAGACATGATTATATTTTAAATTCTTTCAAATTGTCTAGCAAAATATGCTCTTATTGTTTAGTGCATTGTTAATATTATTTCTTTTTCTTATTTCTTATATTTAATATATCAAGCACCGGAATGTATTCATTAAAGCACACAAACAAAATTAAGTACATAAATTTTAGAATTATATAAACAAAATGAACTATTTTTTCTTGTTCAACTTTACAATTTAGTATTCCTGAGTATAGTTATAATCAAGGTAGAAATATTTGATGCTTTCAATTGAAGAGATTGTTTAGAGAGGAACTTGGGGAGATTTAAGTTATTACAAATTATCTCTTATGATGACAACTGCTTATACCAATTTGAGAGGGTGAAGCACTAAATTAACAAAAGACTTTTTTAATATCTAGTTTTTAGAGCTGTCATCAGTATATTTGGGGTAAATGCGTTCTTAGTAAAAAATGGTGATAATAATATTCACCCAAAATTTTTCATGTAAAAATGTAATTTATTTGTTAGTAATAAAAAAATGTTTTATAGAATTTATATGTGATATTAAAAAAATATATATGTGAGAACTGGTTAGCTCTTTGGTAGACAAAATGTGTAGGACCCTTGGGGTCCTGGGTTTGAGGCATGTCTTGGACAGTATACGGGTGGATCGCAAATGCACTTTGTGATCCATTTTATATATATATATGACAAAATCATTTTATTATTCACATATTAGAGCGTGGAAGATAAGGCCAAGAAAGAAGGTCAAGGACTTGAGGGAGAATGTCATCGCAGAGATGCTGCAATGGAGATGATCGTCTTTATAATGTTACCTGATGCTGCTGATAGAGGAGGAAATGAGTGCCACTACTAATGGGGATGAGCGCTACTACTGCAAGTCGAGTAATGAGTGTGCTTCGATATTAGATATCAATGCTTCAATCTCTACTCTTAGGCCTCTTCCCTCCCTTTATTCTATCTTAATTAACTGCCAATTGAACTTGGGTATGAATGGAACTCAAAAGTTGCGGCAAAACATTAAAGTGCTTCTCACCAATGATGATTTTTAAGTGTTTCGTTTTATTTCTTGGGATTAATTTTATCCTTTACTCATTTTCTATGAAAGTTAATGATGGAAGAGCTTTGCTCGGTTGAATTGACTCTAAAGGAAGTATGTCTTGTTTATGTATGAACGGGCACAAAACATATCTTGAATAACAAGTTCTTAACATAGTGCAAAAAAAAAAAAATGATGGGCTCTTCTTAAATCTTTATAGTCTTTTAGGTACACTTACATGATGATTTAAATATTTTTTTAACTTCTTTTATAAAGTTCTATAACCTAATGTTGTTGCGGGATATTATGGTAAAGGCATTTCATTCTCATTTTCTTTTCTTCATTTCTATGTATAATTATTTGATCTTCATTAAGATCACCTCCCCTTCTTTTTGATCAAATTTTTAAAGATTTTGCTTCACTTGTTACCAAAATTAAAGTCACAGTTCTTTTGAAATTGGAATTTTATGTTTTGTTTTCTCATGATTTTACTGGTTGATGCTCAAATGAATTTTCTTTTTCTTCATGAGTAAAATGGAGTTATCAAAATATTTTGGTCATCTCACAGGCACAACAATTGTTCCAACGTGACGCACAAACTATCACACCAGAGGCCCTTGAAAGTGTGAAGGCTGCACTTGCAAGCAGTGAGAATGAACATAAAGCTGAAACTAAGAAGAAATCTATCCCACGTAAAGCAGCAGGACAGACTTGGGAAGATCCAACATTGGCAGATTGGCCTGAGAGTAAGTTATATTATTGTTTTATTTCAGCACAATATTTTAATCATACCTGCATAGATTGAATGTAGTGAGTTTTGTCATTCTATCATGCTTTTATTTCATATGATAAAACATATTTTGCAATATTTTTATATTATTTTTAAAATTAGGTACACCTACTGTGCAGGCGCATAGAGGATGAGATAGACTATTTTCTCTTCCATTAAGACTTTATGTAAATTGATCAATGAGACCATCAACTTACAGTAGATCTAAGATGAAACCTTTGGAAGTTAGGCTCTGTTGTACTTAAGATAGTTTAAATTTCCTAAGTAGAGTTTAATGTTGGCTCCTTTTGTCAAAATAGGTTTTGTAGAGGTTCTAATCATATTAATTGAGAAGTTAATACCTTAGTTGCTCTAACAAGGAGAGACACAATGTGAGTGCCTTGCAATATATTGGGAATACATGTCAAAAGGTTAGCACCTAAAGTAGAAATAAGGTCTATTTTAAGTGTCTCAAAATAATGGTTCAATGTTATAAAGATAGCAATGTTATGCCAACGATGTTATTCAAATGACATTGCTTTCCAATATCTACTAAATAATTTTATAATTTTTTTTTTGTTTTTTGTTGTTTTTTTTTTTTTGCTATCTTGACAACGTGATGCTATCCAAAAGGATCAATAGAGATTATTATATTTTCTTTGGTGTCATTTGTTTTGAACATAACATTAGTTTAACTTCTAGATGTCTATCGATTTGGTTAAGACTGGCATCTAATGGCATAAAAGTGGGACTTAAATGTTGTTTATGATATTGTTATTTAAAGATGTTAGTGAAACAACCAACAACCATCTCTTAGTAATATGGCAATACATAACATATATCTTTGAAACAAATACCACCCTTTTAGTTGAATAACTCCCCCCTCCCTTTATATAGCACAAATAAGTTTCACATTAGAAACTAGGGTTGTAAACAGAGGTGATCAGAGCAACAAATTGTTTGAGTTTGAGCTCGAGCTCGTTTGTCAAAATGATGTTTTGGTTCAACTCAAGCTTGACGGAAATTTTTTTTTCTAGCTCTGTTTAGGCTTGTATCAAAATATAGTTGTTCAGCTTGGTTTGAGATCGGCTTGTGTCAGTTCATATTATAATTACTGAGCTTTAAATGAGTAACTCAATAAAATAAATAAATTGGAATTAACTAGCCCTACTATTGAGTATTTTGTTAGCTACCCAAACAAGCTTTATTGTGTGAACGACTTATTAGCTAATTCAATGAATTTTATCCAGCCTATTGATGAGACAACCTATCGAGCAACTTATTAACTAATTATTAATGAGTAGTTTATTGAGCTTAAAAAATGCGGTTTTAAATGAATGAACTTGTAAATGAGTAGTTTTACAAGCTTGATAGTTTTTTCAGTTGTGTTCAGGCTTGATTTGTATCAAAATATAGTTTTTCAAGCTTGGTTTGAGCTCGGCTTGTGTTCAATTCACATTATATTTATTGAGCTTTAAATGAGTAGCTCGATAAAAAAATAAATGGGAATTAACTCAAGCGCTGCTATTGAGCATTTTGTTAGCTACCCGAACAAGCTTTATTGAGCTTAATCATGTGCACAAATCTTATATTACCTATTAATGAGACAACCTATCGAGCAACTTATTAACCAATTGAACAAGTCTTATCAAGCTTATTAATGTGTAGTTTAATGAGCTTAAAAAATGCGGTTTTAATTGAATGAACTTATAAATGAGGAACTAAATCAAACATTTAATTATGCGCAAGCAAGTAGCTTGTGTTCATTAACGTTGAATGGAATTAATTTATAGAAGAATGAACAAAACTAATGTTTTTTAGGCATAATACAAAAACATCTATAATTTTTATTATTTTTTCGTTCACTTCCATTGCAAGATTATTAGCTTTATTTCAGCTGATACCCTCCTTTACAATACTCATATCCACCGGCTAGCAGATGAATCTGTAAAACATACAAGAAATAAATTTATAAAGCTAGAGATGCCCTGAATAATGGCAAACTGTATTGGTGAATGGGGTCAAAGGCACATTTACTGAGTATGATCTACCACCATGTTTTCTTAGAATTTAACAAACGTTGCTTATCATATCCAGTTAATAGAGAAGGCGGTTCTGTAAACTGTGCTGATTAAGGTATGAATAGCTATGATAATTAATTTCTGCATTTAAGAAATTTTGAGATCTAACAAAATCGTCATAGATATAATTATTTTATAACTTGTAAAAACATGTAAGGATCATGAGCATATTGTTCATCGCAGTCCAAATAGTTCAAATGGTGCATTTGGTCTTGGTAAAATACATTAAGTTCAAGAAAGCAGCATACCACAAGCGTTCAAAATTTGAGAACTTAAAGTGAACCAAATTCCCATAAAAAAAAAAAAAAAAAAAAAAAAACAGAAGAAATAAAAAAAGGAAAAAAATCACTAATAGGATTTCTGTGCGCGTTGTTTTAGTCTTACCACTGCTTAAAAAAAAAGCTTAAAAGATGGAGTTGGCTAATATCAGTATGAATTGTCTCGTCATAAAAACTGTCAAATGACATGCAGCATTCAAAGCTATTTTTTCAAAGTATGATTGAGCTACCACAACAGAAAAGCGCCACAGTTAAATATTTTAAATAGTGAGGTGTCAAAGATATGCCAATTAATAAGAAGAGAGCAAACTCGATCACGCAAACCAGGCCACAGTAAAAATTATTTAAAAGCTAATAGACACCTCCAAAACATGTGATTCGCTTGCCTCCTGATCCTCCGACATGGAGTTGATCCCTAACCTCCCAAGAAATAAAAGCCTGTAAAAGCTACAGATGTTATAGAAGTTTTATTTTAAATTACCCACTGAAGATTACTTAATCCTGATCTGTGATGCTACCTACCCTTTCACTTGAGCCCAGAAACTACAACCATTTTCTGCACCCTTTTGGGCTTGGACTTCTGCAATAACTGGGTGGGCCTGAATCGAAAACAGACTCAATTAACAATTGCTCTGCAAGAAAACTGAGCAAGTTGGTCATAGATAGATGTACAATACACCTTGCCATACACTGACACACCTTGAGGGAGGACTGAGTCCGTGAAATGTTGCTGGTCAAGCTAATGCAGATCTTGGCTGAAGAACAATTGACCTTTCATTTTGTCGGGTGTGCTAGTTTGATGGCCTTTTAAATCCATATGAACATATCATGGTAACTTTTCTGATAATAGTGAAAAGGAATACACTTAAGTAAAAGGAGAGCACTGAGAGGAATCAAACCAGCTTGCTGAACAAAATGAATAATGAACCAAAGGAACCTTTTTTTACTGCAAATCTTATAGGGAGGAGTGGCTTGCCTACCAGGGAATCTCCAATAAGCGAAAGTTAGAAAGGATAGTCATTGCAAAAGATCGAATCTCATCAGATTTTGAAACTAAACTACATAGCAAACTTGTACTTCCAGAGTATCATTTCATGGCATTTTTCATTAAAAGAAATAAAATATCATAATGATCATCAACTACAAGCAGATTGCAAACATGTGGATTGTCACGGAAAGATCCTATTAATATGCTTACATGATTACATAGAATACTAAGAGGGTGTTTGGCTGCAATCAGTATTTAAGTTAAATAGAATTTGGTAAATTTGGTAAATCCAAATTTATCAAATCCAAATGCTGTTAAATTCAGAATAGTGTTTGGTTCAGTTAAGGTTAAATCCAATTAAATTAATTTGATGTGATTGGCGTAAATTCATTTGACTTGTTTTCTTCCTAAGCTAAATCTGTTAAATCCACCTAATAGTTGGATTTAGATTTTTTTTAAATGACTCTGTTTGGCGTAGCTGCAGCTTCTCAGCTTTTCAACTGCAACTGTATTGTCCCAGGAATCTGTTGCGGGGAAGCTGCTGCGGAGAAACTGACTGTCTGTTTGGTGCAACTATGTGAAAACAGCTGTGATGCAGCTGTGTCTGAAAAAATGACTATTCTGCCCCTATTTAGTGAAACTGTTTAAAATAGAATAATGACAGCGAAATATTTGATAATTCAAAAGCTGAAATTCACTTCAAAATATAACAAAAGTTCGAATACATCACTCACTTAGCAACGAGTATCAAAAGTGCTAAGAAAAAGACAAAAACTAATAAAATTATAAGTAAACTAATAATGATATTGTCTTTAACATGAAGGCGATGAATGTCCCCTCCTAAACTGTCCTCCAATAATGCTATCAATTCGTGATCACTTCCAGCTGTGGAATCGAATTGACTGTCAGTCCACCGGATGAAGTCACAATGTTCTGCGAGTCTCCAGGGGCATCTGTAAAAGTGTTGACCGTAGCTGTGGACCTGCCGTGACTTCAGAAAGGAAGTCTATAGTCCGCAGTAGCATATCATTCTACGGGATGTCCTAGAATATCTGGAACCATCTTTCATGAAAGCAACGAAATAACATCCATTAGTCAATTATTTCAAACGGGAGAATATTTGAAAAAAGTTTAAAACGAGAAGAAAACGTATCGGAATAAATGCAAGAGAAAACATCAATTTTTACACATAATATTATGTTAGTGATGTGAATCCAAATATAAATCATAAATTCCATTGCACCGTATAAACTTTATATGCAAAACTATAGTTGGAATACTACTAACAAGCAACAACGTGACAAAGAACAAATACACAACTTCTCATTACAGAGCAAAGCCAATTTTCATAACACTTTAAAATTATCTTTCAAACAAACACAGAAAGCTCAATCAAACAATCCATTCAGGTGGTATGTATGTAAATGCTCCCGTTTCAGCATCCCCATGATAATTTACACGATCCCTAAACAAGTTGACAATGGAAATTACACCCACATAAAACAAAATATCAGACGAAACAGAAAGCTTAAAGATTCAGCTCCCATATAAGAAAAGTTTAAAGATTCAACTTGAGATGGTATTCGAATGCTTCTGCAGGCACTTGTTGATTTTCTTCGGCACTGTGGAAGTTAACATCAGTTCGAGACGGATGCCCCCTAATATAATTGTGTAGCGCCATCGTTGCTATCACAATTGTACCTGTTTTTGGAAACGGTAACGTGACATATCACATAGTATCACCCATTTTTTCTTCCAAACGCCAAACGTCCTCTCAATTACACATCACGAGGAATGTATTTTGTTAAATACTTCCTTTCGACCTCGCGTAACATTGCAGGCTCGTTCGAAATCATGTCTATGATATCTGATGTCAGGATAGGATTTCAGATACCCTCGCTGTAAAGGGTAGCCGACATTGATCAAATAATACTTTCCTGTAAAGTATCGCATCTTCAGTTCTACATATAGAAAAAATAATCCAAGGATTATGGGAAGCAATGTACCGTGCGGAGGGTGGGCAAAGTTGTAATGAGGATTCCTTGTAACACTCTTAAAAATTTTGCTGTCGTGCGCACTACCCTCCCAACCGGTTTTGATGAAAGTAAAACACATGTTGAAATCAACCACTGCCATGACATTTTGGGTGGGGACTCCACAACGCCCGATAAATGCAACTTTCTCATCGTTTGTAATTCTTGTATCAACGTGTGTGCCATCTATTGCACCGATGCAATCCTAAACAGAACCCTCCTGTTATGTTATTTCCTTTGCTCATATATAAATTTCTAAATTTGAAATTTTTATCCCTACCTTAAAGAGCGACATGTAACGTGTATCTCGTTGAATCTCCGTAGGTATTTGTGTGAAAGTTGAATCTGTTGGTTTTATGACTTTTGTCGAGAGGTTGACAAGAGCACTCAAACCCACGGTGAAGTATCTGCTTATGGTTTCCAATGAGTGTTGAAATCTTTTCATTGCACCGCGTACGGACTCTTTTTGTGACAATATGTACAGAATAATCGGTAAGACCTCATGTTCAGCCGTTCTAGATGACTCATGGAGACCATGAAATCGAGTTAGTTCCGCTAGTAGATCGGTAAACACATCCTACATCATTCAGAACATGTTCCTGAATCTGATTGGATGACCAATAAGCATTTCTCCAACCCATTTGTTTCCGACGTAAGATGATGTGTAGCATGGAGAGCGATCAATGTAAGTATTGTAATATTGAACGATCAGTTGAATTGTTCCCAGTCCATGCTAATAAACATTTTGTTAGTGTTACCATAATGAGACAAAACTTATTAAATCCAACAAGAATAACGTCTCAAGCAAAAGCATTAGATAAGATTAAGGGCGTTCGAATAAAAAACATGCGTGCAATTAAAAATTACAATATTACTGTTAAATGTTTCAACGAAATAGTACTGAAATAAATAAGTTTCTCAACAAACTACTAAGTAAAAGTCATAATCCCTCATTTCTCCCTACGAGCATAGAAATGACGCAGATACACCACCCGCCGATCTATTGAAATCGCTTTGTAGAAATCTCTATGGACTGAATCTTGAAGTAGCTTTACAACAAAAAAGTATAGATCGAAGTCCTCAGCAATGTCTGGATTTTCTTCCAGAATTTGAACAACCTCGGTACTTGAGGCTCTTTGAACTTTATTGGGGGCGTTGTTGGAAGAGTCAATCAGGTATGATATATGATTTTTGATAGAGGAAGTTCCACACTTTTTCTTACTCTCCACACGAGAGCGCTTAGGCCGGTTGGTTGACTGGATTTCGGGGAATCCTTGGCTGTGAAATTCTGGTGAATCAGCTGATAGGCTAACAACATTTTCTTGTGTATTACCAAACCCTGTCTTGCTTGGAGCGCATGTATATTTGTCTGTTGCGACAACACCCCCAAACATTCAGTCTAATTTCTCCTCGAATTCGGGTTCAAGTCCACAAAACTTGAACTTTTTGGTTGCGGGAACCACCTGCATATAAAAATCATCAAACCTTTCAGTTCGTATGAAAAAAAGTGAAATGACTCCAATTAAACTAGTTAAAAAATTCGTTACCGCAAGTCTTTCTGCCATCACTCTTCTGGGGCATCAATAATACGCTTCACCAGGTCCCAACCCAAATCTGTTGAGCATCTTTTCAAATCCTTTCAAAATTTTCAATTCTTTTTCAGTTGATCCCACTTGTTTTTTATTTGCAGCTTGTCGTACTCTCTATCCGTATATTCCTTGAAATTCTTAATAATATTCTGTCACCCTTCCTTGTTGAAAAGGGTGGTCGGTCTATTGTCTAATTCAATTTCCCTAAGGCAAAGGTCGCATAATATTAATTTTATTTCTTTTTCCCACAATGTCGGTGTACGAGACTCTTTGGACTTATTGACTATTTTATTACTATGATAAAACAAAACAATGATCAGGAATAGTAATACAATTTAGAAAATTAGACAGAGCGTGATATAAATCAAATAATATGATAAACAACTTATAATAATGTTATAAAATACATGACATGCAAATCATATAAGAATATAACAGAATAGACTGCAAACTAGAAATTTATATTTAACAATTCTCAAATATAAAAAATTTTCTAGAAACAGTAATTTTGATTTCAACGATACCTCAAAAATATATTTCCATTTTTAGTAATAATGATGATGCTCAAATAAAGTCAAACTTGCTTAAGTACATATCATTTGAAATTCAACAAAGGAAAATATCACTTCAAAATGTAGGATATATTTTTCATAGTTGACTCAACACCATTTGCTAAATAGAACATTATGTTCGCATTGCTACACATGAGCACAAACAAAAGGTTCACATACAAAATCATGCTTAGATAGTAATAGACATGCATATGCAATTACTTATCAAAAACTATTTTGATATTTCATAAATATTAATCCTTTGCCAGAGAAGCAGAAAATGCAATTAAGGAAAACAGAAAAATACTCTACAAGCTTTCTCTGAAGGAATGAGATAGAGAAGTGAAGAGGAAAACAACATTGAGCCAGGAATGTGATAAGAATAAAGATTCAAAACCTTAAGGAATATGAAATTAACGGAAAAAAAGAGAAAAAAAACCATATACCTGCGAGATCGCCAAAGAAGCCAAAGGAGGCCAAGAACGCGGGAGGAAGAAGGATTCAGAACTGTTAAGGGAGAATCAACGTTTGTTATCTATAAAATGGAGAAGAAAAAAAAAAGAATATGCATACCTGCAAGATGTCCGAAGAAGAAGAACCTTAGGGTAGGACGGGGGAAGGCAGCGAAGTCCTGAAGAAGGAAACACTGTTGGAGGAAGTTTTTTGGTGCGCAGGAGGAGGCGATAGATCTCAGTGCGTAGGAGGAGGCGATGGTTCTCGTTGCGCGCGGCTAGGGCAAGGAAGCGTTTCGTGGAAGGGGGTATGCGGGAGGGGGCAAAACGATAATATTCACTTCAGAACGCGGGCAACTGGGTATAACCCGCGGCCCAGCTTTCAGTTGAAGACTGAATTCTTCGACGCCAGGCCGCCACCGCCACGCCAAGTGTAGGAAATGTTTGACACGATTTTTTTGTCGCGTCGTGACCCGTGACCGCTATTTTTTTTAACGTTTGGCGCGGCGGTGGCGACCTGACGTCGAAGAATTTGACTGAAAGCCGGGTTGCGGGTTATACCCATCTGCTCGCCTTCTGAAGTGAATATTATCGCTTTGCCCCCTCCTGCATACCCCCTTCCACGGAACGCTTCCGTGCTCTAGCCGCGCGCACCGAGATCCATTGCCTCCTCCTGCCCACCGAAAATCTTCCTACAGCTGCATTTCCTCCTTCAGGACTTCGCTGTCTTCCCCCGTCCTGCCCTAAGGTTCTTCTTCAGAGATCTTGCAGGCATGCATATTCCTTCTTTCTTTTGTTTCTTCTCCATTTTATGGATAACAAATGACGATCCTCCCTTAACAGTACCGAATCCTTCTTCCTCCGGCGTTCCTGGCCTCCTCCTCCTTCGGCGATCTCGCAGGTATATGGTTTTTTTTTTCTGTTAATTTCATATTCCTTAAGGTTTCAAATTCTTCTTCTTGTCACATTTCTGGCTCAATGTTGCTTTCCTCTTCACTTCTTTATCTCAATCCTTTGGAAGAAGCTTGTAGAGTATTTTTTTGTTTTACTTCATTACATTTCTTGATTCTCTGACAAATGATTAATATTTATGGAATAACAAGATAGTTTTTGATGAGTAATTGCATATGTATGTCGATTACTATCTAAGCATGATTTTGTATGTGAACCTTTTGTTTGTGTTCATGTGTAGCAGTGCATACATAATGTCCTATTTAGTAAATGGTGTTGAGTCAACTATGAAAAATATATCCTACACTTTGAAATGATATTTTCCTTTGTTGAATTTCAAATGATATGTACTTAAGCAAGTTTGACTTCATTTGAGCATCATCATTATTACTAAAAATAAAAAATTATTTTTGAGTTATCATTGAAATCAAAATTATTGTTTCTAGACAATCTTTGATATTTGAGATTTGATAAATATAGATTTCTAGTTTGCAGGCTTTTTTGTTATATTCTTATATGATTTGCGTATCATGTATTTTATAACCTTATTACAAGCTGTTTCTCATATTGTTTGATTTATATCACGGTCTGTCTAATTTTCTAAATTGTGTTATTATTCACGATTATTGTTTTGCTTTATCATAGTAATAAAATGACCAATAAGTCTAAAAGCTTGGTACACCGACACTATGAGAAAGAGAAATAAAATTAATATTTTGCGACGTTTGCCTTAAAGAAATTGAATTGGGCAATAGACCGATCACATTTTTCAATAAGGAAGGGTGACAGAATATTATTAAGAATTTCAAGGAATGTAAGGGTAGGGAGTACGACAAGCTGCAATTGAAAAACAAGTGTGATCAACTAAATAAGGATTGAAAAATTTGGAAGGATTTGAAAATAGACTCAACAGTTTTAGGTTGAGACCCGATGAAACGTATCATTGATGCTCTAGAAGAGTGGTGGACAAAAAGACTTGCGATAAGGAATTTTTTAATCAGTTTAATTTGAGTCATTTCACCTTTTTTCATATTAACTAAAGGTTATAATGGTTTTTTATATGCAGGTGGTTCCCCCAGCCAAAAATTTCAAGTTTTGTGGACTTGAACTCGAGTTCGAGGAGAAATTAAACCGAATGTTTGGGGGTGTTGTCGCAATAGACAAATATGTCTGCGCTCCAAGTGAGACAGGGTTTGGTGGTACTCAGGAAAACCCAGAACTCCGCAGCCAAGAATTCCCGAAAATCCAATCAACCAACCGGCCTAAGCGCTCTCTTGTGGAGAGTATGAACAGGGTGAAATTTTCTCTATAAAAAAATCAGATATCATACCTGCCATATATGAATTTAAAAACAACGCCCCCCCCCCCATAAAGTTCAAAGAGGCTCAATTACCGAGGTTGTTCAAATTCTGGAAGAAAATCCAGACATAGCTGAAAACTTCGATCTTTTTATTGTGGAGCTGTTTCAAGATTCAGTCCATAGAGATTTCTTCAGAACGATTTCGATAGATCGACGGGTGGCATATCTGCGTCATTTCTATGTTCGCAGGGAGAAATGAGGGATTATTACTTTTTAGTAGTTTGTTGAGAGACTTATTTATTTTAGTACATTTCATTGGAACATTTATCAATAATATTGTAATTTCTAATTTCATGGATGTTTTTTATTCGAGCGCCTTTAATCTTATATAATGTTTTTCTTGAGATGTTATTCTTGTTAAATTTAATAAGTTCTGTCTTTTTTATGGTAGCACTAACAAAATGTTTATCAGCATGGACTGAGAACAAGAAGAATAAAGAAGGAGAAATACAACAATCCAATTGATCGTTCAATATTACAACACTTACATTAACCGCTCTCAATGCTACACATCATCTTACGTCGAAGACAAATGAGTTGGAGAAATGCTTATTGGCCATCCAATCAGATTCAAGAACATGTTCTGAATGACGCAGGAGGTGTTTACCGATCTACTAGCGGAACTGACTCGATTTCATGGTCTCCATGGGTTATTCAGGACGATTGAACGTGAGGTCTTAGCAATTACTCTGTACATATTGTCATTAAACAAGTCAGTACGCGGTGCGATGGAACGATTCCAATACTCATCGGAGATGATAAAGAGATACTTCACTGTGGGTTTGAGTGCTCTTGTCAGCCTCTCGACAAAAGTCATAAAACCAATAGATTCAACTTTCGCATGAATACCCACGGAGATTCAACACGATACACGTTACATGCCATTCTATAAGGTAGGAATAACAATTTCAAATTTAGAAATTTATATGTGAGCAAAGGACATAGCCTAACTGAAGGATTCTGTTCAGGAGTGCATTGGTGCAATAGATGACACACACATTGATGCACGAATTACAAACGATGAGAAAGTTGCATTTATCAAGGGTTGTGGAGCCCCCATTCAAATTGTCATGACAGCGTGTGATTTCAACATATTTTTTACTTTTGTCAATGTCGGCTGCCAGGGGTAGTGCACACGATAGCAAAATTTTCAAGAGTGCTATATGAAATCCTCATTACAACTTCCCTCATCATCCGCACAGTACATTGCTTCCCATAATCCTTTGATTGTTTTCTTTATATGTAGAACTCAAGATGCAATACAATACAGGAAAGTATTATTTGGTCGACGCTGGCTATTCTTTACAGCGAGGGTATCTGAAACCCTATCCCAGAAAGGGTGGCGTCTAGGCGCCAGAAATGATTTCTTCCCAAATGCATTGAATTTGAACTAATTTTGAAAGGGTACCAGAGATAACTCTTGGAAGTTCGGCCCAATCTAATGTAATAGTGATTTTATTAAAGAAAAAGGGGGCGGAAAAAGGAAAATAAGGCAATAAATGAAGAAGAGTGAAAGAGAAAATTGTCTGTTACAGATAAGAGGAGAGGAGAAGTGAGAAATTTCTTCTTCATTACATTTCTATGAGAGAATCGAGTGATATTATAAGGAGAGAAAATGATTCAAAGGAACTTCAAAGGATTTGTTTGGGAGGAAATTGAGATAAGTAGTTTGTACTTTACTTATTTTACTTGTTCTTATTGTGTAAACTTTTTTTTATATATAAATCCATATTTAGTTGTATTTTCCTCATAAGATCTGAGTAGTTTGCTTTGTCTTTCTCCCTGCAATGAGAAATAATCATGTGAAGAATTGAAATTGTTTAGAAGTGCTTTAATTTCATAATTGTGATGATTCAAAATTCAAACTTTATTTACTTAATCAATCTGTCTAATTGTTAAGTTAAAATTTGATGTGAAGCATAATGATGCGAATAGACTATGTTTTTCTCAATTAAGTAAGAATCACATTTGATCTCATAGATGAGAATGTTGTCCATGTGAAGGAAAATAAGTTTTGATGGACGTAAATTGGTAATTCTAGAGTGATAGGCTAGAATCTCCAATTTGATCCAGAAGGTTAGAACCTAAGGGTAGATGTTAGCCTCCAGGCGGAGGGATAGTGAGAACTCTAGAGTGAGAGCTAGTATCTTCCCAACCTAACCAATGATTTAGGAACTTGACTTTGGATTAGTCAATGTTCTTTATGCACTTGTAAGTGGGCAAAAAATAAATATGCTCCTATTTGACATAATATAATTTATAATAATTTGAATTATTTAATGATTATAATCTCATTGCTAGGGGAACGATACGTTCTAAAATTTAAACTATTCTTCATAAAACTTAATTTGATGATATTAAAATTTACGTTGAGTTTAGAGATAAGAGTAGTATATATTAATTCACTTAGTTTAAAAACTCAAATTTCGACCTGCATTCCTAGTTAAATTTTTTGCAGTTTATATAGAGTTTTTTTAAGCTAATATTATAAGATTTCCAAACTTCCCTGTGGGATCGATACTTAGGATTTCATAAGATACCTATATTACTTGTGCGATACATATACTTGCATTATCATCCTAGCGAATATTTGAAATCGATAAATAATACCTTAAATCGCTAGGAGTGACAGCTATAAAAATTTAAAGAAAAATTAACTATTCTGAAGTATATTATTGTTGTGACTGCCACAACACATCCGCATCACCCACCCGGGATGCGATACAATGTGAAATCCGCCGTCTGCACCAATAATTAGCAGAACTCAATGAAGGGACTCAAGGCGAAGTCACCCTTAATTGTGACCTAGAGAGTCGACAAGAAGGCAAGGAAGACGATCCAAATCTGTTCCACAAGGTAGATAACAATGACGAAGAATACCATCCACACTGTTTTGGCATTTACTACCAAAGGTGACCAGGAGAAGAACCCTGGAGGCCACCAGGACTTCAGCATTAAAATATATCTCCCTGAATTTGATCGAGGTATGGATCCAGATGAATTCCTTAACTTGCTGCAAGCAGTCAAGCGTACTTTTGAATATAAGGAGATACCTGAAGATAAGCGGGTCATACTGGCAACTATTAAACTGAAAAAACACCCCTCGTTATGGCGGGCAACCTGCAATGACAACGAACGTGGTATGACGGTGGCAAAATCAGTAAGTGGGACAAAATGAAGAAAGCCTTACTATAGAAATACTCGCCTCCACACTACCGCCAAGGCATGTTCATAAAATTCCACAACCTACAACAAGGAGAGTTGTTCGTAGAGGAATTTACAGTCAAATTCGATCAGTTACAAATATGTGCGAGCTTGTCGAACAAGAGGAGCATACTATTGCTCGCTACCTCGGAGGTTTGAAGCTCACCATTAGCAACATAGTTCAATTACAACTCTATTGGTCGCAAGGTGACGTCCAAGCCTTGGCCTTAAAAGTAGAAAGTCAAAAGAATAAGGCATGTCCACAGCCTTCCTTCTGACATCAGTCCTCATACAAGCTAGCACCCACAGCTGCAACTATCGACAAGGGCGTACTAAGAATGGGGAAACCAACATCCGGGAATGCTTAAACTGATCCAAGCTGTAAGACGTTCGAGAAGGGTAGCTCATCTGAGCCAATGCCAGCCAAATGGTGTTTTAGGTGCCACGGGTACGACCATGTTGCATCCAGCTGTCCTACAAGTCGAATTGTCTTTTAAAGGTCAAGGCATCGTTGAGGAAAGCGAAGACGAGGAATCAAAGGAAAATTTTCCGAAGAAACACTTCAACTCCCCAAAGACGAAGGTGAATTATTAGTCATACGATGAGTTTTACAGTCAAAATCAACATGTGATCAATCTTAGCTAAGCCATAGCATCTTTCGTACAGTGCACAGTAAAAGGCAAAGTTTGCAGCCTGATAATTGATAGTGACAGTTATGAAAATATTATATCTACACTTATGGTGACAAAGTTGGAATTACCCGCACAAAAACATCTCCAATCCTATTCCCTCACTTGGTTGAAAAAGGGAATGACATCCACGTGGATCAACTGTGCCTTGTTGAGTTCTTAATAGGCAACCAGTTAAAAGAACAATTATGGTGTGTCGTCATGCCCTTAGATGCATGTCATATTCTCCTAGGACGATCTTGGCAATACGACTGCAAAGCTCAACATGATAACTTTAAAAATACATACTCATTTAAGAAGGATGTCAAACACATCGTGTTACTACCAAGACACAAGAGTAATGACACCGAGAAAGCAGTAGTTTTGAGAGCCACTTTCATGCTCAGTTCGAGATGCTCTGATGGCACTAGTCCTAGTCGTACTCGAGGAATCAGAGGAAGAGAACATAATACCAACACGCCTACAATCACTACTACAAGACTTCCAAGATTTTATGACTCTGCCATGACAATTACTACCACTGTGGGACATCTAGCATGCCATAGATCTTTTACCAGGATCAGTCCTACAAAATTGACGCCTATAGACTATGAATGACATAGTATGAAGAGATACAACAACAAGTATAAGATCTCGTCACTTGAGGGCTCGTTAGAGAAAGTACAAGTCTGTGCGCTGTAACCGCCCTAATGATGCCCAAGAAAGATGGATCATGGAGGATGTGTATTGATAACAGAGTCATCAACAAAATAGCTATCAAGTACCGATTCTCAATACTTCAACTAGATGATCTCTTGGACCAATTACACAGAGTCACTTTGTTCTCAAAGGTCGACTTATGAAGTGGGTATCATCAGATACAAATGAGACTAGGAGACGAATGGAAGATCTCCTTCAAAACACGGGATGAACTGTACCAGGGGACAATCATGCCCTTCGGCCTATCAAATGCGCCCAACATTTTCATAAGATTAATGAATCAAGTATTTCAAAATCACATCGGGAAGTTCGTCGTACTCTACATTGACAACATACTGGCATACAACTATTTCGAGGAAGAACACATTTGCAACACCTCATAGCGATATTCAAAGTACTTCGGAACAAGAAGGTATATGCCCATTTAAAGAAAGACACTTTTATGACAATTCAAGTATGCTTTAAGAGTTACATCGTATCTAACACAGTCATTTACCGTCGCTTCATTTAACATTTCAACACTACTATCGCCCCCCTCACTGAGCTTTTAAAAGGCAAAGAGTTCACTTGGCCAAACACTGCTCAGATTAGCTTCGACACACTAAAAGAAAAAGTAACACAAGCGCCAATTCTAACCTTGCCAAATTTCACACAACTGTTTGAATTGGAATGTGATGCATTAGGGCCGGAATAGGGGGTGTACTGAGCCAGGGCAGTCACCCATGGCTTTCTTCAGTAAGAAACTAAATGAATACAGGAGAAAATATTCGACATACAACAAAGAGTTATATGCAATCGTCCGAGCCTTCGAGCACTGGAGCCACTATCTGTTGACAAGTGAGTTCATATTATTTATAGATGAAGAATTGAAATTTTTGAATAGCTAGATAAAGTTGAAAAGCCGACTTGCAACTTGGTATAATTTTTGACATCATTCAGTTTCGCACTTAAACACAAAGTTGGGTGCCAATATCACGTCACAGATGCACTAAGAAAACATCACTTATTAATCTCTTCTATGCAAATAAGCATTGTAGGGTTCAAGATCATCAAAGACCTATACACGTCAAACAAAAAATTGAAAGATATCTGAGAATAATGTCAGGAAAAGTCTATCGGGCAGTACTATCGCGCAGATGGCTACTTGTTCTACTGCAATAAACTATGCATCCCGGGATGCTCCTTGAGAGAAGCAATTGTACAACATAACCATAATGGAGGCCTCGCGGGCCATTTCGATAGAGATAAGAAACCCTAGTCAAAGAAAACATTTCTCTGGCCCTGACTAATAAGGGATGTGGAGCGTCGCGTCCAACAATGTAAGATTTTCCATTTCGCAAAAACAAGAGGGAAAAATATATGATATACTCCGTTACCAATACCCGAAGCACCCTGGGTGGATATCACCAGTACTTTGTATTAGGTCTCCCTAGGACACAAGAACAAAGATTCTACAATGGTCGTAGGGGACCTATTTTCAATAATGACACATTTCGTACCCCGTCACTGCGCATTGGACGCATCGCATATCACTGATCTATACTTCAGGGAGATTGTAAGGTTATACGAGATCCCCATAACTATTACCTTGGACAAAGATGTTAAATTTCTAAGCCACTTATGGAGAACCTTATAGGGGAAGTTGGGTATCAAGCTCTAATTTAGTTCAGCAGCTCATCCACAAACAGGTGGTTAGACTGAAGTAGTAAATAGAAGCCTAGGAAACCTACTGAGATGTTTCGTGGGAAAAAAATATCAAACAATGGGATCTGAGTATAGCTCAACCAGAGTTCGCTTACAACAGATCAACGAGTCAGACAACGAGACGCAATCCATTTGAGATTTTCTACGAGTAGAATTCTCTTACACCACTTGCTCTAATTCCACTCCTGCCAACGACAAAGCTTAGCCAAGATGCGACAGAACGGGTTCACGAGATCCAGCAAATACATGAAGAGGTTGGTGACTAGACTGTTAGACAAAACGGAAAATATCAAACACAAACAAATAAATTAAGAAAAAAGATAACATTCCAAGAAGCCGAGCTTGTTTGGATTTAGTTAAAAAAGGAACGATTCTCCGCAGGAGCATTAGTGAAATTGAAATTCAGAGCAGACGAACTTTGCAAAATTCTACGAAAACTCAATGACAACGCATACATGATTGATTTAATAGTAGACTACAACATTTCAACTATATTCAATGTTGGAGGTCTGACTCCTTACTTTGAGGATCCAGAAGCTTCGACAGATGAGGTCGAAGCTCCCCCAACCCCGGGAGACTGTCACGAGGCTCGATGGAGGACCAATTGGTCCTTGGGAGAGGGGGAGGCTGCTGCCCCCTCCTTCCTCTCCTTTGTTTTTTCCTACTTTGTTTTTCTTTCCTTTCCCTTCTTTTCTTACTTCTCTTCCTTGGAGCCTCTCTTATTTTATATCCTGATTTTATTTCATTCTCCTTCCTTATTTTAAAATCCCGTTTTTAAAAATTTGAGTTTCTGATTATATTTTATTCCATTTTCTTAATTTAAGTGTTTCTTTTAAAAGTCCAACATCTTTATAAATAGGAGATGATATGCTTAGAGTTAGGGGTCTTGTTTTGGAAATCTGAATTCAGCGTTGTCTGAGTCTTTCCCCTCTTAAGGGCTATATCCGACGACACGGGAGGTGCTCCGTCTGTAACCCCGTTTGAGGTGGTGATTATCTTCTCCTTTTTTACTCCTAGCTGCAAGTCCTACAGATCACCGACACTCCAACCGCCTTCTAGTAGCAACCGACTGTGTCCCTGCCAACAAGCAACCGTTGGACCCCTCCTACCTCTTATCAGACCACTGCCTGATCCTCCCTGCAGCTTCCTTGTAGGTCGTAGCGCCTTCAGCTTCCCTGTAGGTCGCAACCCCTTGCAACTTTCCTGCAGGTTGTAGCCCCCTGCTGTACCTTCTCACCGCCACCCTGCAACTCCCTTGGAGGTCGCAACCCCTGCTTTCCCATCCCAACCTTCTCCCTGGAGCTGGCTTGCTGGCCTGCTGGCCGTAGACCCAACTTCTCTTTCCTACAGCTTCCCTGCAGGTCGTCCGCAGCACCCCTATTCTGCAGGCATTTTGCCGCCACCATGCCTCCGCAGGTCACACCTTGACCCCCTACCTCTGCAGGCATTGTGCCGTCACCCTGCCCTAGCAGGCCACCTCTGTTCTCTATCTTCTACAGGCTGTGAGCCGTTGACTCTTTGGTCCAAACTGTGACGATGCCACCCTACCTTTGCAGGCATTGTGCAGGCCACCCTGCCCCTACGTTCGTTGATTTGCTGTCCCAACTCTTCCTTTAGCCACCCGAGACCTCTCCGGCCTTCACAACCACCGATCTAACACCACCACTATGGACTCCCTCCTCTTTAAGCTTGTGTTTTTTTTTGTTTAATCTTTATTCGGAATCCTTTGTTTCTCTTTTTTCTTTGTGTGTTATCTTTTTTTTTTTTTTTTTGAGTCTTCATTGTAACCTTGCTGAATTCATTAATAAAATTGACTTGTGTCTTGATTTGGGTTACTTTGGTATCACATATGTTTGTTTTTGGTTTGTAAATTTTTAGAACTAATTTTTTTTTTAATCTAATTACATGGAATTCAATTTGTAACTGATCTTGTGACATCTTTATTCATTATTGGTCTCATGCGTACATATTTGTAATTTGTAACTTGCTTCGTGCTTATCTACAATTAGCCTCATGCCTTGCTTTTAGTTATCAAGTATGGAGCAAATTACTAACATGACAATTAGTTTTGGAGTGGTTTTTTGTATTGATTATATTGACACTTTAAAATAATATTCAACGGTAGGTATCTTAGTGTTAGTTATTTATAGATATGTTGTTGTTGATATGTGATATATCTTTCTAGAAAAGGTGGATTATTAGAATAATGAGGAAAAGTTTTAGAAGAATCAAAATTTGTTTAAAAAATATTGAGTGCATTAGATTTAATTTCAATGGATGCGAAATTAATAATTATGAATTTGTGCTACCATGATAGCACTACAACAAAATTAATTTATAGTCACAAATGGGCCTCAAAACATCATATTATAACGCTAGGTATTAAGGCAATTGACATTTTTGCGTAATGTATGATAATTTGTTAAAACTAATTTGTTAAAACTTTATATATTTGTGCTTAAAAAATATTAATATTATAACACTTAGAATTGATGTGATTAACATCGAGTGTGATGTAAATAATATCAAAATATGAAAAGAAATATCATTTAACTTCATATATTAAGATTATAGAGAACATAAATTGTCTGAAAAGTTTTTCTTGCTGCAAATTTGTGCTATAATAAAAATTTATAGGGCTATTTAACTGTTGGTTTACTATTTTTTTTAATGCACGCATTTCTGAATCATTTAGAAGTTATGCTTTTAATGACCTCAAAGTAATCTTTTACAACAGCCCATCTTGCAATATATAAGAATGATTATAATTACTAATATATATAAGGTGTTTTTTCAACTTAAAAGTTGTGCCCATGAAATAATCATTTTGACTTGACTTGGCAGCCCATCTTGCAAATCACGTGAGAATACATTGCTTCCAACCTACTTCAAATCACATTAGAAGACAAAGTATTTGATTAAAAAAAAGAGAAAACATATCCAATAAAATTGAATAACTTATTATATAAAAAAAAGCAAAGTTGAAATCACCTCATGATACTAATGAGTGCAAATGTCATAATATTTGAAATAAATAAACCAATCAGATTATATTAATTGATTAAAAATGACAGAACAAGTCATAAAATTGAATCTCAGCAGTATTCAAAAAAGCAAAGGTAAAATTACTTAATTATACCGATAATTATATTTTTGATAAAATTTTGAAATAAATAAACCAAAAGTGATAATCTTTCAAATGAAATGGCTTGTTTTTCAAATTTGTAATTCTCATTCATCTAGCAAAACATGCAAAAGCTAAATTAAACTAAATTTTATATAAATCATGTCAAATATTTTCTATTGACATTCACATACAAGTAATACAAGCTATTTTTTAGAAATCTTGTTGACATATCCAATAGTTATAAAATGTTCATACCTTTTATTTGGCTATTTTATGTGAATCCCAACACCCTAAATGGTTGCGATGACAATTTTGTGGACATAAATGAAAGAAAGATGGTTGAATGAAAAGTCCTTTCGGATTGATTTAAACAAACTTTAATAAGTGGTAACTTTTGTGATTTCTTTTCTTTTATGTGTATAAAGACTACCATGAGTTGATTCAAGCAAACCTTTAAATAAAATAGTAATATAGATGCACATGAAAAAGCTGGGATGTTAAGGGAGTGCAAAGTAGCTGGTTACAGAATTTTGCATGCGTATTCAGAGTAGAATCAAATAAAGAATGAAATAATGAGCTAAAATGTGTCAGGAAGACTTATCAATGTTGAACTCCTACAAATTATTTTGATAAACTGAAAATAATAAATTATACAAGCCATTGAAAGAAAATAACTATTGTTGTTCGGGGAGAAGAGGGCGGCTTGGAAAGAAAATTAGCAAAATATCATATTTTGGAATTATGCATGAAAACTAGTTTAAGATTAAGTTTTATTCCCAATAGGAATCTTGAATAAAGGAAAACACATGTTTTGTAAAGACAACTACCTAAAGGTTGCATTCTAATTCATTCATATATAGGCGGCCATCGTTCATGAAAGAAAATGTTCCTTGATGTCCTACAAGTGAGCATTCTTTGTAGTTGATGCTGAAGTTCAGAACTAAGAGATGCTAAAACAGTTGATGTCAAGTGGGTGACTAAACTTATTGAATTAGTCTCTTTGTGAAATGCCAGAGCGTAATGATTTTTAGATAGATTACTATCTATCCTGAGCTTACTTGGATACATTAACGATTAATTAACCAAAGTAAATGTCTAAAATTAAAATCGTAGTTCAGCAATTAAAGATGATTTACCAAAGCTAAATATTTTATAACTTTGGAAAAATCACCAATTCTTACAAATTAATGGTTATCCTTGTATACATTTAAACTTGCCTGCTCAGGTAATTTTGTCCTTCAAAGGTGTAGAGATTCATTGGCATTATAAGCTGTCAATGAAAAAAATACGCGATGCCATTAAATCAAATAATATTAGGGTTGAATCTTGCATTGACAAAGCAGTCACGAATTTAGAACAATGTTGCTTCTCTTTATCACTCCATCATCACATCCTTCATTGCTGATTTAATGGTGCAGAGAGCAGTAATTGTCATTGTGGAAATAGGTTAGTGGAGAGGCTATCTAAATTCAATCAATTTAATGCCTCATATGTTTGAAATTCTAATGATTATACAGGTCACGTGTTTCTTGGCCTAAATAAAAGGTTGATTGGATTTAAGGATTCAATTATTTTGGAGAAATACTTTTGATCATATGGGTAAGTTATATGGCTGGATAGCTAATTCGTATTACTATACACTTTAGAGTACATAGTGTTTTTCATTTAAGAAAGTTCGAAAATTTGAATATTGCAGATGAATAAATGAAGAAATATGTTTGAGAAGCAACTCAAATTTTTTCTTAAAAAAAGCATAATGAGCTGGTACGACAATATTCCATGGTTCTTTGGCTTTGCTGTCAATGATTCCAAATAAACATCAACATTATTACCTGTCGAGTAGGCCCACGTATGAACAAATAAAGCATGATAAATGATGGATTCATGGCATATCTTGTGGCAAATTGTCTGACATTAAAACCATAGGCATGTACTATAAGTAGTGCTAATAGTCCTAAAAGGACTAAATCCATGTAATAATCATTGTTTTAAAAAAAGCGCTCTATGCATGCCTTGAGTTGAGGTGCACAAAAAATGTCTCAAGACTACAGCCTTACTAAGGCATACTCCTTTTTTTCTTTGAGGCATGTCTATCTAGACTTTATGCTTTGAGACATTTGAGGCCGCATTTGAATAAGGTTTTGTGAAAAAATTTTTATCATATAATCTTCTATTATAATATTAATATTTAATATATTATATTCTACCTATATTTAATAGACTTAGTGCAACAACTCAAATAACTCAAAAGGTAATTTAAGCATAATAAATTACCTAATAGTGTTATTAATTTATTATTTTATTTTAAATTATGTTGAATTCAATGTTAATTGATGTAGATAATAAGAAAAATAGATTGTGATTGAAAAGATTTAAAAGATGTCGACGAGACATAATTAGAGGATGATTCAATTATTATATATGTTGACTTTTCTGAAGAAAATGAAATTGAGGATGGAATTTTCCTGGCATATTTATTTGAAGTGCTTATCTTGAATCTTTTATTAAATCTTATTTTATGTTGATATATAAGATTGAGATGTATGATTTGTCTTTATTATGATGTGTTGAGTACATATATGAATGTTTTCTTATATGTTTGAATTATATTTAATTTTATCAGCTTTTTATTTTTCCATTTTGAGCCTTACTTTTCATCCTTCTTAAGGCTGACACCTTATCTCACTAAAGACAAAATGTCTTGTTTCTTGATACATCTTCAAACCTTTCCCTAAATGAATATTATGAGGATCTTTGAAAAAAAAATTGTCTTTGTATTCTTAGTTTTGACAGGTTGGAGAATTAGAGGGATGTCTCATGCAACTAGCCTTGATTCGATCCTCTAAATGTCAACTTATATACTTTGTGGCCTTTGTTGACATAAATGATATTTGTAATCTTGGCTTTAAGTTAAAGTGCCATGTCATTTTGGCTACAATTTTTAGTTTTCTTTTGCATGAAATCTTTCGAATATTCTTTTCCTGAATAATTCACCGCACTCTTGTTATTCATCGCATTCTATCTTATTTTTATTCAAGCCTCATTATAAAGTATAATCATTGTCATCGTAGTTATTGTATTCAAGGTCCAAATATTTATTTAGTTTCTTGGACTCGTATTATGATTTTCGAAGCTCCATACCCTCAATAGACTACTTAATAAATCATTTAGTTAAGTAAATGTCTTATCAGTCCTATCACTTAATTCCTTTAGTTGAAGCTCTCTAACAATAAACTTAAGTTCAAAAATTACAAGGAAATAGCTCTTGCTATGCATCATTGACTATATTTAAAAAATGCTGACTTATGAATTTTGTCTTTCCATTTCAATTCCATTTGTGTCACACTACACTATTTTATTATCATTTGACAACCCAAATCTATTTTCAAATAAGCGATGGATGTTCTCGCAATCCTCGCTGGGATTCAATTGTAATAGTAGATGTAAATTCTCCATGAGATAACCACTTGAAGTTACCTGATTTTAATCTTCTCCAAAAGCGGTGTTTTAACATCTATTGTTTGGTGATTGCGGTTTCAACATTCTCTACAATGACAGAGGGTATGCTTGCGCAGTTTTCCCACTGCTTTGCTTGTTGACCACCGTCAAATCTCTATTGACTACGATTTTCTTGCTGCTTTTCATAAATTTTGGCTGGAAGCCGCATTTTATAACTAAAACTACCAGACTATGGCTACTATTAGAAAGCTATTATTCAATTTTAAAAAAAAATATCTATTTTTAATTCTTGCAACAGCTTAAAAAAAGGTGATTTGCATACGACTTTATGATCATCTTTACCAAAAATTGTCGCTCTAATGAACTCATGAAACATAACTTTTCAGATCTTAGATCTGAACATGAAATTCAATTTGATTAATGCCAGTATTAAAAAATGCTTACACTCAAATCCAAATCCAAACTACTCAACTTCTAGAATTTATTTACAAGTCTCCATGTTCTGGAGATACTTAAACAAATTAGCCATCTAGCTTTAACTATTGAACCATGTCCACATTAAAACCGTGAAGTAAAATGATAGAACATTAAATGAGTGGATGTCATATTTTTAGCTCATCTTTAATTTATGAGATTTTTAATACATTGTAGGGTGGTATGATCAATGCTTTGCAAAATTTGACGATTTTAGGTCTTTCCAATAACAAATAAAACTAATATGTAGATCATTAAAGCTTTTAATCGTACGTGTGGAGCTTAAGTGCATAACACTTTTGAAAGTAACTCAATATGCGAGTAGAATGTTGCTTTGATGTTATGTGGTTTCACTATGGCATATGATCCAGTTTCATCAAGTTCTTGCATGCAAGCAAATTAATTTTCCCCTTCCAGAGAATAACATCAGTATAATTTAAAGAGTGTTTTCTTTTTCACTGACGTTTTATATAAAAGAAACTAACATCTATGAGAATAGAAGTATTAATTGTAATTTCTTGTAAAATCAATCATACAATGCATACACGATGAGTTTTATGAATAGTACAAACAAAACATTTTCAATTCTTCCATTGAAGCATGGAAATCATGGAAGAATGCCTTATAGATATGATCAAACTCACATATAGAAATAACATAATTGTCCAAAAAGTTTGGAATCACATACACAAAATAAAAATTCCCAAACAAAATACATTTTAGAACTTTCCCATTCTCTCCCCGATCACACTTAATTGAAAACATGCAAACAATTAATTTTTGAAAATCTAATGATAGAGTACTAAGAGATCATTGCCAATAAAAATATTCGATGGTGAGTTTGAGAATATTGTTGCTGTGTAAGAGGTGGTGGGAGATAACAAATATATTATCATTATGATAGCATCAAATGAGCAAGAGAAGTTGACGGAGAATTCTATAAAGGCATTCGATGGTTTTGACATGTTAGATGCACTTAGATGAGGGTTTGATTACTAGAGTACGCGGGGAATCACTTGAGGTCATGGGTCCTAATCATTGAAGAACATCAACTAAGTCTAAGGATAGCACCTTGATTCTAGGTAGATGCTATAGTGATATTGTGATCGTAATGGGAAATAAATGATTTGCTAGCAGTGGATAAGTGTAAAAAAAATAGGTTTTTATTTATTTATTATCATTATTAGTTTTTTTTTTTTTTTGCGATGCTAAAATGTTTTAGGTGCTTACGAAAACTAATTGGAAATACTCAAAATAAAACCTTATGATAGAAGTGTTGTAAAAGGGTTAAATTTGGTGTAGTTTTAAGTATCTTGGTTGTGCTATAGAGAAACACCACGATTTTAATGTGGACATGGTTCAATAGTTAAAGCTAGGTGGCTAATTTGTTGAAGTATCTCCAGAACATGGAGACTTGTAAGTAAATTCTAGAAGATGAGTTGTTTGGATTTGGATTTAAGTGTAAGCATTTTTTAAAACTGCTCAATTCGATGCGCCTCTCCTATGCTCTTTTTTCTTAAAAATCACAATAAGGCTTACATCCATTGTCCTCCCCCCCAAAGCTGATGCGTCTCATCTCTATTTTTTGAGGCGGTATATAGTTTTTCTTTTAACAAAAGCTAAAAAATAATAACAATATATTCAGCCTTAACCCTCACACCTTACACATTAGCCAACAAGAATTAAATAGAAATGATATCCATAAAAATTATGGCTCGAAGTTCTAATCATCAATATAATTATTATTGTGTTATAATTGCTTAATATTTTATTTTGTTTTCTTAGCTTATTTTGATAGTTTGATGTTTGTGTAACTCATCCTCTTTCATCATTTAATTTTAGGATGTTAACATACTGTTTCAATTTGTATAATGTATTATTTCCTACTTTGTTAAGATAATGATATATTATTTTTTAATATATTAATATATTACGATGTTAAATTTTTATGTTTTACTTTTTGCTTTGAAGTTTACATAATACTCCTTTCTTTACACAAATTTTTTGAACACCTCAAAATGCTTTGAGTCTTACGAATTGTTTCACAGAAAAAATACGTAATTTTAATGGTTGAGTATGAGAAAATTAAGAAGTCATATATAATCAAGATTGATGTGATAATAATGAGAATGTTGAGATGGGTACCTTATAAAAATAAGATAATGTAAGAAAAAATGAGTTGCACTTTGGTTTGGGGTTATAGCACCGAGGATATCTGATGAAATACCAATAATTTGACAATTGAATTATGTTGAATAAATAGAAACAGAAAGTGGTAAACTAAAGGGTAATATAGCTAAATTTGTTGCGAAAAAGAGTTGCGGAAAATAGATTTCTTCTTATTGCTTCATGCAGCACTTATTTGGAATGAATGGAGGATTAATTAAAAACCCAATGCCATTATTGGATAAGTAACTTCAACTTATATGGGAAGTCCTTATGAATTATGTTATTATTTTTGTTAGAAGTAAACAACTTATTAAAATTTTCTCTCTTCTCATTTGAGTGTTTTATTCTATAGGAAGATAGATTTACTGGCTTATCTATGTGTTATTTGGTTACTAGGAACTAGGAACTAGCTAAAGTTAGGTTCTTGCTTTTGCACTGAGATGGTAGTATGCATGTATGCTAATATTTTAAAAATTAATTGCTTTTACTAGTATGGCATGGAACATGTTTACTTTAATCAGTACACTTAAACTGCCATTCTTTATAAAATGCTTTTCTTTTTTATGTTTTTCAATTCGAGGTGTTTGCTTGCATTCATAAGATCTTTTAGCTCATTAATATTTAAGTTTGCAGAATTTTCTTGAAACTTTTTTTATTTTTACATGTTATATGTTACAGAGTCGTAGCTCTAATTTAATATGTAAACATTCAAGCAACTATATTGCTTATTTTCTTTTATTTCCTTTCTCATTATGCTTGCTCATTTTGTAGATGATTTTCGATTATTTTGTGGAGATCTTGGCAATGAAGTTAATGATGACGTCCTTTCAAAAGCGTTTTCCAGGTTTCCATCATTTGTTATGGCGAGGGTAAGGTTTCACTTATGATTTGCATTGAAACATTTGTGCTACAGAAGTATCTTGTTTGCTTGTTACATTGAATTGTTCTGATGTTTCATTTTGTTACAAAAAAAATTTTGATGTCACATGTTGCTAATGCAAGAAGTCGGCCAACTATTAAAGCTCTGAGTAAAAAGATAACTAACTGTTGATAATCAAAGTTTTGTGATGAAAGGTTAATGAAGTCTATTAATTAGACTTTTTATTAGTGATGATTTTTTTTTAAGATTTGCGTTTGTAATATTTTGTAAAATATTTGTTATTTTGAAAAATATGAATTTCAAAAACTGAATGTTTGAAACTCTAAAATTCAATTTTTTGAATTTGAAATTTGATTTTTTAAATTAGTGAAAATTTATTTAAAATTCATAGAGAATAATTAACTAAAAATTAAAATGATTTATTAATTATTTTTTACACAAGAGTGGCTAGCCACCACCCATTTGGAGCATAGTTATGGGTGGTTAACCATATGTAAGTGGCCTCTTCTCATCCACAAATTTGGCCAGTTCTCTCTCCCTCTCTTCAATCCTTTTTTGTCATTTTTAAATTATCTTTTTTAAAAAACTTTTATATTTAATTTCTTTAATGAAAAGTGGGGCTTGGTGGGCGTCTTCACCATGAAAGAAAATTTTTGTGTTCTCTTTCAACTATTCACTTTGATGAATAATTAGATTATTATTTTTTTTGTATAAATCATATTATTTTTTATTGTGTTTTTTGTCTACAATAATTCCCCCACAAAAGAATAATTTTTCCCATAATATTTGTCCAGAAAATTCTAAGCTTTGTCCAGTTGGGTCTGCCGGTCATGATTTTCTTAGAACGAGATGTAGTCTTATTCTAAATGCCAGTTAATGGCCTTAAATCTCTTAACAATTTTTTGAAAAGCCTGTTTTTAATGTTGTCGGCAAAACAAGGGCATGCTTTACTTGACCCACCCTCTTGAATTTTTTTTTTAAAAAACTTCATAAATTCTTTGAAAATTTTGAAAATTTTTCAGATTACATTTAGATTGACTGCTCTAATATTTACAAGGAATCTAAGTTTGGAATTATCCCATTTTCTTACACTATAATTTTAAAGTGAAAAATAGTGCTATTGTTCTGGATAGAGCCTTAGTCTATCAGGTCGACTCCTTAGTTGTCCTAATTCCTAGTCCACATTAAATTTAACCCCACCAAAGCTTCTATATAGCTTTTCTATGCCTCATGGAAATTTTTTTGAATTTTAGTTGACCCCCACAAGTGGGTCAACCACATACTACATCATTTTTTTTTACGAGCTTTTAGTCCAGTAATTGTTTGGGAAATTTTTTTTTGTGAGTGATTTTATGGTGAGTATTTGCATTTTATGATTTATTGAAGAAGTCATAAAATTTATAATTAGCTTCTTATGATTCTTAGTTGTTCTTTAGTAAGAACCTGAGTGATCATAAATTTTTGGCTTTAGTTTCAAAGTTGATAATTTACCCCATTACATCCGTAACCCTTGTTTTTACCAATAAAATCCACCTACCTTACCTCCAATAGCATCATGCACTTCAATATTTAAACAAAAAAAAAAAAAAATGAGCACGATGTATGATGGAGTTATAAAACCTTCTTATTTGCATGAAAAATCTTTTATAGGAGATTAAAATCATGACGTATATGCAACCCAATGCTGAATTTTTTATTTGGAGAATCGCCAACAAAATAAGTATTCCACCATCATTGAGGCATTACTTGGACACATCTACTTAGCTCTTAATAGAAGAGTTCTTTTAAAGTCAAGTGGGATTGATGTGGCACAAGGTCTAATCTATGAAGTGGGCTAACTACTAGAATTTAGAGTAAAGGGATAGTTGTAGTGTTGAAACTGAGAATAAAGAGGAATAAAACATAGTTCAGAATAATTTCATTGATATGAAAGGGGGTATAAATAACCCTTACTTGAATCATAAAATAGGAAAGATAATAATAATAAAAAGAAATAACATCAAAAGGAAAGATATATCATCTAAAATCTCCAATAATTAAATCATATTAATTATTTGGAGATAAAAAAATAACATAAAAAATGAAAGCCTAAAATAAGAAGGAAATAACTCCTAATCTAAGGAAATAAACATAAATTAGGAAAGGAAATAACTCCTTAATCTAATGAAATAATTTAATCCTCATAATTTTTCGCGGGAATAAATTATTTCCTAGTGTAACTGCTAACATGTAGTAAAAGGATAGTTGTTGATCATCAAAGCCTAGTAAAAGGATAGAATTTTTTATTTTACGAGTAATGATTGTTGTGTTTGAAAAAACCTGTAATTATGAATTTCAAATTTTAAATATTTGAAAACTAAAATTCAAATTTCTTGATTTGAAATTTGATTTCTCAAGCATATGAGGGAAGAATCACGTAAAATCAATGATTAAAATTATCATTTAATCATTTTTTACTCAAGAGTAGTGGAACAACATTCCTTTGGAAAGTGATTATGGGTGATTACACGTGTAACTAGCCTTTCCTCGGCAATACACTTGGCTAGCTCGCCCTCCTTTCTTTATTTTGTCATTTTTGAATTTTCTTGTCTTAAAATTTTTATATTGGATTTATGAAATGAAAAAGAAAGTTTTTTGGTTGTAATATTATAATATCTAAAGTGAGAAACATTGAAGGGGATTGGCTTGGTGGCCGGCCTCACCATAGAAAGAGGTTTGGTGATCTTTAATAATTAGTTATTTTTGTGAATGATTATATATATAGTCCTTGTATGCACTCATTTCTTCACAAAATAAAGGATTTACCCATAATATTTGCCACAAAAATTTAATTCTAATCTAGTTCGGGCTGTCGGCCAAATTTCGCTTTCCAAAAGATTTAGCCTTGTTCTAGAGATTAATTGACAGCCTTAAATCCTTCAAAATTTATTGAAAACTCTAGATCAAACTAATAATCCATTCATCCTTTTACAAGTGTTTCCAGCACTTTCCTCTCACCTTAAATCACTTGTCTAAAACCTTAAATCTACTTAATGTGCTTTCAGCATGCCAAGAGTTTAACTTGTCCCAGCCTCTTGAAAATTTTTGGAAAAAAATACTTACAATGTTTAAACTATTTTCAAATTCTTCTGTTCACATCTAGATTCACTCTTCTTACATTTCCAGGGGATTCCATTGAAATGTCCTATTTTCACGTACTATAATTTTAAAGCGACAAATAATGCTCTCTAGGTGGATAGATCCTTAGCCTAGGCTGACCTCTTGGTTGTCCTAATTTCTAACTTCACATTGTAGCCTATATATCCTTCTTAGGCCTCTAGGGTATTGTTATGAATTTGTTTGATCTTTATCAAGATGTCCAACCATAGGCCACGTCAATTCTCATTTGCTTGTTATCGATCAATTTTTCTTAAGGTTTGTTACCTTTTTTTATTGTACTCATTAATGGCTAATAAGGTCTATGCTGATGTTTTTTAATTTAATTTTCCTTAGGAAGGATATAAGTTAATAAAATCTTATATTTTTCAACATTATTGTAAAGAATCCATTTATCTAACTTAAACTGTTGGGATATGAAGTTAATGTTGATGAGGATTGGTGATCACTTGTGAGAATCCATTGCTTATTTGTATATGGGTTCAATTTTTTTCTTTTCAATAAACTCAAGTAAAGTAGTTTTGGGTTTATTAAAAAACTCTAGCACTGTATACATGGTTCCAAAACTTTGAATGTAACTTGGTGATTGTTTGTTTTGTTTGAATTTTTTTTTGGACATGTATATGATATGAAAGAGTG